>NW_024469005.1:0-398026 GCF_003184825.1 Aspergillus fijiensis CBS 313.89 | reverse complement strand
GTGGGAGGGGGTAGAGAGGAGAAGGGGGGAAATTGGCTTGTCCAGACGGTGGGCAATCGTGGATCGAATCTCTTACAAGGCCATAATGGTGGTGGTAAGTAGTGTCTTTTAGCAGTACTCGACAATCTGAATGTAGTAGCTGTAGTAGGTAGGGTAAATAGAAAAGAAATAATCAGGATAGTTGAAATTACATTGTGATTAACCCAAAGACTATTATTTATTCCGTAGGTATCAATCGACTGACTTTCGACCGGAAAACTGTATACTACATACACACAGGCTTCTTCCGATAAAGAAACGGGCATGCATAGGAATAAGTACTCCTAATAATAGGATCCATCGAGGTACTTCCTTGTACTTAGTTAGCAACCGTTCAGTGGCCCTCCATTCTCTTGCCTCCCGGCTGGTTTACCCTCTTTCTTTTTATAATGTATGAGGGCAAGCATTGTTCATGATCCTTTGTCTGCTGCACCTAGTCTAGACTGCATATCGGCTGTATGATGATGATGGGGTTAGAGCATTCGGAGATTACAGATGGAGAAGCAGTGGGTTTCTCTCCCTCCCTGGTCTTTCTTTTGATTAGAGTTCCTTGACCGTTGCAAAAGAGGCGTTGGAACCACTTTGTGCTTTACTTTACTGCTAGCCGTTGACGATGCTAACTAACCAACTAACTACTACGTACTGAATGGATGCACTGCATCACAGGCATTTATTCTGCCTTAACCCTTTCGGGCCCTGAATCAGGTTCTTAAAATTTTCATCACCCATGTTGAAACTGGAAGGGTGGAAAGAAAAGCTAGTTCTTGTCTTGCCTTTCTGTCTTTCTTTCTTTCTTTCCCCTTCTTTCTTTCTGCTTTTCTTTTTCTTGTACTTTTAATTTTTTTTTTCCCCTTTTGTTGTCTGGCCATGTGGCAGGTGGGGTTTCGTACGGGCTCACCCGCTGTAGCAGCATCGAGACCTAACCCTTGGCGTAACGGTTTTCTCCCCTTGGGTTTATTCTCGAGTTGGGAAAGGCGTCCGGTCAGATGTGGAACTCGACGGTACAGTGGATAGGGTTGCGAACTTTGTGAACCTGGCCGAAACAAGCCGCGTAGATGGTTGTGGTCGGGTTATCTAGTTGGTTCATACTCTGTAGTGGTTACGTTACGGTCTCACGAGTCACGAGTCATCAACACCACCACCACCGATCGGTGGACGTCCGGTAACTACGGGTAATCCGCCTAGGCACAGCCGGCGCTTGCACAAAATGAGTAACTCCAGGTGGTTCCGCCCACGGTTGTTAACCTGGTTTGTTCTTACAAACTTCTTGCTAATTTCTCTGGCCGGTGGATTCGGCCGGAAAAAGGTGACCTGATCAGGGCAATCAATAAAGTAAACTAAATCAAAAGAAGAAACTACTCAAGTAGAAAAGATAGCTATTTTCAATGCCCGAAGCACGCGGGTCGGATCCATCAGGAAACCGAGGAAAACTTTATCGGAGGACGAACTAACTACGTAACTAATGTTGTCAACACAGAGGGTTGAACAACCTGATGATGAACCGGGAGAGGGAGGGGAAGAAGAGCGAGTCCCTTCATCATTCACCATGCTGCTTGCTTCTGGTACTTCACTTTATTGGCATACTCTCAATCGTTTGTGAACTACCACAATTTGTACTCCGTACACGACTTAGGTATGGTATTTGGATCATGAAACGGTCCTTTTTAGAGCCTCTCACAAAGCGAGTTGATTTTTGATATGCGCTCGGGATAATTCGAGGAATAGCCCGCCCAGTGAAGGGAGACTGCTCCCGGGCGGCTCGGAGCTTCTAGGGTCGATGAGTATTGAGTGCGCGTACTAGTGAGTAGTTTCTTTGCCTTCTGAATCAGGACTGTATAGTGTAAATTACAACTCGCCCACAGACCCGCCCGGTCCGGTGCATGAAAATAAGTGGGGATCGAGCAGTTTCCTGCGAGGCAATTCGGTTCGGGTGTTCTGGTGAAAATGACTCGCATTGCCATCGCATCCATGCCGCAATGGCGATTGGCGACCAATCACCCTTACATGGCTGGCAAGCAAAGCTGTATCGAGCGCATCGATAATGCTGCCGGTAGTCAAGCAGCAGCCGCAGCCGCAGCAGCACCTTAACTACAGTAGTCGAGTCTCATCTTTTGAACATAGTAGCTGCTTTCCAAGAAGGGAATTGGGCAGGACTGACTGACTTTCCCCTATTCATGTTTGTCTCATCTCGCTAAAATGAAAAAGGTAGGCACCGACGGTCAGTTGTGGGCGGGCAAAGTTTAATCTGCGCCGACAGACAACAAACAAACCTGCAAGTACTCGTGGATGTAATCGGCAGCAACCTAGTAGTACTAAACTAAGTACCTAGTCTGTACGTACACACGTAAGTACGTAAGTATGCATGTACTGTAAAGTATATAGTGGCCACTCTGACCAGGGGTCTTCCTGCATTCCAACTTCCAAGCGACCGTCGTACCGGCCGATTACGGGCCTCAAAACTCTGGCAGTTTGCTGTCGATATGGGTCATGGCTAATGGCTTCAACGGTCTTGCACTAGTTAGCTCGGGAAAGGGTGCACGACATGATATTGATGCTGGCTAAACAAAAGAAGTAAGGTAGACATTCTAGTGACAGCCCTTAGGCCTACTTGACGCGCTTCTTACCTTCGTTCTAGGTCGCTGATTGATTGATTTACCCATGTCTTCTGCAGCTGAGGCCGTTTGCCCTGCTGTGAATTGTATCACTTAATTCCAACTTCCTAGTGTGTATGCAAGTACTCCGTACTTCCTGGCAGTTTGTACAGCCTTCTCTTTTCCTGCCAAGATATAGGTTAGAACACGTCGCTGCCCGTATAATCGACCCCCCCAAAATGGACTCAACTAATTGGCCGTCGAGGTACAGTAACAGCAGTTTGGTGGTCAATTGACGTGCAACTGCACTTGCGTAAGGAACCATTTTTGAAGTTAAGATTTGGTACTTAGTCAGCCTGCGTCCCCTTAACACAGTCACGATGCTACTGTCTCTTGACGCAAGCTTCCAGCCTTTACTTAGCCAGTATCATCGAGCCCCGAAGATTGTATGACGAATATTGTGGTCGTGTTGGCTCCGGTAGCCCCACGGAAGTCTTGCGACGAAGTTTGATTAAACACTCTGCCATTGGACGGTAACTTCAAGACATGCTAGGTTGATTCAGGAGGTAGCCAGACCCCAGTCAACTTTGCCTTCAATAGACAGGACAGTGCATCTAGCACCATTCAATTCCCCTGTACAATCAATTGGAGCCAACCTGATCACAGAAAGTTTATTGACCTTCCTTTCTCCATGCCTTCTGAGGAACATTATAACCATACAGATAGTCAAGCTTGTGAATCTGTGAATGAGAAATCGCATATAGGCGCCGGCAGCTTATGCTTCATTTCCTCGTGACTCATTCAGGCATTCGTCCAACATGCTCGAGTAACTGATCAATCATAACTTAGTTCGTTAAGTAAGTTAGCAAGTTAGTAAGTACTAAGTTAGCCATTTACTCGAGTATTACTGAGTAGTTAGAAAAAAAAAGATGACTAATCACATATTTTGTCAACTAACTACTTCATTAGTTCCGAGTCGGTGATTGTCCCCGGAATTCTTTCGCCCCGCTATCCCCTTGCAGCAGCGACAGCTCCAGTTTGCTTCTTAGTTCCAAAATCCGGTGAACTGTCTGGCAGAATGGTTTACTATTTCACATCAAATGTGGTTCAACCCGCAGCCTTTATCTATGTTGGAAAGGATAAATTCGAAAGTATGATGGTTTTCCTTTATTCAACAGATTGTGCTGTGCCGAGACTCTAATATTTGACTTGAACAGATGAGGACCTTATTAAATTTGGATTAGAGAGTGATGTCTGGTAATCTGACCTTGTGCTGTGATTATAAGAGAATGTGCACCAAGTGAGCTAATATCTTTTTGCGTCTCGGCTAGGGTTTGTCTCTCTTCGTCGCGCAGCAACCTAGCATCCGAAGACACCCTAACTCAGTCATTAGTTCCATGTGGATAACCTGTCTAGTGCCCATGTGTACCTTCGCCTCCGTGATGGAGAAACATGGGATCAGATTCCGCAGGCGCTTCTCGAAGATTGTGCCCAGCTAACGAAGGCGAATTCAATCGAAGGTCAGACATATTTCGTCAGGAACGGATACCGATGAGAATCCGCAAGATAATAAGCGGTGGAGACTAAACAACCTTATAGGGAATAGGAAGGACAACATCACAGTGATCTATACACCGTGGTCAAATTTGATGAAGGATGGATCCATGGCAGCTGGCCAAGTCTCTTTTCATAACCACAAACTAGTGCGCAAGGTTTTTGTCCGACAGCGAGAAAACCCTATCGTCAATCGCCTGAACAAAACCCGCATTGAAAAGTTCCCTGATCTTAAAGCCGAGAAAGATGAGTTCTTGAAAAAGAAGAACAAGGAGGAACGCAAAGTGAGAGAGGAGCAACGCATAAAGGAGAAATTGGAAAGAAGGGAACGCGACCAGTTGAAATGGCAAAAGGAGCATGCTTACGATGACCTCATGAGCGAGGAGAATATTCAAGGCAGCAGCAACCAAGACCGGGACGCTGACTTTTATGACGACTTCATGTGAAGCAGAAGGCATACAGTGGATTGTCATGTTGTCTCTCCAATGGCCGTCGTCGGCTTGTCGCATGCTATACTATCGACGAAACAACATAACTCAGTACTTTTCACGAAGCATCCATTTGAACTGCAACAACGGAAGTTGGTTACTGGGCCTTGTTCCGTGGTCGCGAAACTCCACATCAAATGGTTAGGAAGCGCATAGCCCAGAGCACGCATATTAACTCGTGTCTCAACTCGACCTGTCCCAGTGCCGGGGAGCTGGCTCTGAGAGTGGCTGGGAGCCGGCCACTGGCATATAGCCTGTCGCTATCCCACAACACAGCGCAGCAGATATGAAGTCCACCTAAAGGGTCATCATAGCGTGCTTATAAGCTGTGCATTGCATGTGAACTTAGTAGAATAAACTAGGCAGAATATTGAATTGAGTCTGAATACACAGGTGATGCAGTATACAAAGAGAGTGAAACTCCTTTTTAGCCCCTTCGCGGTGCCGGCTCATACTGTTGGGTGTGGTAATTCGGCGTAACTAAGCGAGAGCTGCGGACTGCGGAAGCAGCCTCCCTGCGCTAGCGATGTTGACAGCTATGGTCGGTCCCTCACCATAGTACTCCTGTACAACAAGTTCAATGACCATAACACCAGCTTCGATATAACCGCGCCTCAGTCACGTCGGTACTCAAAAAAGTGAAGATGCCTGAAGGTTCGTCTTCAATTGTGCAGATTCGTAATTCTTCTAGCCTATCCCGTTGTTTCCGCTGATACTTCCCAACAGGCGCAAAGTCAAAGAATAAGAAGAAAGCCAAGGGTACCACCGGCCCCAGGGGGATTGAGAGCAAGACCTCAAACGAAAACCAAGGCAATGATCAGGACCGAGCCCCGGAGGACACTGAGGCACCCGCGCAACCGAGCGTAAGGGCACCCCCGTTTACCCCTTCACACCGAATGCCCACCTGAGCTGATTATGTGACGGAACAGGAGAGCGACAACAATAAGGTTGATACCACCGAGGGTTCAGCGGCTAAAGAGAGCGCGAAGAGAGATAAACCAACCGGAGATTCATCGACTGAGACGACTGACGATCGGACATTTATTGCGACCAGCCATCCGACTAACCCTACAGGCCATGGGAGCAATCCCACCAGCTCCGAGGCTCTCCAGTCCAACGACCGGTTTGATGCCCTCGTTCGGGATCGGGATACCTTGCGGGCGGAAGTGGCAGACATGCGCAAGTCATTGGAGGAAATCCAGTCGAAACACCACGCGGAGATGAAAGCTCTACAGGGGAGGCTAGATGACGCCGAAAACAAGAAAGAACATGCAGAGTCGCAGTTCCAGAAGCTCCTGGAAAGAGTGAATACAATCAAGTCTCAACTTGGCGAGAGATTGAGGGAAGATGCTGTATGTCTTCGGCACTTGCATTCCTATGCTATCCCCAAGCATACTAACTCATAACAGGAAGAGCTTGCACAGGCTAGATCGAAAATTGATGAATTGGAGGAGGAAAACACAAGCATCAAGGATCAATACCAAGCGAAGTGTGGCGAGCTCGAGCAGTTGTCGGAAGACAGAAGGAACATGTCACAGGAGCTTTCGACCTTGCGAGATCGTACAAATCTGTCCCAGCAAAATTGGTTGAAAGAGAAGGAGGAGCTCCTAGAACAAGAGAACTATCTTCAGTCAGAGTTCGAGCAAGCCAAAGAGGCCATGCACAACTGGGAAGTCCTTGCTATGGAGGAGCGGTCCATTAGGGAAACCCTTGAAGTGAAGGTGGTAGATCTCGAGGAACAGCTAGCAAGCGTCAAAGATGCCTACGAGAAAGCATCTACGGAACGTGACTCTCAAGTGGCTGCAGTTGACGGACTACAGCGAGCTTTGCAGGAAATCCAAACCGGTGAGACTAGCCCCTATCTCTAACATGCTTCTCCTGAATTACCACCAATGTTTTGTAGCGCGCAAACAGGAACTTCGTGAGCTCGTGGAGAACTCCGACGCCCAGCTTGAGGAGCTGAAGCAGAGTCTTCAAGAGGCAACGAAGAAAGCCCTCGACGCCGAGAAATCTCTTCAAGATGCTCAGGGCGAGCTCGAACGAGTTCGGCCATTCGAGAAGGAAGTCAAAGAAAAGAACCTCTTGATAGGGAAGCTCAGGCACGAAGCGGTGACACTCAACGACCATCTGACGAAAGCTCTGCGCTTCCTCAAGAAAGGGAAGCCGGAAGACAACGTCGACAGGTGCGTTTTCTGCGCTATGACTGTGGTCCTTGGCTGGCCGTATGAAGGATTGCCTGTTGATTAACTATTCCTAGACATATCGTAACGAATCACCTCCTGCATTTTCTTGCTCTTGATCGGTCAGATCCCAAGAAGTTCCAGATCTTGCAACTCATTGCCGCGCTCCTCGGCTGGACAGATGGTTAGTCAGCCATTCTTCTTTTGTGATCTTACCATACTCGTGGTCACTAACGAATTGAATAGAGCAGCGTGAGCAGGCTGGTCTGGCGCGTCCAGGAACATCGAGCATTTCTGGGAAGTTGAGACTTCCAAGCACACCCATGCATCGTACGCCAAGCAGCCAAACCTTGGCCTCGGAATTTCTTGACAATGGAAACGCGAGCAAAGAATCATTGGCGGAGTTGTGGTCCAACTTCTTGGAGCAGGAGTCACAGAATGCGGAAATGGCACATCCAAAGCCGTGAGGCTAGTTCCGCATTCATTCGAGACCAACAGTCTGTGGCCTTTCGGATTGAATTACTACTTCTGTGAATAACATCTGGGCCTCTACTCGCATTCCTCCTCTTGCTGTAATTGTATGCGTGATAGTATGAGATAAGCTATGTCATGAGGCTGTCCGTTTGCGACATACGGCACATGCGCCTTCGGTTCACCGCCTCATATTCTGCCGCATCTATTTTGTTGAAGTGTCAATTCAACGCCGACCAGAGTCTTGCATACCATGAATAGCTTAGCAACACCACGAGTACAACTTTTCTCAAAGTCTAATCATTTCTCGCGGAGATACCCCTATTGCATCTCAAGAATGGCTTCTAGCGCCGGTGAGCTTCTCCCTTCTCACAAGGGCGAGTGGAATCTTAATTGACCGCGCGCGCAGTGCACAAATTCCGCCCAGTTGTGGTCTCAGGACCGTCAGGAACCGGGAAGTCGACTCTCCTGAAGAGGCTCTTTGCCGACTATCCGAACACCTTCGGCTTCTCAATCTCGCGTATGTCCTTCGGTGCCCCCTCCCGGCTCTTACCCAGCCTAAGATTGTGGCCGGACATTCCCCCGCAACCACGCACCCACACACTCTCCAAACCGCAAAGGCATAGATTTCTGATGGCATGCCTCCTTAGATACCACGCGGAGCCCTCGTGCGGGTGAGCAAGACGGTCGCGAATACTGTTTCACGACAAAGGAAGACTTTCTCGACTTGGTCAGCAAGAACGGCTTCATTGAACATGCGCAATTTGGAGGCAATTACTATGGTACTAGTGTCCAAGCTGTGAAGAACATCGCCGAGCAGGGTAGGATTTGCATTCTTGATATCGAGATGGAAGTATGTTGCTGCTTCTTCTGTTCATCTGATTGTGTTCACTTCAGAAAATGCCTCGCTAACAGCTCATTTTCCTTTTAACTCCAGGGTGTGAAGCAGGTTAAGCGCACGGATCTCAATGCGCGCTTTTTGTTCCTGGCCCCTCCCTCGGTGGAGGAGTTGGAGAGGAGACTGCGTGGAAGAAACACTGAGACAGAAGAAAGCCTGAAGAAACGTCTTGCGCAGGCTAAAAATGAGCTCGAATACGCCAAGGAGCCGGGTGCTCATGATAAAGTCGTCGTCAATGATGACCTTGAGAAAGCTTATGCTGAGTTGAGGGACTTCATTGTCGACGGCGATAAATTCGGCGCCCAGCAATAGTGTGAGACCCTCATTTACGCTGTATCTTATAGACGCACATAACGACTTCAATACTTGTCTGCTCATTGTTATTAATTTAGCTCAGAACCACCGGAATTTTTACATTGCCTTCCGACCTTCTGCATGAAGCGATCCTACAATCATTCGTCTCACTGGAGCCAAGATAAATAAATACATGAAACGACGATACGATCGATGTTTAGCGCTTCGTTGCTAGCTTTCAGTTGATCTGCGACGAAAAGTCCATAGAAAATCACGAGGTAGTTAGGTCACTTCCTCACAAATAGAATTGTTCAAGTGACGACGGGTACGATCAAGGAATTATAAAGTTAAACAGGATATCTGTAGAAGCATGCCGAGACGAAGTTGGTGCTATGAGATTAAAACATTAAGGAAAGAAAAGGAAGAAAGTGACCCTGATTGGGCTCACTGCCCATGTTTCATCCACGCAAAGAAGCAAGGGCAAGCGAAATGCTCAGACATATCAATAGCCATTCATCGTCATGCGTTGCGAGTTACGGCTAAGCTCCCTGTCGGCCGAAGGACTAATGGGCCGGCTGCTACCAGGATGGCCGCCAGCAGCACTGCTCTCCTTGAGTGCCAGAAGTTGCTTAGCACGGAATGTCTCGTAGTGAATCTGGCTTGTCGTCTCGATAAGGTCCTGAAGATGGGTGCGGGTAAGGAAGTTTCGGAGATAGACGAATTCGCAGTGATTCTCATCCTCCACGTTGATGACACCCCAGCGGTTTTGGCGGCCGCGAACTTGCTGGCCATTGACGACGATCGTTCTTTCGCTACCAACTACAGCGAATGGAATGATGTCCTACACGAACGTTAGAACGGGAGGCGCCATGAGACCCGAGGCGGTTACTGACCTTGATTTGAGCATTGACTGCACGCTCTTCGTCATCAAGCTCATCGTTGTCATAGGGGTACATTTTCAGATTGTGGAAGGCGAACTCCTCCTTGATTCTTTCCTTGAACGCCTGGCGTTCCTCGAGAGTAAGCGAGTCGGCTTTAGCGATGACGGGAACCACGTTGACCACGTCAGAGAGCTTCTTTAGGACGACAATGTCGATGGGCTTGAGACTAGTTGGTACTCCATCAGTTTCTGTAAGATCAAGCCTAAGGTCACTATACTCACGCATGGCCAGATGGCTGGATGAAGAACAAGCAGCAGTGGATGCGGGTGTCTTGAATATAGCGGTCACGTTGAGCAGTAAGCTCCTTTCGGAGATATGCGGAGTGTTGATCCTTGATGTACTTCACAATAGGATCCCAGCTGATCACAACATTTGTTAGTTCGGCTTTCGTGGCTGAAATTTCTCGGTTGCTTTACCATCTGTCATTGTTGACCTGATCGCCGTAGCCCGGGGTGTCGACGATGTTTAGCCTGAGACGCACGCCATTCTCCTCAATGACTTGGGAAACCGATCATTAGTCTTATGGTCGGGCTTATTAGCGAAAAATGAGGAACATACTGTGCGAGACAGTTTGGATTTCGGTTGTTGAACGAACGGGTTCGTTAGGGGCCAGGCGACCTTTGGAGTCGATCAGGTGAGAAGCGAAGATAGTGTTGATCAAGGTCGACTTTCCCAGGCCGGTTTGTCCTATTCATATATATCAATGCCAGTCGTATGCCAGGATTGAGACTATGCTCAGACGTGCTGCAACTCACCGACGCACATCACATTGAACTGAAATCCACGCTTCAACAGCTTTCGCTCAATCTGAGAAGTGATACTATCGAAACCGACATGACTACGAGGAAAGACCGACGCAGGGGTGGAATTCGCCGCGGCAGCCATGGTGCTGGAAGAGAGAGAGAAGATGGAGAAGGAGGGGATGTGGAGAATGGGCTGATAGTGGTCGTAGATAGTAGATTGGTATCTAGATAGTAGGAGTAGCAACCTCCAACAAAGTGTCGGTGGGGGAGGGGAAGGGAGAAGCAGTGGGCGAGTCCAAGGTTAAAACTAGAGACGAACAGCAATCCTTCAACGAAAGGCCAAGGCAGGAGGAGTGAGTTCGAGGAAGGAACAAGACTGATGAAGCAAACAAGCGAGAGAGAGAGAGAGGGAGGGAAAGACGGACTGATGCAGTGGATGCATTCCCCTTAAGTTGTTCCCTTTGGATTGCCGTTGTTGTCGCGACTCAGGGGGAGACCGCTAGTCCAGAATCAGATTAGCGGCTCTCCAGACCCCAATCGGGCCATTCGCCGCCAATCTGAAGCTTCAATTGAAGATTTATTTGTTTCCGCATTGAATCCGCTTGCCTATCAGTCCTGACGCTGCCCCCGTCCTGTGTGCTCCTTCACAACCCCCTCATCCAGATCGTCCTCAGCGTCCCAATGTCCTTGCGACTGTTTCCCTCCCGTCTATCCGCCCAGGGGCTGTCCCCGGCCGGTTCACTTTCGACGGCTCTCGCCAACGCCGCAGTCGGACGCTGGCCCCAATTCACACTCAATGCCTCCGCCGTGTCGCAGTCTCTCTTGAGACCGGCCGCATTCACGCTCAAAATCCCTGGACTCTTGTCTGATATCTGGGAATCCGTTCTCCGCGCCGTCCCGAAGAAGAAGACCTCCCATATGAAGAAACGTCATAGGCAGATGGCCGGCAAAGCATTGAAAGATGTCAAGAGTCTTAGCACCTGTTCGGGGTGTGGTCAAATCAAGCGCTCACATGTGCTGTGCCCGAATTGTGTTGCTAGTAAGTGTGACTACCTTAAAAAGTGACTTGGGAGCCCATCTCATCAGTTAATTCCATCGTCAGGTATTAAGAAGCAATGGGGTCGCAAAAATACCGAATGAAGCGAACAGACGAGGTGGCTCGAAGTGATGATAGATGCTTGAATTATGTTTGGCTGGGATTGTATAATATCGGGTCCATATGATGTGTAGGATAAAATGCTGCATGGCATTCGGCGTTTGGTCCAACTAAGGGTTCATGTTCTATTCCACTTTTTGTTTCTTTTAAATTTCCATCATCTTCATGTCATTGTGTACCTTACGGATCGTATTGTTTATGTCCTTAAATTCGTTGGAACCATTTGAAATAGGAATTGGTGGTGGTAAAAAGACTTGATGTTCCGTGCGTTTACCCGCGATTCATGATCTCATCCAGCCGCCTCGAGATTGTCCCGCCATGGTCATGATTTAGCCTTACTTGTTATGTCTTTGACAGCACCCAGCTCCTGCAGCTAGCGACCACATTACCTCGACCCGCTCGTATCATTCTGCGTCTGTCAAGAATCAATGTCTTGAGCTGACTCGGAGCTGTCATGGTAATGTGTATACCAGAGACTGTCGTTTGTTCGCCGCTTTTATTCTAACTCCAAACCTGGCGGCTCTAGTCGAAGCAATATCTTTCCTGCGGTTCCGCAGGCAATGGTTCGTATGACCAAGTGGAAACTACCATTTACTCCCAGACTCATGCTAAATGTCAAGCGTAGCACACCCTACTGACATTTACGGACTCGCCGTGACCGATAAGTTCTGCTTATCGGCATCTGGCTCCTCTTCGTTGAAAGTCCATTCGACGGTTGACCCTGACTTCCCACTGGTCCAATCCCTTGATGATGCCCATAAACTTGGCTGTCATCATGTAGTGACCAACGCGAAAGGACTACGGGCAGCTAGCATTGGGTTCGGGGGTGAGATCGCGATATGGTCCTGCCACGACGGCGTATGGGCGAAGGATAGCATCGCTTCAGGTAGGTGATTCCCTTTGTCTGTCTGGGCCAGGCTATTCAAAGAGCTATACTGATCTGGTCTCAGTCAATCAGACTGGGTCTGCAGGCATCTGGGCAATCGCCATGTCTGAGGACGGGCAATACCTTGCTGGTGTCAGCCAAGATGGGCACGTCAAGGTCTGGGACCTGAATGCCAGTGGTGAAGAGATTCGAGACTACGAAACGAAAGGCAGCTTCGGTACCTGCATAGATCTGGTAAATTGCGAAATTCACCCATTCTTTCGTCAATTGAAGCTCATACGAGGCTGTAGTCCGCGGATGGTCGATTCCTTGCTAGCGGGCATGAGAATGGTAGTGTCTACATCTTCAGCACTGAAACAGGCCGCATGCCATTCAGTTTATCAGGTGAAGGATTGACTCGCTACTATCTCTGCAAATCGCAAGTGCTCTGACTATCTATCTCGTTTGCAAATACTAGGTCTTGTGAAACCCGTTAGAGCGGTTGCTTTCTCACCAGGAGGGAAGTTCCTTGCTGCCGCCGGAGATTCACAGGTGATTGTGTTATATGACACATCATCTGGTGAACCGGTAGCCAATCTATCGGGTCATACAGCATGGGTTATGTCTCTTTCATGGAGCAATACAGGAGAATACCTTCTCAGCGGGTAAGAACACCTGCGGTACACGCGCGCCTTCTAGTAGTGATCCTGACAGTCAATAGCTCTTTTGATGGCAAAGTCAAGGTTTGGTCAATCGACACTAGAGCGTGTGTAGCCACTCATTCTGAGACCGAGAAATCCATATGGAGTGTGAGATGGCTGCCGAAGGTCGGGCGGTCGGAAGGCTTCGCCACGGCCGGGGCGAGTCGAAGCATATCATTCTACCGCGAGGCTACAGGTGGTTGATCTGGTCTCGCGTGTATGACAGCTTTGACGGAGGCTGATTGAGGAGTTCAGGCCAAGGGCGGAATGTTATCTATTACCTTTCTGCCGCAGACCCCCCCCCTCTTTTGTCTCTTGCCTAGGTTCAGGTGCGATGTGGCTACGCTGGGGTTTCTTACGCATATGGCTTGTATTCCGGCAAAATCATTGAGGTGGTATCCATAAGCATGTATCATCAAGCATTTCTGTCCGTCCAACTTAACTCGCTATTTCATTGTTTCGACAAACAATTTCCGCATCCTCTTGAGAAACCCACCAAAATCGCGATCTTCATTTACAATGTCGAGTTCGCGCTCCAGCGCCTCCCGATCAACCTTGGGTCGCGTGTGAAAGACATCATAATCCCGACTGGCCGTTCCAAGCTCGAACCAAGCCTCGGCCTCCCAGTCTTTCTCGAGTAAATGTGTGTAAACAAACTTCAGCCTATCTTCCCGGCCGGCTCCCTCGATTCGTAAACACAGATAATCTTGCCAAAAGTCAAGCTCCGGAACATTGAGCCGAGCCTGCTCATCGAGGTATTTGGCGTGCAATCTCTGCGCTTCTAATCTCTGATTGATCATTTTCTGAGTCTCGTCGATTTGCTGCTTCAAGCGATCACGCTTAGCGAGCCGCGAGTCGCGCTCCAAGGTGACAGATGAGATGGCCGCATGCATCTCAGCGGCCTCCGCGGCCTCCTTTTGCAGAGTCTGTTGATGGGTTTGTGCTTTCAAATCGAGAATCTCGATATCTCTGTGTCTCATGCGCTGATCCTCTGGACGCCGCGGTGTTAGCGGAAGGCAAATCACGTCCTAACGCGTCCGACTGCTGTGCTTGCTTACCCTGAAGCTCTGCCAACCCGCTTTTAAACTGATTCCTCTCTTCTAGAACTTTTTTCCGGCCGCGCTCGATAAAGGCATCAAAATGAGCTGTGAATTGAGCCATGCGGTTGCGTAGGTCCTCAAAACCAAAGTTGATGCTGGGCAAGGAGTCGGCCATCGACGGCGCATCAGCCGACGCGAGAGGCGGGCGCATGCCACTCGTCGAGAGTGAGGGATCAAATGCATTATTCATTGTGAGTCTAAATATTAGTGAGCTAGAGATGAGCCGATTGCTGATTAAGGCGTGAAATGGGAAAAGCTGGTTGTTTTCTTTGCGGCTTCCATGGACGGACGCTAGTAGACTAATTGAGTAAATGACTGTAAACCCGTCGTACCTGTTGCGGCGCAACCCCCGGGTCAAAAGCTTGGCGTCGATGGATCTAGTATATTTTTTTCGCCATCCGGTCCTGGCCTGTCTAGACCGAATTATTTTATGCAGCTACAAGAGAAAGACACTTTATTGTCACGTTTGCATGGGTTCTGGCTTGCTGGCTGCTCAGAGCCGCTTCAGTTCAGTGCCCTGCCCGAGACTCTGTCTTCCATCCCAATCCTATTAACACATTGGGTTCGGTGCTCGATATGCTCACGACTACCCAGCTTCAGGTAGAGCATATTGCCCGGAGCAAGAACAGACCCAATGGATGAACAACCTCTAGGTGCTCTACAGTATGGGCACTTGGGACGACCGACATATAATCCCGAAACCCAGACTTGGCTGTTTCCACGAACATTGGCCTCAAGTAAGCTGCCTGAGCCAAAAGAAATGCCTTCGCTGGCAAGACTGACCTCCTCCGTTCGAAGATCTTCCCCTGAAGTATGCCGGGGTTAACAAACATACCGTCAAATCCCCTTCGACTGCATCTCAGACATCGCTGATCGAGAACAAGGGCCTCCTGCCTCAGGTCTATCCGGAGCTTGCGGCCTGTTGGCCTCTTGCGTCGGACGAAAATACCTCGCATATCATCACGACAGCTAGCGAAATATGCGATCCCTCGGTTTCGGCCCTTCTGGATTTCGGTTACGCCGTAGATTTGGAGAATGGCGAGTCGGGGACCCGCGGGGTACCAATCGCGGTCATTGCATCAGGAGAGTGCGGGAATGTTGTGTCCTTTCGCAAACTCGAAGAGGATGCGATTGAGTTGAGACAAGAAGCAACAGCCAGAGCGCGCGTGCCCTCTATCGGAGATATCGAAAAAGCCGACTGGTTCGTGGGAGGTGCAGCCATTCGGCAGATCTGTTTCGCTCGAACAGTGGAAGAGCAGGCGACATGGATAGCAGTTCGTTCACCTCAATTCACGGTTATCTTCAGACCGCAGTATCACAGGAATCCCGTTCCTACACCAGTTGCTCGACTAAGTGATTATACATTGTCGAATGAATGCCGCATGTCTCGCCTTGATGCCAACATGGTGGTCGAAATTTCGACCTCGCAAACTGGGGGGTTTGCACATGCAGACGTGACCTTCAATCCTTGGTATCAGAAACAACTTGGCATTGTTGATGTGCGAGGCAGATGGAGTGTATGGGACGTGTCTGGTCGCTACAATAAGAATAAAAGTAGTTGGATGACTACATGCGTTAGAAATGGTTCATTGCCATGGCTCGATATCGATGAGGGTCAGGGCGATGACCGCCCCCGTCATGATGGATGGGCGGCTATTGAATGGGTGGGAGATGTTAACAGCTTTATTGTATGTGACCGGCGCTGCCCGATGTTATATCGGACGCGAGACGGTCAGGTATACCCATACTCCATTGAGCTCGGCTTGAAGAGGAAGTCTGAATGGATATTAGACGTCAAACGAAGCGCCAGCAACGTCTCACATGTCTTCATCCTGACAACATCTCGGATCTTCTGGCTGGCTCTTGCGCCCGAATCTGGCTCAGAAACTAGCGATTCACGACCTGCAGTATTCCCTCAAATGTCATGGCGTCATTTTCGGGATCCCGAAGACACGACAATGCGGCTTGATCCTTTTCTTATACATGAAGGTAGAGCTCGCCAGCATAGCAGTCCATATGTAAGCTTGACAAATGCTGACAGCTGCTTAACAGATTTTTATCTCATCCTCTACTCACAACTGAATCCTTTTACACTCGTCTTCCCCTGTTCTTATGTACGCGATACCGAAGCAGAGACATTAACTTTACACGACCCATCGATGTTAGACATCCCACCGTCTGATATCCCTTCAGAATACCAGCTATCACCCAACAGTACCCAGTTTTCCACGCTTGTAATGAGAGAAACCAGTCACCTCTCATTGCCAGTCCGCAACAAATCTCACGACTGCAGAGCCAGCATTTTGAAGCTTTTCGCATTAGACTCGCATCTCTCTGTACATGAATCAGTCTATGTCGGATTTGCCCGTAACAGTGCCGCAGTCGGGGACTCACTACCCATAGATGTCTTGAAGGCTAAAAAGCGAGCTCCAGGGATGTCACGGACTCGGTCAACTACCTTCCACGATGACTTCATAACGCACGATTGGGACGAGACGGCTTCGCGAAGTGGCGTCTTGACCTTAGATGCTGCAATGTCCAGTATCACACCACTTGCTTTTCCGCAGTGGACGCTTGATTATACTCAGATCTACGCCGTGGTAACTGGCAGGTTGGGGCTGGGATCGAGCAGGAAGGGCGCTGACAAACGTATCGGCGATAGCCTCAATAATATGGTCCAACAGCTAGACAGGCTACTTGCAGATGCCGAGGCTAGTGACAGGTTCAAAAATCAGACAGGGTGAGTTTGCTTCTCGAGATTTGCTCTCATCAAACCCGCCCCTGCACGATTCTAATGTTTTCGCAGGCTTGAGCTCCTTGGTAGCGGCCTAGCCTTGGATAATCTTGATCAAAATGCCCAAGAATGGACTTCTTTCTGGTCACGCACTGCCCACGGCCGCTCAGGTCTTCTCAACTACGTCTATACCACGATTCAAGCCTCTAGTACCTTCAGTACGATTACTTCTCAATCCTCTACAAAGGCCGATTTGATCCAACCACTTAGTCCTTTAACACTATATGATGAATTGGTGAACGAATGGCTTGGTTATCTACCTCACGATATACCCGGGCGCACAAGGATCATGAAAGAACAAATCATCCGAGGCGTGGTAGCCGATCTAATCCTAGCACAATTCAGCATCCGAGGCGGGATAGGACATGGTTCCAGGGATTCTGAACGAGCAGATTCTGTAGTTCCATCTTCGTCTGCGGCAATACTAAATGAGAATGAGGAGAGCCTATCCGCTGCTTTGCCTGGGGAGGACAACAAGAGTGCACCCAGCAGTAGCAGGACGAGCAGGAAGAATCGAGAGCCAGACGTGAATGAGCCTGAACCGCAAGCGAATATATGGCCAGTGTACTCTAGTCTATCGGCTTTTACCAGCTTCAAGAGCGATCAGGTATTGAATTCCGGCACAGCAAGCATGCTACAACACTGGAGACCTGGAGTCAACCCCGCCGACTATAGCTGGCAAAGGCATGTAGCAGGGGCTCAGGGCATGACGGCCACTACTCCCAAGCGGCGGCATTCACGGAGAAGGACGACACCGTTGCATGGAAGTCAACAAGCTGGCTCGACTCCTCTTCCCATTCCTATCGTCCCAGCCGACACTACTCGGACTTGGGGAAGCCAGCCGGAACACCTTGAGCCGCCCAGTCTCCAATTGCACAGCAGTCAGATGGCGGACCAGAATGTCTCAATGACACAAATCGAGCGCGGCATGTTTGGTGGTCGAGAGGCGGGGCGGAGAACCGTGGCGAAGGCGAGGAAGAAGAAGCGGGCGGCGGGCTTCTAGGGAATGATGAAGCTGTCATCTGCGAATTTATCATCTCATGTAACTTACATATTATAGTTAATTCTGACTCAGGCACGGTATTTGCCAGGATTATTAATCCCACCGAGCATACGGTAGGATGAGCGATTATTGCGTTTCTCTCTTCCTGTATGCTCAGCCCCACCAGTAGATAAACAGACAGACCGAGAGGATAGAAATAGAGGTTGCTCGCCAGGTCAATAGTCGTTGGTCTACGGAATACGTATGCTGTCACCTCATAAACAAAGACAAAAGCAAAAGAAAAATCGTGGGTAAGAACGTCTCTTCTCTCCCTCTCTTTCCCCCTTTCCGACTATTTTCTACCCAGTGAGCTGTCAACTTGGAGCAAGTTTTAGGTACAATTATCCCATAGCTAGCAATTATTTTGTGTTTTGCCCCACCAGGCGTTGAACCCCCCTCCCTCCCTTGCGTCTCCAGCCTATAGCCCCGCCATCATTCTTTATCATTATTGACAAACAGCCCGTCGCAAATTCCGGTCCCCCCTCCCCCTCTTCCCTCGAGACTAACTCAGACACACAGATCTCGACAAGCTGAGAACTTCCGCTGATTCTCTTCTGTAGACCGAAGAATACAGAAAGAAAAGAAAAAAAAAAGAGAACCAAAAACTAGAAACTCTGACCGCCACTCTTTCCTTCTTGCCATTCGCGATAGCGTTCCCTCCCCCTCCCTCCACCTGTCAACATGTCCGACCACCAGTACAAATTCGACGTCACCATGAGCTGCGGTGGTTGCTCCGGAGCCGTGGAACGAGTCCTAAAGAAGCTTGATGGTATGTCTATTTGCCCACCCAAAATACCATTTTCCAATAATTTGGTCTGGCCTGGTCTGGTTTGGGGTTGTTTTATGTCTCCTGGAAAATCCCGCCCGAAATAATGTGCTTCTCCCCCTCGCAATTCATTAACTTGGAGGGAATCTTTAGGGGTCAAGTCCTTCGATGTGAGCCTGGAATCGCAAACTGCAACGGTTGTGACCGACTCCTCCGTGTCATATGAGACTGTGTTGGCGACGATCAAGAAAACTGGAAAGACAGTTACCGGTGGGAGTGCGGATGGGCAACCCCAGAGTTTTTGAATGTCTCGGGCGTGAAGAAGACCACTGGAGCTTGATGAATTGGGTGCGATTGTCGAGGATGGATTCAATAGGAGCTGTACTGAGTGATTTTCATATTTACCCTTACTTCTGGAAAACGATATGTATGTCTTCCATCACGCATGTTCAAATCACCTTTCGTGGAGATCTGGAACAAGCCTTTTGTTCAAATATTGTCTTCTACACTGATAGCATCGAGGAGGATAGTATCTTTCTTGGCTCATAGCTTCATGTGTTACAGCATTGGGTATCATGTACGCTCCACTTGTAAAATATGTATGTACTGTACATCACCATAGACATTTACACTGCGACCGGAATGAACAAAATTGATACCGACCCCTCACATGAGCAACAATATCAATCCACGGTAACGATGGTTCTGCCCTCTGAAACCGGAGGACGAGGACGTTCAGACTCTCTTACATAAGTAGGACACGATGGTTCATTGGTATGTGGGCCGTAGCGTGGAGGCTCGAGTAGTTCCCTGCTACAAGTGTCAGTTAGCTTGTGACGACTGAGAGGCTGTGATGAAGCCAGGCGATTCATATTCACTATCCATACCGTGAAAGCACCGATACCTCCCCGTAATGTCTGTCAGTGTAACGGTTTGCGGCTTTTGAGGTATCATGCGTCTCATGATAGCGCTGACTCGCGTCATCCACTACGCCATACCTCTGAATAGCGGATCTTGACCATGGATCCGCATGGGTGCGGTCCGGAAGGGGTCTTGATTCCGGTCCAGCCTGCTGATTGACTTGTTTACTACCGTAGACAAGATCAACCCTATCCGGGCCGGGACGGGTGTAGTTTGTCTGAAGACGACGCTCCAGTGGATAATCCAATGGATCAGAATTACTCAGGTCAATGGCACGAACAAAGTCATCGGCATAATGACCTTTTCTCTGAGGTTGCTCTTGTGGAGCAAGAGCATATCCCTGATTTCTGCCACTCCATGTAGTTGACTGTATCGGTTCCACCTCGGGTAGCCTCAAGCGATCATCATCGTGCTTGGGCACCTGCGAATCATGATTATTTCTCACCATGCCAACGGCTTGAACGGGTATCAGCCCTCCCTTGCTTCTATCCTCGACAAATGCATACCGTAAGGTTGGCACAACACGAGGTTCAACGGGAGGCCTGTAATGAGTGGGTCTCTCACGGTCAAGTATATCAAATGTGGCATTATCATGCTTGCGAGACATTTGATGCGGGAAAACCTCATCCCCAAGCCTAACACGGGTGGTATAGGATGGATATGGGTGTTCCTCGGGCTGACGATCAGTAGTATGGACATATCCAAACGGGGCTGCATAATGCCTACGGACAGAAGGGTCTTCTTGAACTGGAAGTCGTGCCGGAGGAACATATGCAGAGGAAGCCAACTGTTCCCCTAGACGAGCACTTCTCACAGGAGCAGAAGGAAGACTAGGGCGGATATTTTCTGTTTGTATCGGCTGATAATAGAATGCAGTTCGTCTGCGCTTTGCTGTCTGATATTGTGTAGTCTCATCAATATCTCGACGGAGAACGTCCTGGGGAGGTAGATGAGCGGGAGTTACAGAGCGGATTGCGAACCCTCCGGACATCCTCGTGGCAAGGTTCTCCACGGGGCCACAATTGGATCGTCCTAGTTCCGCGGGAAAGGGGTTCTCTATAGAAGGCAAGGCGTGATCCTCAGGGTGGGAGATTGTCCTGCTGTGGCCATGTTCCAGAGGTTTCTGCTGCTGTCCAACTGGGTGTCCGGATACGTTTCTATGGCTACTCACAAAAATAGGGCCGTTTGGTGACTCCTGGCGAGGGATAATCCGGCTTTCTCCATGAGAAGGGCGCACTCGCTCCAAGGGAAGCCCACTGAGCTGTGATGAAAATGTCTTTACCTGGTACGGTCTTCCAATTGCATGAAGCAATGCATACGGCTCGTTATTATTAGCATGAAGTCTACAAAAAGTCGTCCCGAGAGAATGATTTGTGGGATTGGGATTGTCAGGGGCAAACTCACTTGATGCTCCATTGCAGGATTTGCGTATGCCCTCTTCGGTGCAGTGCTGAGTGTCTCCACATTAGTTGTAACCTGGGATGGAACAGAGAATGTGCGCCTATCCTCGAGAGGGAAGAAGAGTGAGTCTGAGCCAGAGTCGGCCGTATCTTGCAAGGGCCGTCGAGCGACCAATGGTCGTCGAGGTCGAGGTGAGTTACCAGGCGGTCTGCGTGGATTATCCCCTTCCGCTATGTTTCTATATCTGTTAATGGCACGGTCCCATGCTTGGTATCGGCTGAATCCACGACGATCAAGCTTGTTATTCTTAGGAATCTCCGGGACAAAACGACATCCGGGCGGTGCTTCCTCGTCTGATATATCCAGCTGGGTGTCTCGTAAGCTAGAGCCGGCATAAGTGACCGGGTTTGTCTGTAGTTCTTCGGCACGCGGGTTGCTAGAGACAACCACCACACTTTGGTCACGGTCGAAGGGCTGTATTAGCTCCTCCTCAGTGTCACTGTCTTCGTCATCAGATATCACAATGACCTCACGGAAAACGTCCTCAAGGACGATCTTTCCATTCTCATCATCACCCCGCCATTCGACCAACTTGGCCAAGGTAGGCTCTTCAACCGTGCTTCTCGCCTCGTGGAAGGATGTTGCTTTCAACAAACGATCGTATTCCGTGTAAACGTGACGTATGTGGGCCACAACTGCGAGCTGAGCGCGGCGGGCCAGGGGTAACTCAACTGCTGTGCCTACTTTGCGCTGACCCTGGAAATAGTTTCAGTATCTTGTGTCCAACACTTTTTTGCGGTCCTGTTGTGGGTTCAAAGGTCTGTTTGCGAATGTTATCCACCTACCTTCTGGAAAGCAGTTTTAATGATTTGATTCAGGTCATTGTCTGGAATATTAGGGAAGAGATCCTTGATTACATCCCTCGCTTCGGTGTTGATTGTCGTCTGAGAAGCTTCTGAATTAGCACGTTTGCGGGATTTGGTAATGGCAGAAGTCGGAAATTGCATTGTTTTCCCTGCTGTTGTAAGGTGGAGTCCCAGGTCCATACAGACTGTTGCGACAACCGCGCTGGGAAAGTGATAACCTATCCGGTGAACATGCTGGGATAGGTTGTGTGTGTGCATATGCGGTGTTGTCTATGACCCAAGATTAGTAAAAAGAAGCCGAGCCGTGGGAAACGAGAAAGTTGAGTAAAGGAGATGGCTGTCGGGCATACTGAAACAGCAAACACCTTCAAACTGTCCTTCCGACAGACTTCCTTACACGCAGTCGTAAGCTGAGGGTTGCCTGCAGGAATGAAGGTATAACCAGGAGGAGCTTTTGCTTCGAAAGATATCTAGGTTGTTTGTGTCAAGATTGCCCCGAGAGATATGAGCAAGGCGAAAGAACATACGACACTGCGAAGTTTCTTCTTCTCCTGCGTAACAGATTCCAGAATCACTTTATGTTTGCGTGCCGTCTTCTTGACATTTCTGCTTGGCGCACGTCTGGCGAAGACCGAGGTGGCTCTCCGCGTAACTCGGACCATGGTGTTAAGAGAGAGGTCTTCTCATGTGTCTACAGAAGACAGTCCTTCATTTTATTAAACCGACTTCAGTTTGTCCAGGTATACACTGCATTGGTAGATAGCCCAGCGCTGAAATGATTATTATCACACGGAGGAAGTCCAGAATGTGATAGATTTCTGTTGTCCCAAAAAAGGGGATGATGTGGTGAGACCAGTTAGTCAAATCACATATGTCTACACAACAAGGCGCGCGCACTGGTACTCCGCAGCATTAATCACAGGCCAGCTCGAAGAGAGAGGTCCGGTAGGCGCGAAACACTTTGTGCCTTTGGTTGACCCTCGCTGCTAGAAAAGAATGAGAAGCACGGTGGGAGAAATGATAAACAGCTTGATCGAAGTCCGCATGGAATCGGTCGGGGGCAGGTAGTATGATGGAGCGAGGGAGCAAGCAAGCCGGGCGGAGCACGCAGGCAAGGTGGGAGGGTGGAAGGGAAGCTAAAGAAGCCCGACCCAACTTAAACCATTTGCAGCCTGACGCGCGCGGTGCGGTGCTGACAATAATGCCGGTCGTATCCCGCCGCCGCCGCCGCCGCCGCCCGCGGCTTGCAGCATTTGATAGTTATCAAGTGTGTACTAGGTACTGTACTCTGTACTCTCTACTCTGTACATTGGCATGCTCTACTTCCTACGCCGGTACGCGACACCAACCACCTTATTCGAGCAAGATGGTCTCTCCAGTGCAACCCTTAAAGTCTCTGAGAGACTCACAAGTTGTTGTCGATACCTACCGCCAGTTGTATCGTCACGGGCTGAAAGCCGTAAATTATTCGACGCCAGCTCGATACGTCCTTCTGCATACTCTACGCTCCTCCTTCCGATCGTCACCTCCAGAGAGCCTGGACCAAAAACGAGTCGCCAATACTATTCAATTCCTCCAGAGAGCAGCGGAAGCCGCAGGTCTGGAACACAAGATTGTGAAGAACATGATGATCATGAAATACTGGCAAAATCCCCAAATAAGGCGAGAGCTCCGAACGTGAGTTTGCATTCATTTCGGTATGAGATTGGAATGTTGTCTCTGACCCTACCTAGTATCAAAGGCTTAGGGGTCGAGCCCCATGATCCTAAACTCAAGGAGGACGCCTGGCAGCAATACAATTTGACCTTGAAGCTCCTGAACGAGAGCTTGGGGACTTGCCTCGTATAAAAGGTCTACTTCGATGTCGTGAAGGACTCATCTGGACCACAACCCATCAACTCCATGGCAACAATACTACCTCAAAGGTTTCGGGCACTATCGTCCGTAGGTCCTCTGTGTGCCATCACTTATGGGTTAACCGGACTCATGCTTCCCGCCTTGACATAAAAAGAACGACAACCTCTCGTCGCAGCCCCTGTCTCTGAAAACTGCTCACTCTACAGATACACTGGCAATTACAAGGCTAGGCTATGGCCGGGCTCCGAGGTATCATCAGAATGGCTCTCTCAAGCCGGTGGATGGTTACGGCCATAATGAGTCCTGACCTGATAGGAAAGTAAGACACAAGTCTCAGCTACATACGTATCGTGGCCAAAGGTGTCAAGATGGAGAGATCACGGTATTCACGAAGCTGATGGTTCATTTTGCCAACCTTCTGGGTTGTCCCGCATGGAAGTTTGTCATCGAACTTTACCACCACACATGCTGGCAAGCATATTACTGAGCAGATTACTTCGATGGCCGAAGTACATCTCTGGATGCAGCAGACTCAAGTGTATGTACCGTCCAGATTCTATTGTTTGCTTGACCCCTTAAACCGCCTGCGGTAGGGCATCAAAGGTACAGCCGCCGTGCGGCACCTGCCAGTTCAATACCAATAAACCAAAGAATATAGGGAATATATAGTGCAGAGAGTAAGAGCATCCCGAACGCACCGTATCTATATGCCACCATGTGATATAATCCAGCCGTTGGAAATTGGCCTGAGGTTGGGGAAGATGCAGATAGCATCGCTGAGATCATTTGTTGTGTATTAAAAAATTGCGGAACGAGTCCCAGTGATCGGAATCCGCGTAACTAGGTTAATTATTAGCGTCACACAAGGCAGGCGAGAGAGCAAGAGTCAGAGCATACATGTACACCATGCTACTCCGCAGACTTGACATCAATGTATCTGGATGCCAACGGAAGATGTACATAACAAGTGCCCAGGATAAGCTGGCAAAGACCGGCCAGGCATGGCTTTCCATCTGACTTCGCGTTTGCGGAGTGATGAGAGAGGAGAGCGGGTGCATATCTGGACGAATGGCAAGTTTGGCTAACGCAAGTACCACACGAGCAAAGATATAGATCACAATCTCGCAGAATTGTCAGTGGACGATCGAGGTGTTTGAGTACCCAGCGATTTACCTGTTGAGTGATACTCGTTTTATGCCGACCAAAGACTGCATAGCCTCCTAGCAAGCCAGCAAAAAAGCTATCGTATCGTCCTTCTTTGCCAACAGCAACCGGATTGATATTACGCAGCAAGATCATTGAGCCCTTGTAGATCAGCGCAAAGGTGGCAAGGTTCCGAGCATGTTGGCGCGTGGCTTTAAAGACAAGCTTGACTTTCTCACGGAAGCTGTGTCATGATCAGCATGATTGATCTATGTTTCTTGAGAGAAAGACTGGATTGCCATACGTTCCTGAGCGAAAAAGCAAGATCATCCTATGGGCGACGAGCACATCGAGTCAGCCTGGCTTTTTACAATAGAGGGGCCCAAATATCTGGATTCCGAGGGAACATACACCAGAGCATGCGGAAAGCGGACCTTGGCCCCATAGACAGCGCCATTGCGAATGCCCTTAAGGAGGGACAGAAGCGGCGCAAGCTCAGGATTAGTGACCAGAGCATCCAGCGAGGCCTACAAAGTGGTTAGAACAACATAAATCCTGCGTGGTGTTGGGTTCGACAGAGTGCGACCTTACTGTGAGAGCATCCATCGTGCTTGTTTCAAGAACCTCGGCAAAGTAAATGAATTTAGTGAAGCGATCAGTCTTGCTTCCTCCGGCAAGATTCAATAGGGAAACTGCAAATCATGGAGACTCCAAGGTTCACAAGCAACAAAGAAAGCTGCGCCAAACTCAGACAACATCTAAAGTACCAGTTCGGGGTAAAGTGGGGGAGTACGGCATTTATGGGAGCTGTGATGATCCGCGAGGCCAGAGACGAGATCCTCGGCATGTGAGAGACGAGCCGAGCGCAACGTCATGGTCACGTGGGCAGAATCCAGCCCCTACTTTTACATTTGCACGAGAGCAACTTGATAATTCAAATTCAAGAAAGCAGGGTTGGGACTGATAGAACTTTTTTATTTGCAAACGTCTATGTAACAAACACGTATCGAACAGGTTCAAATATGAGCTAGGTGCTGAAAACCGAACCCCCAGAAACGCCTCGTGCGCAGTTTAGATAGATATAATAATTCGGAAAGAATCAAATTGCATGACAATGCATTTCAACACGAGCTTCATGCCGTCTTAGCTCTCTTGCGTCCTTCATCCTCCGAGATCTCATCCACGTCCATCATGTCCTGATCCTCATCGTCATCCGACTCCACACCTGCACGGCGCTTCAATCCCTTCATTTTCCGAGTCTGCAAGCCGCTGAGATCCTGCTTGCCCAGGTGAACACGACCGATCTTGTCACCAATCGAATCCATGCTGATGTTCTTCTTCATCTTGATCTCCTCGTTGGGCCTCTTGCCTTGCTTCATAGCCTCCTTCATCGCATCCCGAGGGGCCTCCTGCAGACGTCCAACCTTGAAGTCGAACTTGGGCCCAATCTCCTCCAGCTCCACCCGCGGGAGCTTGTGGCCACTACGCTTCGTCCGGAGCTTATACCACCGCAAGTGAACAACAGGAGCCAACCCTTCAGTGGGCTCCTCAGCACCGATCATCAAAATATATTGGAGCCCCTCCACGTCAATCTTGTCACTCGTCTCACCCTTGAACAGGTCCAGGAACATACTCTTCAGCATGACATGTGCCATTGAGGTTGAGTCTTCCCAAGAACTGCCTGAGAAGAGGATCATGGGCCGCAATCCGATGCCGATATGCATAGCCAGATCAGTATGTTGCTCAGCGTCGGGGTGCGGCAGTAGCATCAATTCGCACATGTCAAGGATCTTGGAATCGAATACACGTGCCATAGTGATACAGTTGGGTCGTTTCTTGTTGCTGCTACCGAACACCACAAGACCACATTCGTTTTTGTTGGCCAGAAATTCGAGACTTTCGACGCTCTCAAACGGGTGAATGTTCTCGTTCTTCTTGTGAAATAGGACTGAATCCGGTCTTGTCAAGGAATGGAAGGTCTTCAGAACAGTGTGTAAAGCTTGCGGACATTTTGAGCCGTGCAGCAACAGCGTGCGCTTGGGGGGTTCGATGAGCTGAGGTTCTTTGGCCTTCAGGATGCGCGCTGTGCGCGCATTCTTCGGTTTTCTGAAGCGATAGAGATTTTATTGTAAGCATGGTGACTTGAACAATGCCAAACGTAGTCGGAAGGAAGTGATTATATGACTTACACTTCTCTGAGCATCTTGACCGATTCTGAACACCAAAAAACCTGGTTTAACGTGATATGGGGTCACTGATCGGGCTCGTGAAAACGAAAAGAAAAAGGCGGAGTGAAAAGTTTTGGCGGAAAGGGTCTTGGCGCCGCTTATCGATAAGATTAATGCCATGAGTCTCCGTACATACACACCTTCCCCAACGTAATAATGTGTTACTATAAGATTTTTCATTTACTACACGAGTCTTGATCTACGAGCAGTAATTATTGGTCATACTAAAATCTGAGTGAAACATCACATTGGCCAGTACAAAAATATCTGATATAAATAGTTTCAGGCCGCGAGATCTACTCTAGCCGCAGCTTCTCAAACTCACGGATCTGTTCCTCTAGACGAGTCATTTCACTCTCAGCATCACGCAGTTTCTTTTCTTCAGCCTCGCGCACTTCAGGCTTGGCCTTCTCCTGCCATCCAGCACCGCTGATGAGCTTCTGCTGGCGACGCACTGTCTCGCGTGCCTTCTCCAGACTAGCCTTGGCCTTCTCTTCCTGCTCCAAGGCAACTCCCTTGGAAACACGGAGATAGACAGCTGCTTCAGAGCTCACAGGAGCGACCACACAGCCTGAAGGGGGGTTGGTATTCTCCGGGCCGAGCACACTAAGCTCGCCCAGGGTCTTGCCACCCAGGGACTTGATGCTAGTAAGCTCATCCGAGACGGTCTTGTAGCTGGTGGCATCGTAGGTCTGGATGATGATGTCGCCCTTGGTCTTGATCTCATACTGGGCGAGGATCGACCGAATAGACTTCGAGGCATTCAAAATCAGCTCATAGGCAGTCTCAGCCTCGGGATCCTCGAATTCAGGTCTATATTCGGGGTACTTGGCCTTCATGATCGAAATTGTGCTATCTTCGGGACGACGAGGCAGGCGCTGCCACAGGTGCTCAGTGACGAAGGGCATCATTGGGTGGATCAAAGTCAGAGCCCCCTCAAGAGCGGTGTAGAGCGTCTCCTTGGCCGACTGCTGCACTTCAGCCGGGACTTCGGGCGCAAGCAGGAACTTGGAGTTTTCAATGAAAACGTCACAAAGTTGGCCGTACCAGTATTGGTAAGCAATGGATGCCGAAGCAGAGAATTCACGCTGCTCAAGAGCCTCATTCATCTCCTTAGCAGCAGCGTTAAACTTGTGCAAGATCCAGCGTTCCGCAAGGGACTCCTTGCCAGTCTTTGTAGGGGTCGGCCGAGGCTTGAAGTCATCGCCCAACTTGCCAAGCACAAACTTCGTGGCTTGGTAGATCTTGTTACAGAATCGACGATAACCATGGATGACCTGGATGTCGAAGGCAATATCACCACCTGATATGGCACCGTCAGTATAGAAGACAATAGGCTGGACAGAGTGGAATCCATTGTTGGGAGGTTTTACTTACCGCCAGTAGTGTAGGACACAAGGGCAAAACGCAGGGCATCAGCACCGCACTCAGGAATACCCTTGGGGAAGGCCTTCTTCTGGTACTTGGTAGCAGTGGCCACCTCTTTGTCGGCAAGGTTGCCAGTGAGCAATTTGGCATGAAGATCATCCAGCTTGATACCTTCCATGACGTCGAGAGGATCAATGACATTGCCCAGAGACTTGGACATCTTGCGACCCTCAGAATCTCTGATCAGGGAGTGGCAGTACACCTCCTTGAAAGGGACCTTGCCGGTCATCTTAAGACCCAGCATGATCATTCGAGCCACCCAGAAGAAGAGAATATCCCAGCCGGTCTCCAAAACGGAGGTCGGGTACAAATGCTCCAGATCATGTGTCTGACGGGGCCAGCCCAGGGTAGAGAACGGCCATAATCCGGAGGAGAACCAAGTGTCAAGAACATCGGGATCTCTCACCAAAGTGAAGCTCTTACCGGGGAATTTAGCCGCCGCCTTCTCCCGAGCCGCCTCTTCCGTGCGACCAGTAACCCAGAGATTCTCGTCACTGTCATCACCTTCCTCGCCTTCAATCTTCACGAAGTAGGCGGGAGCCTGGTGACCCCACCAAAGCTGTCTGGACAGACACCAATCGTTGATGTTGTTCAACCAGCGGAAATAGCTCTTCTCAGCGGATTCCGGTCTGATGATGATTTCACCGCTTTCAACGGCCGTGATGGCAGGTTCGGCGAGATCCTTCATCTTCATCCACCACTGAGGCTTGAGGATAGGCTCAATGACATCGTTGGACTTAGCGCAGCGAGGAATCTTCATGGGGTTGTGCTCCCACTTGACATAAAGTCCCTTCTCTTTGAGCATCTCAATGACCTTGTAGCGGGCGTCAAAGCGCTTCATTCCGGCAAAAGGACCACCCTTGCTGTTGAAGGTACCGTCATCGTTCAGGACGGAGATGAACTCAAGATTATGGGCCTTTCCGCGGTTGAAATCGTTGAAATCATGAGCTGGGGTGATCTTGACTGCTCCGGTACCGAATTCAGGGTCGACGTCCGTGTCGGCGACAATAGGCATCAAGCGATCCACGAAGGGGTGGCGGGCAAACTTGCCGATCAAGTGCTGGTAGCGCTTATCATCAGGGTGCACAGCGATACCGCTATCACCGATCATGGTCTCGGGACGAGTAGTGGCGATCTGAATCCGTTCGTCGGTTTCATCGATTTCGTAGCAGAAGTGAGTCAAAACACCAAACTCAACCTTCTTTTCGTAGCCGGGAACATCGAGAAGGGTACGACCCTCGACCTCCTTGTTCTCAACCTCAAGGTTAGAGAGGGAGGTGTTCATGGCCACACACCAGTTAACCAGCCGGTTGGCACGGTAAATGACACCCTCTTCGTGAAGGCGGACAAAAGTTTCCGTGACAGCTGCAGATAGGTTGGGGTCCATTGTGAAGGCCTCGCGAGTCCAGTCGAAGGAGCCGCCGACTCTCCGCAGCGCGTTCTTGATGTTGGCGTGGTACTGATCCTTCCAGGCCCAGACGCGCTCGACCATTGCCTCACGGCCGAGATCATGACGGGTCTTCTTCTCCAGCTTCCAAAGCATCTTCTCAACCACGCTCTGGGTAGATATACCAGCATGGTCCATACCTGGCAGCCACAGGGTGGTCTTGCCCTTCATACGCTGCCAGCGGATCATGGTATCCTGGAGCGCATTGGTGAGAGCGTGACCCATGTGAAGAGCACCTGTCACATTAGGGGGGGGGATTGGAATGACGAAGTAGCCTTCCGGCTTGACCTTGCCATCAGGGCCAAATTCAGGCAAGAAGAGGCCACGCTCTTCCCACCATTCATAGCGACCTTCCTCGATCGCCTTGGGATCGTAGGCGTCTGTGGTCTTCTCCTTCTCGATCTTGGCTTTCTTCTCAGCCTTGGGCGCAGCAGGCTTAGCCGCGGCCTTAGCCTGTTTCTCTGCGAACTTCTTGGCTTTCTCGGCCTTACGGCGCTCGCGCTCCACTGCAACGATCCAGAGATTAAGTCATTATCAATCGAGATAGGCGGGGGTGGCAATCGCATATTGTGCGGAGACTGTCATGCTGTACGTACATTCCTTCTCGCTCTTCACCTTGGGGGGTGCAGATGGGTCCTGTCCTTCGACAACAGGCTTGGAGGCAGCAGCGGCATCTTGGTTTCTCATTTGTTCGTCGGCCTGGGGGGGAACGTCGGCGACGGGAGCTTTAGGCTCACCAGCTAGAGTACCATCAAATGGTCAGCCACAGTCCAAACAGCAGTCTAGAAGCTTGACACGGCGGGACAGAGACGGATAGCCGCAACATACTCGGGTTCTGGGGGGCAGAAGGTTGGGCCATTCTGGAAAAAGGTCGTGAAGACAAGAAGGGAGGAGGAATTCTCCGAGGCGCCACTCGCGCCACTAACTGACGGAATAGTATCTTGACCACCGAGTGACTCACGCAAACACGGCGATGAAGAGGAAGACAAGGAGGGGGAGGGGTTCGGGTGGTTGTGCGAATGCGGGCAATTAAATTTCCTGGCTCAGAGCAAAGGAACGGAACGAATCAGAGGAAGCCGGGACTGGCGGGGCTTTCAGTTGGAACCTCAGTGGATTCAATTTGGCGGGCGGTGGAGTCGAGATCGGGCAGTTCAATGCAATGTACGTACCGTATGTATGAGTATGTATACTAGTACTCAGTATGATTCTTCAAAATTGACTAGATCAAACACTTGAGCACTTGGAAATTTAGTTTTCCTGTTTCACTCGCGGGAGGATGAGGGATAGAATTGTTTTCTTGTGACGTGAGTCATATCACGTGAAGAGGTTAAGTATATCTAATCATCACAATAGCCTATTAGGTAGCCTGTCAACTACATCTTACAGAGTGTTTGAAGCAGCCATACTTTCTAAAAAGGACTGCTGCATACATCAATTACTCTGTGCAGACTCAGTCTCTCCCTGGGGAAAGCTTCAGACTCAAGGCTCCCACCCTAGCAATGCAGTACGAGGCAAGTAGACTGTTGACCATCTCAAACACATGAAACTGGATCACACTCCTCTCAATGATGTATCAGACTAGAATTGGCATACATATGGTAAACGAAGCTGAAGCATGGCGAGTGATCACAATTGGAAAAGAAATTTGCCAAGGCAAACCAACAAGCAGGGTTCCCATCAACACCAGTCCAACTAACCACAAGGACGACTGAGAAAGGTGAAAGACTGCAGTAAACCGGCGCAGGAGAATGTAGGCAAGGTTACGCAAGGATAACGTTAGGAGTGGTGACCCTCCTCTAAGCACCGTTCGACAGATTTTACTCACTGGGTATGCCAAGAGGATCAAGCAGAGATATATTAGGTGTATGTCATCTGTTCATCGTCGTCGTCTCCGAATTCAACAACTCATTGCAACCGCAGCGCTTCAATTCATGCACGCGTAACGCATCAGTCCAAAGCTGCACAGCCCTTCTGTCATGACTCTTCTGAATTGACTCCACCAACTCTCTGGAACACAGAATGAATTTTGGCACTGGAGAGGTTGTCACCCCATTGATGTAGGGTGTACCGGCAGAGCGAGTATCAGGTAGAAAGGGAGAAAGTCAGGGTAGATCTAAATCAGGCGCGTTCGACCTTCATGCTAAGAACTATGCTGTATTGTTGTTCCGTGCAGCCTGGGACTCAGCAGCCCGAACGGGAGCAAAATACGGATGGGCCATCGCTTCTTGAGCAGTGAGGCGTTCCTAGACAAATAATATCAGCTTTGCGCCATGCAAACTTCACATAGCAGAGTGCATACCGCATGATCGTATCGAAGCAGCTTGTCCAAAAAGTCAATCGCTTCGTCGCTGACGAAGCGCTGGTTCTCGGCGTTGACAAAGGTGTGCCAAGGCTTCCGAGGGAAGCGCGAGAGGAGATCATCATACTGGGGATCCAATTCAATCTCATACTTGTCCAGATATTCAAAGAGCTCTTCGGTTCCAAGAACCTTGGCGATCTTCACCAGCTGATCAGAATTGCTGTTTCCGTGAAAGAAGGGCTCCTTGCGGAAAATCATGGATGCAAACATCGCGCCCAGCGACCACATATCCAGAGAGTAGTCATATTCCTGGAAATCAACAAGTAGCTCAGGACCCTTGAAGTATCTGGAAGCAACACGGACGTTATACTCCGTGCCCTTGTGATAAAATTCAGCCAGACCCCAATCGATGAGGCGAAGCTAGGCATCATCAGCAGAAGAATAGATATGAGGCGTTCAGGACCACTAACCTTGCGCTTTTCATGATCGATCATGACATTGTGAGGCTTCACATCACGGTGCATGATACCCTTGCTGTGGCAGAAATCCAGAGCCTTCAAGAGTTCGTAAACGTAGAAGCGGACATCGTAGTCGGAGAATCGTGGGTAAAGAGTCCGGAAGTCGGTATTATTGACATTCTCAAAGACCAGACTCGGTGTCTTGCTTTGGCTGTCTCGGACGACGTCTAACAGAGCTACCACATTGGGCCCACCTGCCAGATTCTGAAGGATCTTGATTTCACGCTTGATCTTCTTCTTCTTGACTGGCTTGAGGACTTTGATGACACACTTCTGGTAGTTGACAACATTGATACCTTCAAACACCTCAGAGTACTTGCCGCGTCCTGCAAGAAAGGAAGTGTCAGTCCACATCTCCCACGATGAACCCCGCTGGGATGACCCCGTCGATGGAGGTTGAATATTGAAGCGTGATTTCGCCCTTACCGATCTTGCGGACCACCTCGTAATTCTCCAAAACACCCCAGGAGATGTTCACACTATCATAGTCCCAGTAGGACCGGGGCATATGCTCATTGACATCAGCATAAACGCGCGCCATGATTGATGGCGACGGGGCGATCAGCTTTCGAGGTCAGCCCACAGTCGGATGGCAATGATAAAATGCGGCGGGGTAGGGAGGGGACCGAGGGAAGAAGGATGATGGGGGGCAGGGCGCGGCGACAGGATAGGAATCGGAAGGACAGACAACAGCAGCCGCGAGACTAGGAGGCCAACAACCCGTCTGAATTGCGCAGCCGTGCTATCGTCCAGAGCAGCCAAAGCACAGGGTAGTATACTAGTAATATTATGGGTGGTTGATCAGAAAGGCCGAGAGCGTTTCGCTCCGCCTTCAGGGTCACGAGACTTGCTTGTCCTATGGGTGACTCGGGCAGCTGCCGGCCTCGGCAGAATATTGATGCGGTATGATCTTCAGATGCCCATGCTAGGACAGCTCGCAAAAGCACACTGTATGGAACTTCGATCACAACTCGTGTCGTTCGGGGTAAAAGTGAGATTTCGACTCAAACGCAGGGTGCCACTTTGTCGCAATCATGTTTTACGATCTGAATGTGCCCTATAGCCCGGGTGATCCCGAAATTGTTCATACTCTGAACTTCCTTGCAGAACGTGCGTGTCCCTCTCCCCCCAAAAAGGCACGAGACCAGCGCAGCATACTGCGCATTTTTTTCAAAGAGCCACATGAAGAGCTGACCTGACTCTCAGTCGGCTACACCACGGTTGCACTGTCGGAGACGATCAATGGGAAATTGCCTCCAAGCCTGACTGCCCCATCTGCTCCAAAAGATGCTCCCCGGAATCTGGTGCTTCTTAGCCGCCTGAATCTGACCCTCTCTGACCCTGCGCAAAACCAACGACTTGCCAGCCTGACTCAGACCTATGATCTTGTCGCTCTCCGCCCAACAAATGAGAAAGCCCTACTTAACGCGTGCACCAATCTGGAGTGTGATATCATCTCCCTGGATTTCTCCGTCCGTCTACCGTTCCATATCAAATTCAAAATGGTTTCCGCGGCTGTCTCGCGTGGGATTCGCTTCGAGATCTGTTACGGCCCGGGTGTTACGGGTAGTGGTATTGAAGCTCGACGTAATCTAATTGGCAATGCTATGGGTCTGATACGAGCAACACGTGGCCGAGGTATCATCGTTTCAAGTGAAGCGCGGAAGGCTCTGGGCGTGCGGGCTCCGTGGGATGTGATCAATCTTGCCTGCGTCTGGGGCTTGTCGCAAGAACGCGGAAAAGAGGCAGTCTGCGAAGAGGCTAGGAAAGTGACCGCCTTGGCCAAATTGAAACGAACAAGCTGGCGTGGGATCGTCGACATTGTTGATGGGGGAAGTAACTCAGCTGCCAAAGCCACAGGACCGTCATCTAAACCGAAGGAATCTGCGCAGGTCAGAGCCGATGGATTGAAAAGAAAAGCATCGCTTGGCTCTGAGGCAGCAACCGAGGAGATTGAAAAGCCACTATCAAAACGGGAGATGAAGCGCAGGGCTAAGAAAGCTCGGTTAGAGGCGTTTGGCGGCGATAGCAGTGCTAATGGTACGCCGGCTACTTGAGCGGGAAATTTTCCAACCTTTCTCTTCTTGTTCCCAAATGCCTGTCGCGAGGGGATTGACAGACATCTGTCGAGGGCCCTGCCGTGCCGGAACATAGAGCCGAGCCGCACGGCCATCGCTCCGGAATAGCAGCGCGTCACGGGTAATACCTTGTCACAGGGATTTTCCAAGACCAAACCGCACACTAGCCAAGTGCAGCGATCTCCTTCGAGTCTCTAGGGACTTGTGTTGATGGCCGCAAAACCTGCGCTGAGATAAGCAGTGTGCGGGTGACCGAAGCCTGCCGCCTCCATTACCCTCTGCCAAGCATGAATACCTTTGGTGACGGTGCAGTGAGTCGATCCGTTCACGGGGACAGTGATCAACTTCATGAGACTTGACTGCAATCATCGACATTTCTGTAGACAATGAGACCAATGATGGCCATTGGATGGCATTGTGGACTTTCATACCGAGTGCAAGAAGCGCACTCTTCGGACTTCTATCATATGAATTTAGACTTAACGCAAAGACCTTAAGATGAACACATAAGACTAACCCAACCCTACTGGACTGCGTGCCCAGCTCACCATTATCTAAGAGAGTGCCATCTATGCGCAAAATCCCCGAAGCTGTGGGCCCAGCTCAACCTTTGACATATACATCCTTCCGATATGCCACTCTAAACCCGGTCTTTTCTGCATTTCTGGCGCTTCCACTGCCTTCCCTCGTACTCAGCGTCACCAGCTTCAACCCCATGCCTCTGGCAGCCCTCAAACGCGCCTGTATGAGTGCCACATGGGCACCCATCCCGCGAGACAGCGGCACTGTACTATCCAAGTACAAATGCCCGATGCTCTCGCCGGCTGTATGCGTACCCAGGACGGCCAATGCCGCGGTGCCGACCACTTCTCCGGCGTCCGTCGTCGCGATGTAGAGTCTCGTATCAGCTCTCAGGGCCGCGATCCTCGCTAAGGCGCCCAGCAGCTCCTCCGAGCGTCCCCCATCCGCGAAACCCGCGATGGAAACGGCGACGAAGTGCTCGCGATCGACATCCGAAGCCACCTCCCTGACCGTGATATTCTTCCTCTTAGGGTGACCCTTCCGCGCGACGACCGGTTCATCTGAATTCTCCAGGTCCCTGCAATAGACACTCAGCCTCCCCTTGGAGAAATACCTGGCACGAGTGAGAATCTGCCCTGCGGAAGGGTCTGCGTACTCGCACAGATGGATTTCCGGAGACAGACCGATTGCGGCGTAAGTTGACTCGAGATTGCAGAGATCCTGCGATGTGAAGGAGCCTTGGAGCCCTAGCCCAACGATGCGGCTTAGCTTGCCCTCGAATCGGGGGACAGTACGGATGGCGACGCCTCCGGCTACACTCTGGTGCTGAATCAGGACATCGCAGGACGGGTACAGTGTCTGTACCGCTTCAACTTGGCGCACGACGTGTGTCTCCTCTGCCTGCTCGATTCGTACAACAAGGCTGGGCGGTGGGGTGGCGAGTGTCATATTGGAACTATGGTATATGTTCCTTCCAAGCCATGCATAGATCGTGTTATGCCGCTGCAGATTTCAGCTGGGAGAGTCAAGTAAGCCGTCTAATCTAGAATTCCTGACTCGGACAAAGAACATGCACTACAGGAATAAATTAAATATCGGAGTCATGGATTCACAAAACCTCAGACCCCTCTCATGACTCACACTCACCTTCAACCTAGTTCCCTAACCAATCATGTTTATCGTAGTCAGCACAAATTAGCAACAACATAACGTGTCTACTGCTTAGTAGTGTACACAGCACATATACCCTTCCAAGGTGAAAGCATCAAACTCTAGCTAACCCCACCCCCAAAGCCTACCACATCAATCAATCACGATCACCCCGCGACATCCCTCCAATAACCTGCATCGCAACTTCCTCCTTGCCCTCCGGCACGAAGACATGATCATGGTAAAACCCACTGACCACATTGGCACTGACCCCGGCATCGCGGAGTCGTGCGCTAATGGTAGCGATTAGACCCACTGCCTCAAGACTCGAGTGCACGCTGAGGGAGATCATCCGACACGGAAACACGTAGTCGGTGAAGCCGTGCGCGATGGCCTTCTCGCGCACGATGACGAGTGTGGTACCTTCTGCCTCCTGGAAGAGAAGTTGTGGCTGTAGTGCTTGCACATCTTGGCTCGCCGCAGAGACTGGGGCGTTGAGAAGTGTGAGGAAGACGAATGTGTCCGGATGGAGGATGGGCTCGAGTTTGGAAAGAAGTATCTCGAGATCTGCTTCACCGGGAGCCATTGTGGGGGTGGTGGTTGTGGTCGTCGTCGTCGTCGTCGCGTTCACAGAGACTAATGGGTGTGCTCCCGTAGTGGCTCTGGGGTGAAAATGGATAGTTGGAGCTACCGGCACTTGCTGGTTGATACCTGATACCCGATGTTTACATATTCGGGTTGTTGACTCAATGTACCAATGGGTAACTACGTTAGATTGGTCGCTAGTAATGGGTGAGTAAGCGAGAGAAACCTCAAGTTTTGACTAATAATACATTTTAAAACTTTATCTGTGTATTCCGTATTGATTAAACACCTCAAACCTAATTATCTACAGGTAGAAGAGCTGCTAGACTTAAATGTCATCAGTATTATGATTATCAAGAGCACTGCGAGTATACACTATTTACCCACTGGTATCTATAGAGACAATCATCGTGTCTCATGTCCGTAAAAGCAGCATAAGAGGGTATGAATGCGAGGCCATGGAAAATGAAACCCACCCAGCTTCACCAGCAGAAAATGTTCCTTGCAGAAAATTGATGCGCGTCAAGTCATCACAGGTCGTTAGACAGGCAAACATACCTGCTATCAAGATGCTTCCTCAAATTCAACCAAGACTCTCAGGTCGCCGTCCATCCAATCCACATTTCCCGCGGACAGGAGTGCAATGGTCCAGTCGCCGTCATTTTGTACCGTTGCTAATCCATCTGGTAGCCATACCTTGAACTTCCAGTTGATCCCTGCGACCCAGCCGCTAGCGGAGTCCAAGCCTGGCTCAGATGATAATCCCGGCAGCTGACCCGAAAACCGGCGGAAGATCACTTGCTTGAGCGTCTCGAGGTCAGGGCACTGGCTGCCAGGCAGATCAAGTCGGGAATGTGTGCGTTTGCCGTCCTGGATAAGATTGATACGGAGAGAGACAGACATGGGCGACGAAGGTGGCCTGACATTGCTGGCGGCAGAGGCAGCTCCAGGGATCGGTGGTAAATTGGAAGGCGGGAAGTGCTGAGGTTGTGACACAGACGTCTGATCGTGGGATGTAGCATGCGGTTCGTGCTTCACAGCAAGATTGTCGCGGATGATGCGCGAGACGTCGCGAGTAATGCTACTTGCACTGTGGACACCTGTTAGCATGGTGCGATAATGAAAGAAGTGAGACGCGTCGGGCGACGTACAATTCGTTCCTCGCGGGCTGTGGAATATTACCACCAATCCGCCACCGTAAGTCGGAAGTAACATTAGCCTCTAATATACGTTGTATATTGTCATCTTCACACTGTGGAGGACATTCATAGCCACCATTGTGAATGACTTGATAATGGCTATCGACGGCAGCCACCAAGCCCCGCCAGTCCGGTTGCTGTAGGCCCGACAAATACCAGAGATTGTCGAGTTCGCAGTTCTGGTTGTAATTGTCATAGGACTTAGCGAATGCATTCCAGTCGGTTGTGTATCCGTCAAGCAGAAGCTCTGTTAGGCCCAAATCCACGGCCTGCGAGGTGGAACCCATGGGTGGCTGCGACGCTGACATCGGGGTCTGCATTGCAGTATAATCATCGTGAATCTGATGATGTTGCTGTTGCTGTTGCTGATGCTGATGCTGAGAATGAAGTTGTAGATGGTCCTCAGTTGGCGTGTGCGCATTGAAGTTTTGCAGGCTGTCCTCGGTCTTCCGTCGCCGTCGCTCCTCCGCTCCGCCGCCTTTCCTCGTCTCGACAGCATACTGACGCTGTCGCTCGTTCGTCACCATTCGCCGCAACAAGGGTATCACCAGTGAAATAATTTTCTGTTGATCCCGAGGCCAGATGTATGCCCTAGGCCCCATGCCTTCATTGACCACATCTTCTCCAAAGAACCGCTCGCCATGACCCTCACCCTCGAGAAAATGACGTACGCAGTTCCATAGCCGCAGCTTGACCATCTCTGTATCCCCCTTGCCGCGTTGACCTACACAGTCACGGCGTTCAGGATGACGATCATCAAGCATGTAAGCTTTAGCTGCTGCCTGAAGATGCAAAAAGTTTTCTGGAGAAAGCTCGAGGGAGGAGAACAATTTGGACATGGGTGGACGAGTGTATTTCTTGTTGCTGGAGGGCTGGCGAAAGAGAGCGGCTGCCGAGTGCAAGCCCACCGCCCGAGCTTCAGATAGTGATTGTGGCGGGGCGCCTCGAAGATCTAGCCCATCACCACCGTAATGATGCGGATGTTGCTGCTGTTGCTGCTGTTGTTGTGGGTGGTGACTATGGTGGTGTGATTGCTGGTCCCCTGCTAGGCCGACATGGCCCCCTCCTGTCAATGCGGGATCAAGCGCATCTTCGTTTCTCTTCCTCTTCTTCGTGCCAACTCGGGTCAACCCAGAGTTTTGAGCGTGTTCATTCACCGGAGCTGATCCGGGTCCTCGCAGAGCCCGTCCGCCATTGATCCCAGCGGTAAAACTTGTGTCTGCAAAGCTGTCATCATCCATATGTATGTCCGGCCCATAGCCCTCCAGGTGATGTGTATTGCCAGCCGCCCCAGCTGCAGCGGCGACTGCAGCGGCCGCAGCCCATTCCGAGACGTCTTGTCCTGCAGCCGCTGTGGCAGCCTCCACCAACCCAGCTAATTGATTTTCACTAGGCGCATACCCACTCGTTGCAAGGTGCGTGTTTGGGTCGACATTCGACGCTGTGGTTGAGGTTGCTGTAAATTCGGCCGCCGACGTTGACGGCTGATGGTGGTTTGGGGTGGATGCCGAAGTCATGATGGCATATAAAGAGCGTAATTATATTTGCCGCTGTGGGCTCACAAAGCTTGTCCGACAGAACTGTATTGGTTGAGTTCCTTGGCGACAACTTATCACACGAACTGTAGCAAAGATCCGTAGGCAAGAGCGAAAGGCGTGCGCCGGTGACTTGATGGATTGGAGACGATGAAAACGATGATGCATACACAGCCTCGTATTTTCTTGTCGCAATTTGCTTCGAAGAAAGCGGGCCGTGATATAGTTGAATGCTAAGATTATGGGAGCAAAACCATAAGGATCCAGTATCAATACAACCGGAGCGTGGACACGCGCAGCGTCCTGGGTATTATGTTAGGAGGATCTGAATTTAAGGAGACCCTTGCGGGCAAGCTTAGCCCTGAGGGTAGTGGTGGCAGCCCAATAGCGCGCTGATACCCACGGGCCCGTCAAATGAATGGGAAGCTCAGCTCCCACTGGACTTTAAGCGTGCGCGACTCGCGATGATCGATGAAGCTATCCGGAAGGATGACGCTGTTTGGCTGGTTTGAAGGAAGGACAGACAGTGCAAACTCTGCAGGGAACGATGGACGGAGGCCGTCGCGACTGCCGCTCCGAGTTAGCGTGGGGGTGGAGCATCGAAGATCACCTGACTCTATCTCATATACCGTCACTATGCTACGTACTACTAGTCGCCATATGTATGACACTTATCCGTCCATTTATCATTGCATGCTCGCTCAACCTTAGGAGAAGTTCATTCTGTCTGCTGAAGATACTCCTTTTGCGGATCTGGCAATCTGGAGCCAGCCCAAGTGCACAGATCAATTGGCGCCGATTATACAAGTATTGGAACAACACGCTAACTATCTAACATGATTCGCCAGTATCCCAGAACCACATCAGTCAAAAAAATGTCAAAATAAATGAAGAGCAGATTATCGTATCCATGTCAGCACGTAATGAACCGCGCACCAAGGGTGATGCGGGTGATGACAGCATCAACATGCCGAGTATGTGTCAAATTAGAAACCATCTCCCTCTTTCCACATTCTCCCGACCTCCGCAGCTCGGGCTCTAGGATCCTGGCCTCGGTCGGTGGCATTGACGAATAGCTCGAGGATCAGTGCTTCTTCGAGCTCAAGCTGTTCTTCCAGAGTGATATCCTTTCCAGGCTCGGGAAAGTCTAATTGGCTTTCTTCGCCTAGATGCCCATGCATCCGAGTGAGTTCAATCAAGTCTGCCCTTACAGACCATCCCTGAAGTGCCTCCTCTAATTCGGATTTAGCTGTATTATGGTCGCGGAAATCATTATACTCGTCTTCACCGCCGAAGCAGATCCCAAATCCATCGCAGTAGCAGATATGTTCCTTGACACAAACAACATTCTCGCCGGTGAAAACGACCTGCCACAGATACTCCCAAATGCGACCGGAGATGTAGTCACTAAGCTCAGTCCGGAGCATCCAGTCGCGGAAATACACGAATCGAGCTCGGGGGATGGCTAAGATGCGCTCGCGGGAAACGGCGAATTGAGCACAGCAGGGCTGGGATAGGACTTCGGGAATCGGGTCATTGGGGAAGATCTCGCCCCAGGCCCGAGCAAGCATGACCTCCTCCTGTTTGGTTTGATCCTCAACTAAGGTGCCAGGGTGCAGCCAATCCGGACAACCGGGGCTCCAAGTGCAGCGCAAATTTACATAACCCTGCCTGATAACCCAGGCCGGGTTCAGACGTCGCAGCAACTCAGATGCATCGCCGTTGAAGAGGTCATCGTTGTGCCATGCGAATTGATGCGAATGCATGAACGCAATGATGTCTGGGAGGTTTTCGTAGTGCTCGATGATATAGCTTAGATAGACCATCACCTCATGTCCTTTGTTTTTGGGCGGATGCAAAGGTGCCGACGGATCATTTACGACGTAAACGGCCGACTGCCAGTCTGGCAATTCAAACTCGATCCAGGTAGTGTCCTCCCCGTCTGCCTGAGGCACAACTAGTATCTTGCTGTACGTCGCGCCAGGCGCTTTAGGAACACCAGGGGCAAAGCGTGGCTTGGCGGCGTATGGCGTCCGCGTGGGAGATTCTTCAGACACCCGGGTGAGATTATAGCGCAAGGATGGTGTGGGCGAGGGTGTCGCGACCGGCCTGTTCAAGCCAGCGGGTTGCGGAATTGGCTCCCATTGTGCGGAGAGAGTGTAGAAGGCGAACAGGGCCGAGAGGATAAAGGCGAAGCCGAGAAGGGGCGCAATGCGACGTGAGGAGATCATCGATCACGATCACAGAATGGGAACTAGTAGGAAAGGGGAGAAAATACTAAGACAATGCGACACTGGGAGGCTTGTCAATAAGTATTATTGGAGAAGGCAGAAGGCGTCGGACGGATATGTTTTAAGCTTTTGGTGCCTGAGTTGGTTCCAGACCATGCAGACAGGCACCGGGGTCCGCACTCTTACTCACAAGAAAGGCCGAAAGGCTACACGATAAAGATAATAGCCATGGATCAGAGCCTTGAATAAAAGTATGTTGTGGTCAAGAACTCAGAATTGGTGAGAAACAATCCCCGCGATCACAGGGAGCGGCGAGAAGCTGGCAGGGCGGTATGGACTGTACGGGGGGGAAAATGTCTCGCAACAGACTTCTTCGTACTTCAACGAAAATGGCCCATGAGCCAGGGAGGGTGAAACAAGAGTATTATGGTAGTCTAAGAATAAAGTAATGTAAGACGACACCAAGACAATCAGGCGACCGCGGAGGTGGTCACTGCATACATGAACGAGGATTGGTGGGTTGGACGCAGAATGGAACATGAAACCGGGGCTCCAGGCTGGAAGAACGAGCCCTGAGGGTATGCATACGCAAATGATGGCGCAGAAGAGCGGGCAGGCGGAGGCGGAGCTGGCGTCAGCAATAATTGGGGCTGACGACGAGACTAGGTAAAGTAGTGTACAGTACTCCTTAACTTACCGCACCGCGAAACGATTGAACCCTCTTCTTTCCTCCCCAGATCGGCACAAGTCAGTCGCGTCGCATTGACTCCATACATGTATGAGCTCCTCACTCCGTTAGTAGAACTCGGTTCCTTAAATCATAGTAGCACGTCAACTTATCAGTTACTACAGTACCTATGAAGTCTAATATTCTGTACATAGGTGGGTAAACTTATGTACAGTATTGTAATACAGAATCCCTTCGACGGAAGTCTAGATGCGAGGCAGCAATTTCTCCTCCGACCAATTGCCTTCCGAACAACAGGGTGCAGCTGCACCTTGCAGTCTCCACCTTTATTCCAACATTGTCGATCGTCGTCTACGAAGTATAAAAGAGGCAGAATGCAGGAATTCGAAGACCCGCACACAATGAATGGTACCGATTAATAGTAAAGCAATGTTAATTGCACAAATACTTTATCCCGGATCTGTACATACAAAAAAAAGAATCATGTGCCAGGGTACGAGCAGTGAAACATAAGGAGGACTCCGAGAGGAGGCATATGGCCAAAATTTGGAACTGAGAGGTAGCTGGGTATGAATGAGTCGCTTCGAAAACGCCAGAAAACAAGGACATCCTATGGAGAAGGATTGGGAAGGGGGTGGGAGTGTTGACAACACCATTGTGATGATACATAAGCCAAGAACAGAGTAGATTTGGTATGATGGAAATGTACTGGGTGACATATGGAAGAGGTTATGAAGTGGGAGAGGGGAGTAAGTATCTATCTATCACACTTCATCGTCATCGAGTACATCCTCTACTGTCGCGACCCGCGCCTTTCCCCTTGATGGCGATTCCGACGACGATTCCGACCCCTGCTCACGTTCGGAACGCTCCGTATCGTCAGCTTGTGTCTCGGAGGCCAGGTCGGTCCATTGCTGGGACAGTGACTCGATACCAGTCTGAGTTGCTGCAGGAGTCGAGGCAGATTGCCAGTTTGGCAGATCCTGAGGTACGGAGGGGCCTGGAACAGCCGCGGTCTCTTGGACCGAACATGAATTGTTGGATTCATTTTCGGTCATGGGAGGTGCGGGGGGTATGATTGTCTCGGAAGCAGTAGTAGGAACGCAGGGGTTACCCACTGGTCTAGATTCTTGACCAGGTGAGTATAGAGGTGTTAGAGACCAGCCTTCGGGAAGAATTAATCCCTCTGGGAGTCGGGAGTCCCCAGCCCTCATGGCAGGTGTTTCATGATCCGACACGAACCGATGACGCTCGGCTGTGGACGTCACCGAATTTGACAATGCAGAACTTGAGAGACCCGGTTGAGATCCAATAGATTCAGCCGAGAGGCCGCGGAGCCGCTGAAGTTCCATTTGCAGCATTCGCACAAGTTGAAGTTGCTGAGCTGTGACACGTAGGCTGCTGATCTCTTGCAGGATCTGCTGTTCCACTTGCTGCAATTGATTTTGTACGTGAGCCACACTCGAAGCCGGGTTTGGAACTGTTGGAGTCGCTGGCGGTTGCCCGAACCCGAGTCCGAACCCTATCTGTCGAGCATTAGGCGCAATAGCATCATTTGGCTGCTGCATTGGTACATTTCCCTGGTGAATTTGCTGCTGAAGATTGCGAAAAAGATCGCCTCTTCCTGCACCAAAGCCGATTCGGAAAGGTCCGAATTGATAAATTCGGGCTCGCGGTAATCCCTCCACTGGCGCATTCCGACCGAATGGTTGATTACCAAAAGGCTGATTCTGCTGCCCGCCAGCGTCGCCCCCGGGGTTGCGGTTGCCAGCGTCGCCGTGCCCCCGTGGCTGAGGTGGAGCAACGACCGGGCGTCGACAAGTCGGGCAATTCTGCTGCCTTTCGAGCCAGCTGCGAAGACAAGCAAAATGTAAGATGTGGCCACAAGGGAGCTTCTTCGGACGAAGGCGGTCAGATACCCGACCTTGCTGTTGTGCACCTTCACCTCTTTCCCCAGCCCGGTGCCACTGGGTCATCTCCTCGCGGCAGATGATGCACACTTCCTCCCGAGCGACCTCCTCAGCGCTAGCATCAGGATAGCGCTCGTTCATGTCACGTGTCGCGTTACGATACCGGACAAAGTCCACGATGCGGCGTCCGAACGACCGGATCGTAACAACGACATCGCGTAATATATGAATGGGCAGACCGTAGAAGGTGAACAAAATGGCGAAGAATGTCAGGTACACCGTAAGTTTGAGGAAGTCTGTCAGGAGGTCAAGGTAAAAAATCCACCGGCCTTTTTCTTCCCACCCTGGCACGTCCAACTCCATCTCGTTGACGTCGTTTTCATCCGCTAGGCCAGGCAAGGTGCTTGTCTCTGCAGACTCGGCCTGTTGTCGCAGGGCCTCGTCCCGCGCAGCTCGAATCTCTTGACGGCGTTCTTCCAACCTGGCCTTCAACTGCCGGTGGGTAACGTAGAGTTCAACCAAAGATATGGAATATCGGGCGGCGGTTGAGCTTGACAGAATGGTCAGGACAGCGAACTCGAAGCCGAACATGACCATCATGTCGGGTCGTGCTTGTTCAAGAACTGTCTGAACGCAGTAACTCAGCATGAACACATTGAACAGGACTGATATAAGTAAGGACAGAGCGAGCCGGAAGTGGAACAGGCGTGGATTCGCAGGCGGCTGCTGTTCGAGGTATTCTACGCGGCCCTCCCCGATCCAGCCCCAGACCTTGCCAACGAGAAGAGAAACGAACATGACCAGAAACCACCCTCCCAGCTCTCCACGAAAGATCGTCATCGCCAGACACGTTTCAGTGACAGCGAACCATGCTTTCTCATATAGCTGTTCGGTCTCGATGGGTCGGAGCGGTCCATAAAGGAGACGTTGGAGCCAAAAGATGAAGAATCCAACGGCTAGAAGGCATACGTTCATCAGAATCTGGAAAGGTCGATTAGCTCAGTCTGCACAGAATCGCAATGACGGATTTCCCGGTGCGCTTAGGGACGCAACGTGACCAACCATGCAGCCTGGGAGTGGAGGGCAGAAGTCATACCATAAGATTTGCGCTACTTTGAGAGAGATATACACATGCGGCATAGAAGTTGGCCCTTTGATGTAGCGCTTTCAGAAACACACCGGTGGCCAGGGCAGTCGAAGCCTATTTGTGGTTGCGATTCAAGCGGATCAGCCTGAGCACAAACGGCCAACATTATGGGAACAGAGCTAACTTACCCCGGCGTAGACGGCGAACCTCATAGCCAGGAATTGACGGGTATGGACGACAAGCTCCCAGTCATTGGCAAGGACACAAGGCGAAAGATTGACAGTGCGAAATTTAGAAGGACATTGGTTGAACTATGCGAGGATGGAGGAGGGGAAGGGCCGTGGGAGGGGAGAGGATGGGGGAGGCAGTACTTAGTTCTGGACAGCTGGAGCAATCGGCAGTCATTCCGTCCGCGCTCGATGATGATGCCAGTTGACAATCTGCCGTCACCGCCTTGCGTCAACCTCAAGATTAGTGAGTTAGTGAGTGAATTGAGCGGCGGCTGACTAACGATTTAGTTGGCGACCACGGTCTTATTTCGTCATTAATTATCATCATGACTTGGATAGTACACATGTAGTAAAGTCAGTCCTGTATTAACGCATGCATACTTATGGCAGCTTGCGTCTTTGGTGTCAATCGTGGACTTGATTTGTATTTACGTCTTCAATTGGAAGGCACATGTGACACTGAGTATTAAGTCTGAACTCTGAAGAGACAGACTCCTGCTCCACCTCACCTGTCCTTTATCTCTGGAACACCGACCAGCGCTCCACCGGGCCGACGCGTGGTCATGTGACTGATTGCGAGACATTCCGGAGTAGCACCACCACCAGACCGGTCTATCAAGTCAGAGTCTATGTCCAACGTTTCACAGACCTTTACAGACAACGGTGGCAGATTTTGACCGCAGAGAACTGGGCTTTGAAGCAGAGGACTGATAACCACAGAGAACGACTGTGTGTATATGTCTATGTGCGTCGTTAAGACGAAAACGAGGTTGCCCTTGATGCTCGTCTGAGTAGTACTACAAACAATCCACCACTCTGATCTCTCGAGACATGCTTTGGAACCATGGCTAGGATGGCATCTCGACGAACACCTATTTTTACCGCCAACCGGTTGCAAATATGCACATATCTGTTTGGAGTTTGCCCCTTTTCAATTGCATTTCTAGTTTTTCTCAATTCGTCCGTTTCCTTCGTGGTCACGGAACTTCTTGGCCTTGATGCGGGAGAAGGCGATGCTGTTGGGACTTTGGGATTCGCAGATGAACTACTTGCCTTGATTGCTTGTCCCCTCTGGGGAGTGCTCTCAGATCGAATTGGAGTCCGTAATGTGAGTGTTCTTTCATGGTGCTCCTATAACTTCATCGTTTCTTCCTAGGAGCGCACTACTACAATTACTCACATGTATTTGGTTTAGGTTTGCGTGACTGGTTATGGAATCATCGCCATCGCGTTGCTCGTGTTTGTTCAAGCGAAGAATGTTTATCCTCAGCTTCTCTTAGGACGTTTACTCTTCAGTCTTGGAGGCGCAGCGGTATCGACCATGGTCACGGCCGTGCTTCCAGCTGTGGTCGGATCTCCATCACAGTCACAGCCCACCGCATCGAGTCGTGTGGCTGAGAAAACGCCGTCCTCCAAGCTAGCTGGATATGTTGGAATGTGTGCTGGAAGCGGTGCACTAGTCGCCCTCGTTGTCTTCCTACCTCTGCCATCTCGACTTCAGCAGTGGGGAGTCTCACCACCACAATCCATTCAATATAGCTACTATGTTGTTGCGATCGTGTCTCTGTCGGTTGCTGTCCTCTGTTCTGTAGGGTTGAGGCACCTTCCCGGGGAAGAAGGCAAAGCCTGGAGCTCTTTATGGGCTCGGGGCCGACGGGAAAGGCCGGAGAACACTTGTGCGAGTGACGACCGAAATACTGATTATAGCAAGCGACACTTGCCGTACTTCCAGCAGCTTGGCGCTGCGCTGATGCTAGGATTCCATAATAGCGACATTTTCCTTGGCTATGTGGGCGGTTTCGTGGCTCGGGCATCATCTGTCGGAATCTCGTTATTCATTCCCCTAGCGGTCAACCACTATTATCGACAGTCTGATTTATGCCAGGGCAATAACGGGGATGGAATGGGCTCCGATGCTGTCAAGCAATCATGCCGTAGAGCTTATGTGCTGGCTTCAATTCTGACCGGTGTTTCTCAGCTCATCGCGTTGGTGGCGGCGCCGATTTTTGGGTATATGTCAGAGCGGTCGCGACAATACCCGATGCCCCTGCTAGGGGCATGTGTGGCAGGGGTGGTCGGCTATATCACATTTGCGGTGCTTCCCAGTCCGGACTTCAGAGAGCCCCACGGTAGTCCTGGCGTCTTCGTTGTGATGGCGCTCCTTGGACTCAGTCAGGTTGGGGCCATCGTCTGCAGCTTGTCTGTCCTTAGCACCGGAATACTCCGTATGGGTTCTCAATGCCGGGTAGGAGATGGATATGGTTCTTCTCCATCCACTCTCTATGGCGAGGAGACCGACGACGACCTGGTGTCGGCCGATGAGACTGAAGGGGACCAAGAGGAGCAGGCTCTGTTGGCTTCAGCTACGGAACGAAACCAGCAGCCCCTGGCGCACCTGAAAGGTTCCATCGCTGGAGTGTATTCCCTGTATGGCGGCGCAGGCATTTTGGTCCTGACCAAAGTCGGAGGATTACTATTCGATGTCCTCTCGTCGGGAGCTCCGTTCTACATCCTGGCAAGCTTCAATGGATTCTTAATCTTGGCGGGAATAGCCTGTGGGGTTGTTAAGCACTCGAAGACCCGCTAGGCTAGCAACTGAGATGGTTGGTTGGAAACTTGGCAGTCGGAGTTGACGGCTCGAGTTAAATTTGGCGGTGATGGCGGTGATGGCGGCGGCAGATGGAGCTTGGGCAGTGAAAGTATGGGGCTGCGACGATCTCATTTTCCCTCATTTTCTGTATTTTGGTTGAGCGGGGAGTGCTGGTCCTGCTGGAGTCCAGGACGGATCTCTCAGCGACTCGACCCACAAGCCCTTTTTCCTCCAGGGAACTTTCTTTGTCCGCAATGGATACTTGGAAAAGAATTGATTGATTCTTACTCTCTAGTGCTTACACATGAGCCGCAAACATGAAGGCTGAGTGCCTCAGCCCACTTGACAAGCAGGAGTCCGATTCATGCGCGAGTCTCGTGAAATGATGGTTTCAGCCCCCAAATGCGCGCCCGGTGTTAGTGGGCACTTAGTGGCTGCTTAGTTCCTGGCAGTTCACTTCTTGCCGGCTTCTCTAACGGTGGACAACAAACTGACTTCAGTCGTCTATTCTTCCAGTACCATCAATCATGGAAGCTCATCATTCATTAGTTCATTAGTTTGTGCTCCAACTTCCCTAATCGATCATTTGTTTGCTCGTCTGGACGTCCCCATGCGGCTAAATCGAGACAACATTTCGCGCATCGGAAAATCGGATCACGTCGAACCAACTCTAATCGCCTTATGGCTTTCATGGCTTTCATGGCTCCACGCCAAAATTGGCGATCGGCCAGGGTCCGACGAGTGAGCTGAACCTCCCACGAGGATTGCCGCCCCCAAATGAGAGGGTCTCGTTCTGTTGCAAACATCGCATGCCATCCCCAACCAGTTCACAACAGCCCTCGACGAGGCTCAGCCCTTGTCGCACCAGCGAGAGGGAACCAGTTGGGACAAATCTATAAGAAACGGCCCTCGCGCGCCTTTTCGCCCCCAAAAATTCCCTTTCCATACTCAGCATTCCGATTGCACATACGGTCGTTCTCCTTTCTCCTGAAGCTTGCACCCAAAGAGCATCTTGTATACCGTTGCTTGCCTATAAAATATCTTGATTCCCCCATTTCTTCTGCCCTATAACACTCTTTCGGAATTCATATCTCCAATCCACAGCCACCATGCGTTTCCAGATTGCTTCCTCGCTGGCCCTGTTGGCCTCCGTTACGGCCGTTGTCGCGGATGACATTATCAACGTCTATTTGCCCGACACTGATGATGTTGGTCTCGCCGGAAAAGTGATTGGAACTGTATGTCATGAAATCCCTTCAGATGCATTCGCTGTGCCTCGGTTACCCAGAACGTATCTGACTGTAGATAGACTGGTGGTAGTCTCACTACTCTTGTTCTGGGCTGTGCTTCTACGACTTCCTCTGCTAGCGCTGCTACTGCCACCTCCGATGATGTCGACGACAGTAGCTGCGACATTGAGGACGACACCTACACCCTCACGGTGGGCAGCTCCACCTACGGCATGGGCTTGTCTTACCGCGGAACGTATGTGACCCTTCTTGCTCTATACACCAAGCTTTCTTGTTGCTAACACTGTATTCAAGTACCTACTCCCAAGGCTGTACTCGCACTGGTACCACCTACTTGAGCTGCACCACCAGCGCCAGCGACTCCGAGGGCCCCAGCTCCTCCTCCGCCATCTACACCACTCCCCTGACCGCCATCCCTATCACCATCACCGGTTCTACCTCTGCCTCCGCTACTGGTTCCTCGTCCGGCGCCGCCGCCACTGCCACCGCCTCCGGCACTGGCTCTGCTTCAGGCAAGTCCACTGACTCTTCGTCCGCCAAGTCGACTTCCGGCTCCTCCGATGCCTCCGGCTCCAGCACCGCTGCTGCTAGTGCTAGCGCCAGCAGCACCGACAACGGTGCCCTGCCCTTGGCCACCGGCAGCTGGGTTGCCGGAGGTGCCGCCATGATGCTAGCCTTGGCCATGGCTTAAGCCACGCTCCACTCCACACTCTTGGTCGATGCCCCTTTCCGGTTCAATTTATGGCCCATGACCTATGACCGGTCAGTGTATCTATAGAGACTTGTATTCATTCGGGAAGGATCTGAAGATTATGCAAAGAGCCGAGCTTGCTGAGTTGGGAAGGAGGGAGGGGAAGGAGAGGATGACGCTACCTATTGTTCATGTACAATGTCACTTTGTGCGCTTACTCTTTAGAATAATGTCATTACCACTATTTGCCATTAATCTCCACTACACGGGGGGAAGAAGGGGCTGAGAGTCACACTGCAAAGGACACTATGTCGCAACTTCCGAGAAAAGATTACAAAAACCCGTGCAGAGAGAGAATAGTACGAGTGATGTAGCACCACTGACTACTTGGCTTAGGTGATGACTATTTGCTACATACGCGCCCACCCCTCCAAAATCACGGCTTTCATTGGAACAACCCCGCGCCCCGAGACAAGGTGGCGGACCCAAACCCGTCGGACCTCTTACCACGCATTTCCCTGGGCTTGTCGTCGGCCCGGACCTCCAACCCAGCCCGAATGATGTTGGTGCGCAACAAGCGGATGTGTGCCTCTTGCAGATAATCCTCCAGATCATTGAGAACGGTTTCCTGCAACTCGGTTCGGAGGTCGACCTGGTTGGCGACCAGCACCTTCTTCTCCAGATCGATGCGGGCGTCCAGCGTGCCATCCTGGATTAGCGTGACCAGCTCCTGCACGAAAGGGTGGCTGAGGTCCATGTCCGCGTCGCTCTGCTGCTGGCCGCCGCTGCTGCTGCCGCCGCCGCTGGCGGTTCCGGTCAGGGTGCCGGGGGCGAACATCTTCGACATGGAATCCAGGGTGACGCGGTTGAACGGGATGAGGTATTGCTGAATGGACTTGGTGCGGATGCGAGTGAAGAGGGTGTGAACGTGGCGTTGTAGGTGGATGTCGAGCAGGTAATCCGCCCTATAGGCCTCGAGGATCTCCAGGCAGGAGCGGAATTTGGAGTTACAGAAGAAGGCGATCGCGCGGCGGATCTGGGGCTCCAGCTCTAGGAAGTTGCGGAAGGAGTTGTTGTCGAGGACGCGCTGCTGGAGCTCATGGCGGTCCATCGACGCCAACGCGCAGAGCCCACCGTACACGGCCACGTCGTTGGAGGTGAGCACCTCCGTGTACGAATCGCCGAGGCCCGGGTCCGTGTTGAGGAAGCTGTTGGCTGCATCCAGGTAAGACCCTGAGTGCAGCTGTGAGAGGCCCAACGCGGTGGACAGCTTCGGCTGAACCTTGGACTGTTCGTCCTGTTTCGATTGCAGGTTGCGTAATCGGTGAACGTTGGACTGCACGCTCAACCAGTCGCCTCGCTCGATCGCCACATTGATGATCTTGAACAGCATCGAAATGATATGCGTCGGGGTTGTGCAGTAATCTCGCATACGAGAATATGCCTTGGATGCCGATGTAAGATCGCCGATGAGGTAATAGTGCTGGCCCAAATCTTCATTGCCCATCTATAGTACACAGGTTAGCCATGTATGGCTACTCCTTTTGGAATCCTCAACGGCGAGGGGCAGCCATCCTTACCCGTATACTTTCTTTAATCAAGTTGTTCTTGTAGCCCTTGAGTTCATGCTCTAACCTGTCTGTTTCAGCCTTGACGACCTTCTGCATGTGGTCCACCCAGTGCGTGTCAAGTGTAGCCTCGGGATCATTTGGCGCCACCTCTGCGAGAGCCCGCACCGCTCGTTCGTATCTGGTGACATCTTTGCCACTTTTGGCTTCGGCAATTGCGGCTTTGAGTGCCTCGACGGCTAGATATGTTGAACATGTGCCGATGACATATAGTCGATTGTACCTGGTCCGGCCTGGCGCCGAAATGCCGGTCAGCTTTGATGACGATGAGCCGAGAGCAAAGCAGTATTTGCCTACCAGTATAGTTCGCGATGTATGATTCCAGTTCAAACTTCGGAGGATCTTGGGCGTGAAGGCTCATGGTTAGCGTTCAAACGAGCACATACGCACTGGGAAGGGGTGGTTCTTACCTTCGACCCTGATTTTCAAGCCCAGCGAGGCTCCGCTGATGCTGTCCAAGTCAACATTACCACCACCCGGCCCTTGGCCCGTGTACGCGGCCGAGGGCTCGATATGCCCATCCGTTGGTAAGTAATCCATCCCTCCAACACGTCGTCAGCACTGCTGCCGACGAGCAAGACAGTATGAAGCAAGCCCAGAGTCAGAAGATATCTCTGATATGATGTTTTGAGCCCAAAATGTGCATCGGGGAGAGGAGAATAGGGCAATAGAGGCAGCAACGAATGTCGCGAGACAGTAGTTGAAGTGGGGAACGAGCTGATTCGGAGACTGGAGCGAAGGTGATTCTAGATTATTGGTACAGGCTGTTGTCAATACGCCATGAAAGCATATAGATTTGATATCAGACAGCCCAAGGCAGGAGAGGAGTCTTCTGAACGGTATCTGAACGTTCCTGCTGGTGGTGGAGGGCGGTTGAAGGTGAGCTAACCTCGCCCTCTCTCCCACCAGGTCATCGGCATGGCGGCATCATTTGGCCCGACTTATCAGCACCGCTGCATACCGCCCGGGCCACCGCCTTGTAACCATGACCAACACCCTCAGGAAATCATCCGGGTATAGCTCCCGAGTCGGTTCTAAGTATGTAGAAGGTTACCATAGTGCTCGGCATGACTTCTAAAGAAAGACACTGTCCTACAAGACGGTGTGTATGGAGGACTCAAGATGGAGCCACATACTTGTGATAACGTTGTATCCTGCTGTCACCATGTTTCAACCGCCACAGTATCAGCTCTATTCTTCTTGCTCTTGGCCTTGTTCATCTGCAGAATGCGCGGTCTTTGCAGGATGTGTAAAGGGTGCGTGTCAAGCCTAGCTCAATATGACTGACTCGCTAGCTTTGAGTTGTCTTGCTTGAAGAGATTACAAATCGGTACTCATGTTCTGGGGACTGTCTTGATGGGCTGAATTGAGATTAAGCACAAGCATCCAGCGTAAGTGGTTTTTGTGATTAAACCAATCTACCTTATGGCAGGTTTCGAGTCTTGTGAAATGAAACGTTCAACTCCTGAAGTATGATTTCTAACCTGCGCTGGATCTGACTGGATCAGAAATAAATGGTCATCATTGTTATATCATGGAAGAGGATAGCTCATAAACGGTAGCACAACCATTACACAAGAGAAAGGAGGAAATCGCTGCATCGTGAACTGAGCAAAGAACCAAAGCAAAAGCAGTAGCCGATGTCCGACAAGAATCGAAAGCTGACAGATATTAAGATATTACGCTAAGATGCCAAATGGATTCCCACACATTATCAGAAGTGCGACGGGCGGGGGCGAGGGCGGCGGCTGTATCAGGGACCCTGTAGCGCAGGTTGAATCTAGATCAAGGTCGTGAATCCGGCCAGGAATGCACCCACAACAGTCACCAGACCGTAAAGCTGAATCATGTCTGTCGATGATCGGGCTGCTGCGCCCTCATCGGGCACACCAGTGAAGGGTGCCAGTGAGGTTGTGGTGGAAGCAGCAGTAGCAGCTGGAGTTGAGTTTGATGTCGAAGTGGTATTCACCCGCTTGGGGTCCTGCGCACCACAAGGGTGCTGGCTGCGGCAATCCGATTGGCAGATTGAATTGCCGTTGCAGTTGGTGACACACTCATTGTTTTCTTCTGTGCACAAAAAGTACGGGATCGTCTGAGAATATTGCGAAGAATTCGGGCTTAGGCCATTACTGCAGTCACAGACATAGTACAATGTTTTCTGAGAGCATTGATCCAAGTGGTTAGACGTGCTCAGCCAGCAGAATCATGAAGAAGGGTATCACTCACAGGATCGCAAGTATTCTCCTTTGGCTGGCTCGTCGTTCCAGGCAATTGAAGACAGAGGAGCGGGCATGATGAGGTCTGAGCCTTACACCATTGAGCTTATCCAAGTAACAAGATCAGTATCGCGGGCAATCGCATAGTCCTCCTTGTTAGCTAGGTGACGACATACTTCTCGTATCGATTGGAATGTCATTGACATTGATATTGTAGGAGGAGTTCTGTCCGTTGGCAAGCAGGGCCAGGGAGGCGACAGCAATCGCAGAATGCAACAGATGCATGATGACAGCTTCAACTGAGAGATTAGTGACTGACGAGCTATGCTTTTCGGAATGGAGTCCCTGTCACTGCAGGGTCCCAGCGGTGATCTCCTGAATCTTGAACAAGATCTTCGGAAGGAAATGCCAGACGATGGAGACCAGAGGGTTTGGAGCAAGCAAGAGGGAGATAGGAGTGGACTTACAGCAATAAGATGGGTCACGAATGATATGTCGAATCTGGGCCAGGGTCCAATGTGAGAGATCCTAGATCGAAGGCAGTGAAGCAGATCCTGGAGAATGAAAGGGGGGTGGGCAAGAGGATTTAGGATTTGAGGAGATCAAAGGGTGAAGAAGACGGGGTGGGGATTGGGGATTGGGGAATGGGGAATGGTGCTGGAGGCTCAGTATATGTAGTTTGTCCAACATCTTGTCTCGTACCACTTGGGTTTGTTACGCGAAGCGAGGTCGAGGTGGCGACGCTATGTGTTGATTAAGCTCCAGACGGGATACTAATGGAGCCAGCCATCCAAGAATGCAACTGGTATAGTATAGTACTAGGTAATTAGTGCTGGATGGCCGTATTGTGCTAGTCGTAACGTTAAGTTGGCTGAGATAAGTACAGTAAGTTCACTTCGTCTCCTCCGTAACTTCCCCGAGGTCCGTGGCAAGCAAGCTAGTTAGCTAGTCGGCTGCCTTCCATGGCGGGGTTTATGCAGATAGGCTGGAAAGAGCTGGGACTGGGAGGGAGGGCGAAACATGCTCGTTATTTTGTGCTTGACTGGGTGAAGTGAGTTTTACAATCAGTCCCAACCTCAACGCGGAGGAAGGGGAAGGAAGGGGAGGGGGCGAAGAGGGAGGGGGAAAGGAAGCCCGGAGGGAAGAGACTCAAGATTGCCCGGCAGCATCAGGAGAGCAGAGAACCTGGTATGTCGATCCGGGGGCCACTAGCCGATACGACTGACTGACTAGACTACCGTAGTAGTATGAGTAGTTTAGACTATTAGACAGTCTAGTAAGTACGGACGAAGTCCATACAGTACTGTACACAAGCAGATACACAACCACTCACCCTTTTATCGTTTCCAGGCTGGGATGGAGTTACTATCTTTAGTTTATTACCCTAGTGGCTGGCACTGGGCTGCATGCATTGCAGGTGCATCCGTGACAATCATGGTGATATTTGAGGATCTATGCAGTGCTGAGTAGGAGGAGGAGGAGGAGGAGGGGGTGATGATGGTGATGATGGTGGGAGCATGTCTCAGTGAGATGGTAGCCTTCGAGTATCGCCTCTTACTAGGGGGGAAGCGATGTTTTTTTTGAGAAGTCTTCGTTGTCCATCATCCGGACGAAATGTCTCAGTTGCAGAAGGGTAGAATCCCTCGCAAACACGCTGATTGGGGCCGGACCCTCTTGGCTTTTCTAGTCTGGACCCTGAAGGCAGCCTAGACCAAAAAAGGCATTTATCTCCCTCCACCACTGGGCCAGTTTGGAATCCAATTGCTGGCTCTTCCGACTCGCCGACACTCTTCGGACTTCGCAGCGCACGGAGTAGCCCGTCGGTCTTCAAATTCGCTGACTTGTCAGCTGGCAATGGCGTGGGGGGAGTCACCGTTGGATAGCATCAAAGACTCGGGCAATGGAGTAATCACTAAATGATGTATACAACTTAATTCAGCTCAAGAACCTTTGTTTGTTGTTCTAACTTCTCACATGACTCGCCGCCTTTCTCGAGCAGTAATTAGTAGTCCCGTGACTGGAGGTGGCTTGGACTGCCCGGGATGGAAGCTGCGGGAAAGTTGCCCGGTGGTGGTGCCATGGCAGTGGCAGTCGTCCTCGTCGCCGTCGGAGTCTGCCGAGGATGATCGCCGCTTCAATCATCATGCCGTCCACCAGAGACCGTTCCTCAACCCAAGAGACACTTATGACGCTGGCGCTGAATTGATAGGCACTAAAAGCGCATTTCTTGGTTCATGTATGTATGTATGTCCCACGGTCTGAAACATTTTCAACTATCTTATCAGCTCCTCTTCCCGTGATTCAATTCCCCCGCACTTCCTTCTCTCCCCCCCGTTCGTCCCAACGTACAGTACTAGTCTACCTACCGGATAACGCCCTGGACGTGGCTTGATGTGACCGGTCATCGATGATTCTGGCATGCATCTGACTGTATTCTGTACGCCGAACGGACACAGACCCTCTTCCCCCTCATTCAATTCCTCTGCTTGGAACCACGGGAAAGCTTCGAAGACTATTCTATTCAGTCTTAGTGGACATTGAGCTTGCCCTGGGTTAATCTCCGCTACTGGTCATTTTCCTCCTTAAGCTTGCATCGTGATTGACCTGACCTATTCTTAGTGACAGTCAGGATCGTCTCCGCCAAATCTGCCGAGTGACATTTAGATGGATGGAGCCAGCGAATGAGGATACTGGCCTCGTGCCTTCGCCGCACCCAAACTCTCCCTCCCCCGAACCTTCAGCTACCTCCAGCACGGACAACACCACCCTGAACACAAATACATCTCCCTCCAATCTGCCCATCAACGGCGATGATACCCCTTTGCTTCAAGCTCGGGATGCCTCGAGCAATGAGCGCCCGATGTCCGGGATAGTCCCTCCATATTGGACCCATCACAGAGCTGCTTCCAGAATCTCCCAACTATCTCTCGACGCTGGCCCGGCTATCACCCTCGAGGACCACACGGAAGATCCGGAATGTGAGACTAGTCGTGGACTGTGGGCGAAGAGCGTCTCAGTAGATGATTATGTTGTTGTTCAAGGAAAGACGGGGATTGGATCGTACGTAGTCTGGAATTGCAGGGTTCAAACACTTGATGTGAGTTTGGGCGTACCAAAATTGCGCTGCTGCTACTCTGAGCGCTACGGGACATTGGTAGAGTGCTGATAGCTGCTCCAGGGTGGCCCTATAACAGTTCGATTGAGGTAAGCTTTTCGCATTCTCGCCTATAGCCAAAATTACCTAATGCTTATTTTTATGTTCAGGTATTCCGAGTTCGACGACCTACGACAACGCCTCATAGTATCATTTCCGCATGCCAAAAACGCACTTCCTCCCTTACCTCCTAAGAGTGTAATCTGTATGTGTCGCGCAAGCTGCATAAGAGAGTACACCAGCTCACAGATTCCTTTAGTCAAGTTTCGTCCTAAATTTCTTGAATCGCGTCGCGCTGGTTTGGAATATTTTCTGAAGTGAGTTGCGCCATTGGTGGCAGAATTATGCACGGATGCGAAGAACTGACATTGTGGTTCAAAGCTGCGTTCTACTGAACCCTGAATTTTCCAGCTCTCCGATTGTCAAGGATTTCCTTTTTGGACGGACGTGCTAAGGGGATCCTGCTCTTTGCCCTTAACATAAACAACCGCCATTCTACTACAATCACGACGTCAACGAATATGAATATACCTATTCACCCCTGGTTTCATGTCCTCGAGAAAGGAGGCAGATATTCTCTTACATATATATATATATTGCATCCAACACCATGTGCTGACCCAAACAAACCTCTGGGAAGATTTTAGCGACCATCGCAATTAGTCATGTTTTGCCTTATTTGGACATAGTTAATATCACAGACTCCGTTGGGGATGCACTGTGATAGGTATTTGGCAATGGCTTGTATCGCTTCGATACAGTCAGTGTTGACCCATCACTTTGCAGAAAAGTTTCTACGGGACTAGGGGCTCATGTGATGCGTCCCCGACATTCGGGGTGGCCATCCGAGTATTGTGTCAACGATACGCTCCCGCCCCGAAGCCTATAACTTCGGGGTGCATGCGTTCTACGTGCTTCCCCTTACTCATGATCTGGAACCATTGAGGCCCGGAGCCTGTTTAATTATATTCAGCCGCACATCACTTATAGTATCGAAGTAGCATGACGTGTGGGCCTCATCCTAAGTCGTCGTACCTCACATCCTCATAGCTAGCGCAGCTAGCTTTTCTCATCGGCCGCAATGACCACCGATGTGTGTGCTGTCTCGCTATCATGCGCCTTTACCTTTTGCATGTGCTTCGAGTATTTCTTGCCCGCAATGAGCCACCACAGTAGCTCGAGAAACAAGAATCCACCGACACATACACATGTATAGTTCATGTTCGATACTATTCCAGCTAACTGTCAGCCACCGGGCCCTTATTTTTTGCAGGCCGCTGGAGACGGCCTTCTCCATAACAGCTGGGTCATCCACTTACCGGTCACAGGCATCTCATAAGGGAACGAAAAGAACACGATGGCAAAAATCAACCAGGCCACCGTGATGATATTGACCGTCATCCCCATGGCAAAACTCAAGGCAAAGGGGCCGTGGTGCATGGTTTGCCGACGGAGCAGCACGTTGGTCAAGATCGGCACAAGATAAGCGAAGTTGTTGATCGTCCTGCGTTGCGGTAATGTCAGAACCAGCCCCGGAGCTTCCAAATTCGATTTCAGGAATGAATGAAGGTTAAATACACTGCAGAACTCATCATTGAGTTGAAAGCCGTGCTAGAGCCCAGATAAATGCACCCCAAAAGAGCGACGATGATGCCGACAACTAGCTGGGCGTTGACCGGAACCCCATATCGAGGGCTTACTTTTGAGCAGCTGCAGTGGCCGTCAGCATATATTCCTTTCGCTGTTGGGCATTGGCAAGGCTTCTATCAAAGACTCACAATCTCGAGAATGGAAGACCCCCGTCTCTAGCGAACGCCCAGAACATTCGCCCCGTGCCTGTTCAAAGGGAAAGCAGTGTTAACATAAATACCTACTCGGGGGTTTTAAGGGCCAGGAACATACTGAGCTGCGAACCAATCATACACGGACCTACCGCCACCCACAAGAGGAAAACAAGCGCGAAAGCACCTCCTCGGCTCTGGGTTGCTTGGCGAAAGATTTCCGCCAGAGGCAGGCCCGTGGGCGAGTCGGCAAGAGTTGTGTAGTCTTGGACCGAGAACATCAAAGCTAGAAGATAGGACAATCCGGTCACAAAAGCTATGCCAAGAGTGCAAGCTTATCCGGAGTCATAACACCTGTCAGCGAGACTGTATTGGATATAAACTCGGCATTGATAATGGTTACTTACCCAGAGCCAACGGAGCATTCCTTCCAGGCTGCGAGAAGTCAGTTCAGCACAGCCAGCGCCTCCTGGGAAAGGTAAGTACATACATTTGGCATCTCCTCTGTAATATGCTGTTTATGAGAAGTCAGTCAGAAGCTTCTTAGATCGAGCAGGTCTGACAGGGTATGACTCTTACCGTGATCCCATCTAAGCCACCCAGAGAATATAGCGGATTTACCAAGCCGGTAATGAAGCAAATGACATTATTCTCCCACCCAGTCTCGTTGATCCAGGTGCGGAAAACGAATTCAGTATCATTATGTTTCGGGGCCGCCGCCGCCACAGTAACGAGGATGGCAAGCCAAGCCAACTGAAGATAGCATACTTTATCGATCGTGAAGCAGAAAGGAAAAAGTCAGTTCTTTCGCAGGACACAGAGGATTAATCAGCCCAAAATCTTCACTTACACGAGAACTTGTTGATTGCAGGCATCCACTTATTCCCAAACATGACAATGGCGCACGTAAGAAGATTGAACCCTTGATATGCCACGAACGTCATCCATGGCTGCAGCACGAAATCGGTTTTATATAATCCAACGAGGGCCATGAAGTTGGATGCGTAAACCAGGTTCGTCGAAGCCGTGGTGAAAATCCCTACCAGTGCAGTTAGTACTGGTGATTGTAGGGAAAACAAGGCTTTTGCATACATCCAAAGACGGTGCTCCAGCCGGTTGCGAAGCTCAGCACATCGCTATAGCGATGGGGGGCTATCGCTGCAATCCAGTGATACATCCCACCTTCCACCGGATACGCCGAGACGAATTCCGCCAGAGACGTGGCCAAGAAACACTGCAGGATGAAGACCAGGATGAATCCGTAGATTACTGTACGAGTCCCAATGGTTAGCTCATGTTGGTTGGATCTTCCTCTTTTACTTTTGCGTCCATTTTGCCAGGAAGGGGGGGTGGGAAATTGCATACATGCGCCAGGTCCTCCCGCACTGATAGAGGTAATCAACCCCAGTCCAAGTCCTATTGAAAAGGAGATTTATTTAGCCAATAGATCAAATTGCACATCTCCCACTCGTCATACCTGTCCAAGAAATGGTACAATTGGCCGCTAATCCAATCAGACTCCATACCGAGAAATGGCGTTTGAGCTCCTGTTTATGTCCTGGAAGAATGTCGAGAAGTTAGCTTGAATGATCGCCATCATCGAGACTCAGTCAGAACTTCCAATCCTCATGCGTAGAGGGAAAAAACGCAGCCAATCCAGACTTACGTACCCATTTGCGCCAGACGCAGCTCATCTGCATCCTGGACTTGAACGCTGCCAGGCCCATAGTCGTCAAATGGTCGCGCCGGTACAGGCGCCGTGGCCGTCTTGGAATCACACATTTTGACGCGAGGTGAAGGGTTGATGTGCTCAAGATGGATGTAGAAGCTCCCTCAGAAGTTGGAAGGAAGGAGGAGGAGGAGGGGGAGGGGGAGGGGGAGGGGGACGAGTGCGTTACTCAAGGGATGTATGCGCGTGAGAGGGCCCTCTAACTACTAAGTATAGCCCCATTGCTTTCACCTTATCAACCTTATCAGGATTAATTGGAGGGTCTGCTTATCGGTCGGTGGCAGAGGCACCGGTCATCTGGGGGGAAATCGCCGGTTGGCCGAGTGAAAACACCGGAGGATAAATGGGTTTGAAGTCTGCAGGGCAGTGATCTGAAGCAACGGTACGGATCAGAGGGCTTTGGGGGTGGGCTATTTGCCGAGGAGGTATTCGGACTAAGGTTAGGTAGGTAAAGCGTACTCCATAGATGAGACGATAATCGCATTAGATTGAACCGAGATCCTGGACTATACCAGAAAAGGTTGTCTCTGCCAAAGAAAAACTACCAGTTCTAGGGCTCAACAAGATGATGAAGGAGTGAACCTTTGCAAATCATTAATATTACACTGTCTATGATCTATATATACTGACACCTTTCAATCACCAGCCCTTGCTTGTCCTCGTGTCCCATTTATTCCAGTCATAAGTTCATCAATCGGTAGGCCAGAGACATTATGGAAGAAGACATGAAAATCATTGAGCCAGGACTTTTTATACATCCCCGGTCGGTCGGGTCAAGCAGCCGTTTGATTGTGCATATCACGAACAAGCTCGACCGAGGGTTCCGCCTTGTGTATTTGAGCACCGTTAGTTCACCGCTTAGCTTCGATCAATGGCTCTTGTAACCGCCTTTGCTGGGGTCGGCGCTAGGGTTGAGAGGAGCAAGTGTGCCCTCTCCAAATTCGCGATACGCCTGTTCTCTCGCGACGGACTTGTCACGCCGGATGGTCAAGCAGTTGATACCCAAGAAAGTCGTGATTCTGTTGATGACCAGGAATGCCCAGTGCATGTACGCGACGAACGCCACCATAAGGTAAAGACGTAAGTAGAGTAGCTCGAAAGATGCGCTCACCATCGGAAGGCCCAGACGTGGTAGATTGGCCAGGATAGCACCTCCGATGAGTGGTGTCTGCAGCACCGTCCAATACGGGAATGGCTGTCTCAACAAATGAGCAAGAATAATCTTAGTCGTCATGCGTCCAAAGACGAACGAGATGGTCCAGCAATACAGAACCAGTCGGTTCTGAGCTAGCAGAGTCGAATACGGAGAGAAAAGCCAGGCAAGGTTGCAACCAGTGAAAACGATCATGGGCACCCATTCCTTGAAGATGGGGGTAATGGGCAGGCCTTGTTTCCGGCGCGCAGCCATAACGTTGAGGACACAGCCAGGAAGGTGGCCAAGGAGAAAAGACCCAAGAAGTACGGGAATCCACAGGTCCTTCATAGAGTTGTTCCCGAAGATTTGCGGGTAGTTCAAGAACTCAACGATCGGCCGGGACCAGATCTGAGGCCCGTAGACACCTGACGCGATCATGATCGCAATCGCGATAAGCAGACCCTCGGTAGGACCGTTAAAGTAACCGAGGTAAAGGGTGTGCGTATGGTACGTTTCCCAGGTCGAGAAATACATAGCGAGGCACGGAACCAGAGCTGTGTATGCACCTAGTTTCGACGAACCGTAGCCCATCGCCGCCGTCTCAAGCAAACTAGCCAGGGTGCAGTTCAGCGAATCGATGCCATGGCTGCCTAACGTTAGTTCCCTATTGTCTTATCAGAGATAGACATGAATGCTTACTCAAAAAGCTCGCCCAAACCACTAGAGGTGCCGGTTCTGCGCGCTTGTTTCCCATCGACGTTATCCAGAGTGGAGTACCTTGCGCTGGTCAGTGACACTAGAACACCGAGATCAAAGGTGCAGACTCACATCCACATGCCAAAAGCGAAGCTGTAATATAACCAAGAAGGACCCTTCGCACACAACTGTTCAGCTTCGCGGAGATGGTAGATTGTAGGGTGGTGCTCTTACTGGGCCCACAAGATCCGGCATATAGATCTCTATAAGCATCACGTTCCCAACGATGAAAAGAAAACCCAGTAGGGTGACCATATTCGGGGCCAACGAGAGTGGTAAAATCTCAACAAATGCATTCCACTAGTCGGAAGTTCTGAGGGTCAGACCAGCGGGCGAAGGCGATTGAAGTGGGCAACCTTACGTAGTGCCTAAGTATATAGTTCGAGATAAAGGACTTATCGACGCTCTGATACTTGTAGCTCTTCAGGGGCATCAAGATATCATCGGAAAGCGAGTCTTGGATCGCTACGAGATGCGCAGGGCCAATTAGCTCTACACAAGCGCAGGGCTGGGGAAAGTACTGAAGCAGAATTGCATGGACACACCTTGGATCCTTCTGAAAATTACGCTCATTCTGGATTGTTATATGTATGACGAAGAATGTCTCGGAAAAACGATTTAGAATAGTCAGATATGGCGCATCGCGCGGTATGCAATTGAAAGGAGGAGAATAGCTCGCGAACAATCACGGATCCTCAATGTACCGATTGAGCCTCTCTACTATTACGTAGTGCTGAACGCTGAAAAAGCAGCCAAGGGCAGTAAAGACGGGGAAAAGAGAGTCCTGTCTTGGAGTCTGCTTGAGAGGAGGAATGACTCTGGGCGGAGAAAAAAAAGAAGGAAAAGCAGGGCCTCGGGTTCCAAGTTGGATGATCCCGGCTACAAGAAAGAAGGAAGAGGGAAGAGAGGAACGGGAACGGAATCACGTGTCTGCTACCGTGCTCCGCAAGCTTTCGACGCTGGAAACGCGACATGGTGAGAAATTGAAGTGAACCTCATTTTCTGTGTTTTTGTGTTATTCCTTCTCGACGCCCTTTCTGGGTCCTGCCGCTGGAGGTGCATTTTCTCTCCTGATACCGCGACGAAGATTATCGACCAAGCCGAGCTCACCTCACTCCGCCTTGTTCCTGTTGTTTCCCCGCCGTTGAAGCTCGTCCTACCGATTCAGCCGATAACATCTTCCTCAACTCTGTCGCCCAAGATCGTTCGACAATCGCGCCCGAGGTGAAAGGAAAGTGATATCAGGTACTGGTCTCGTCGCTCTTTGAGCCTGGACATGACGGTGGATGGTCAGTGTGGCGCTCGCGGCGCAGTGCACGACTGAGTATACCCTGCGCCATGCCAGGCGTCGTCGAGCCTCCCTCCGGGGCTCCTAGGTCGGACCTAGGCTTTACTGTCGCGCATCAGAAGGTTGAGCTTGAAATCGACTTTGCGACCAAGAGCCTCAAGGGAAAGACCGAGATTACAATTCACCCGCATCACAAGGATCTTCGCGTATTACGACTGAACTTCCGGCAAGGCGAGCTCAGACGTCTGAATGTCAGTGGGAAGGTACCGACGGTCAAATACGTGGATCAGTATGAGACACTCCAACTATACGGCCCTCATTATCATCAACGTCTTTCGGCCAAGATAGACGGACTGCTCAAGACACCGCCAGAGCCCGATTTGCTCGTGTCTGTTCCGAAAAGCGTTCGAATCGATGAACTCGATCCTTTCTCTATCGAGGCCCAGGATCAAATGACCCTACGCGCTACAGGGGCAGCTGATGAGGGGGAAGGGCCTTTGAGCTCTAAGGCAGCAGAGACATCACTTCCGCGGTTCACGGCATTGACATTGTATATCGAATTCGTTACCGACAACATACGAGACGGGCTGCAGTTCGTAGGGGTCGAAAACGGCGACAGACGCTATCCCCATGCCTACACAACAAACTCGCCTGGGTATGGAGTCGGTTGCCCGCTTTTCCCGTGTGTAGACGACCCTGCTTCACGTTGCACATGGGAAATATCGATCAAATGTCCATGCACGCTGGGCGATATGTTCGATCGCAAGCTGCGGGATCAGGCGAATTTGGGCAGTTACGGCCGGTCGAATGCTCCAGGACCATATATTGCATCGGATGATGAGGGATTGGATGTAGCGGTCGTTTGTTCCGGCGATCTTACGGACGAGATTATCGACCCGAAGGATTCCAGCAAGAAAACAGTTTCCTTTGCTTGCTACTCTCCTCTCTCGGCACAGCAGGTTGGGTTCGCAATCGGCCCATTTGAGTACGTGAACCTGGCCGATTTCCGCGAAAGTGATCAGGATGAACAGCTTGGTCAAAATGCGATTCCTTTGCATGCGTTCTGTCTCCCCGGTAGGGCGGACGAAGTTCGCAATACATGTTTCCCTATGGCGAAAGCTATAGACTTCTTCTCACTGTCATACGGCTCTTATCCGTTTTCAAGCTACAAGGTCTGCTTCGTAGATGACTTGCCCGAAGGCACACTGCCAACGGCCTGTCTCTCCATCTGCAGCAGCCACCTATTGTTTCCCGAAGAAGTCATTGATCCAATGTATGATTCGACACGTACTTTGGTTCATGCTCTCGCATCCCAGTGGATCGGCGTCAATATCGTCCCCAAAGAGCCTGCTGATACCTGGGTCACCGTGGGCGTCTCTTGGTATATCACGGACACTTTCATGCGAAAGCTTTGTGGCAACAATGAATATCGCTTTCGTCTGAAACAGATGTCTGATAAAGTCTGCGATCTGGATTATGAACGACCATCAATCCATGACATGGGAAACATCCTACACATAGATCCTTCTGAGATAGACTTCATTGCGCTCAAAGCTCCCCTCGTTTTGTTCATTCTCGACCGGCGGCTTACGAAGGCAAGCGGAAAGGCAACAATGTCTCGGATCATATCTCGGCTATTCTTGAACTCCAGAATGGGCGACATACCAAATGGAGCCGTCACCAGTTCACTTTTCCAGAAGACTTGTGAACGACTTGGTCACGCAAAGCTGGATGCGTTCTTTCAGCAGTGGGTATATGGCGCTGGGTGTCCGCGCTTCCAGGCTACGCAGCGATTCAACAAGAAAAAACTTGTTGTCGAAATGATGATAAGACAAGTTCAAGCAGACCCATCAAGTACACGTGATCTCGACAAAAACGCGTTTATGCGTGACGTCAAAGAAGAGATACGCAATGTCTATGCCGGAGTTGTCCAGCCTGTTTTTACCGGTTCTATGACGATAAGAATTCATGAAGCTGACGGTACGCCCTACGAACACATTGTTGAGATCAAAGAAGGAGTCACCAAGTTTGACATTCCCTACAACACGAAGTACAAGCGGCTGAAGAGGAACAAGAGGCAGAAGGAGCGTGCAGCTGCTGCATCGGGTGGTGACCCTAGCGCTGAAGCACAGGAGGACGTCCTGCTATATTGTCTGGGCGACGTATTACAGAGCGAAGAAGAAATCCAAGAATGGAGGCTTGCCGATTGGAGCAAAGAGGACGAAGAGAGAATGGGACAGGAATCTTATGAGTGGATTCGCATGGACGCAGACTTTGAATGGGTTTGCAAGTTATCACTGGCAATGCCAGGATATATGTATCTCTCACAACTCCAACAGGATCGAGATGTCATTGCGCAATTGGAGGTCAGCTCGTCCCATACTTATTACACATATGCACATGCTGACATTTTACTAGTCGTTGCAATACATGGCGGTTCAGCGCGAGCACCCGCTGATCTCGTCCATATTTGTACGAACTCTTATGGACCGAAGGTACTTTTACGGCATCCGTGTGGCTGCGGCTCAAGCCCTAGTCAAGCATGCCAAGGAAGAAATCAACTGGCTTGGGTTGTTCCACCTTGAGAGAGCTTTTCAAGAACTTTTCTGTCTCCCGGGGTCTCCGATGACTCGCTCGAACGACTTCGCCGATAGAGCTGCATATGTACTCCAGCTAGTCATTCCAGAAGCTATATCCAAAGTACGCGACAACAATGGAAAGACGCCAATGAGGGTGAAGCGCTTCTTGTATGACAAGTTGAAGTTCAATGATAACTCTAATAATGAGGTGAGCCTCCTACCCGTAGTCATTCATATGTATATGCTCATGGTGTCGCAGTATTCGGACAATTTTTACGTCGCGACATTGATGGAGTCGCTTTGCCACGCGATGCTGGGAAAAGTCGAGTCTCGAATGGACGACCTCGATGATTTCGATATGGATCGTGTGCTTGAGACCCAAGCAGAGGATCAATTAGAGAAAGACGCCATTGCAGAGATCGATAGATACAGAAGAATGGACGAATGGTCCAGTTCTTTCCAGAACATCTATTCTCGCGCCGCATTACGTTGTCAGATGCAACTTATGAAAGCCAACATATCGAGTCTCGATATGATGCAGTTCTTGCCTTACACACGAGCTGGCACTTATGATCTTCTCCGCCTCGCCGCATTCGAATGTCTTGTCGAACTCGATCTATTCCGGAGCCCCGAACTTCTGCGGTGGTTCATATTCACCATGTCAAACGATTCTTCCGCTTTGATTAGGCGACGACTCCATGGCTTATTCGGCAAAGCCCTGGCGCCTGTTGCCTTCGGCCGCGATGTGAACCAAGAACAACCCGCTGATGCCGACAACTTAATTATCGAGCAAGAATCCTCAACTGAAGTCCGCCAAGCGGATCTTGCACGGAGACAGACCGTTACCGGAGCCTTGGGGGCTTTGAAAAACGAAGTATCAGGCGATCAGCTCCTGAAAGAATCGCTCTGGGCTGCATGCAACTCTCCATACATTGGGGTACTGGAACTCTCCGAGTTTACTGATCTCTGTCGAGTCTTATATGACGCTGTCACAACCCGTATGGTTACCCTGAAGTATCCTCGTTACTGGGCTGTGAAGCATCTTGGAAGAGTGAGTCCTACCAGCGCGCCAGCACACACCGCGCACAGCGGCTAAGAAGTCCCGCTAACACCACATAGGGTCGATTACACTTCTTCCGGTCGAGCAAAATCCGGACAGCGCTTGCTCCATCGAAAGATTCTACTGCTGCCAAGCGCAAGCGCGAAGACCAGGCGATGGCACCGCCTCCCCCTCGCATTACATTCAAGAGCTCTAAGCTGGGTTCCAGTGCAGCCCCCTTCAGCCCGAGACCGAGCCCGAAACCGAGCCCGAAACCGAGTCCGCAACCGACGCCAAAGTTGCACATTCCAAATTTACCCTCCCCTGCGCCCCAGGCGCCGGCACCGAAGACAGCAACTGCTCCCTCAACACCATCTACGCCCAGTGGTGGGGGGTTCAAACTGAAACTGAAATTCGGCCAGAAGCCGAAATAGTCTTTCCCAAAACAAACTCGATACCATCATTTGCCTAATTCGTTATCTCATTGGGACTTCGGAAAGGGGTCAGGTCAGGAGACGCATGGCGCGGGGTTGCATGGATCATTGTTATCTTTTTTGACAATTCTATATTCTAGAAGAACCATCACTCTATTCTGGATTATTCTTAGGTGATAGATAGTACAGCCGCCTATCTGTTGGATTGGGATTCAGGCTTTGCAAAGGAAAATGATGATTAGTATGGCTGTTAAGGATCATCTCTCCCAGCAATTTTCACCCTCACGAGATTCCACCTTCGAGGCCTTCCAAACATAGTCCGTAATGAAAATTCTCGTAGCCAGAGAGTCAAGTACATGAAATGTACTCGATCATACCATGCGAGCAAACCAACCCGTGAACTCCTTATTGCATTTCAAAACAATCCCACAATGAAGGTATAAAAAGACATTTCAATTTCAGTTTCCCGCCGCCTCTGACCTCTCTCATTTGTCGCTTATACGCTCCAGAGCCTAAGTAACGCACGTAAGTTAGTCAATGCGACCACTGGATGACAAGAAGGGATGAGACGAGGATAGAAAGACCCACCTCAAGCATAACAACGGAGTTGCCGCGGATGACCTATGAAACATTCCCAATATCAGCTTTTCTTCTGGTCCTGATCTAAGTCTTGGAGTCAGGAGGTCCGAGCTAACATACCACCATGCCGATAGCGACCTTCTCACCACCTTGCTTCTCTTCGAAAGACTCATCGAGCACAATGTTCATGAATACCTGCCATGCAGCCCGCCGTTAGCGACATCCCTCTCAAAAATACAAGAAGAGGCATTTGGGACTCCGCGTGAGGAAACAAGCATCCAGGGGTCTTTTCTCCGTGCTCCGTGATGCCTCCACCCCATGATGGAATCAATCAAGAATATAAAAACGCACATCGTAGCCGCGCAGGATACCGATGACTTTGCGGTTGCCGTTCAGTTGGCAGAATACCCGCTTCTCCATGTACTAGATAGAGAAAAAGACCTTGTCAGCAAATCACGATTCAGGGATAGATTGGAGCTCGGAGTAACAGATCATACCTTCTTCAATTCCGGCTGAGCTTGAGGCATTTTGGGCTGATTTGATCGGGTGGATCGTCTATTATGTCCCGCTGTCGCGTTGCGGACTTTTGACGTACAGCGAGCGGGCGGCGGAGGAGGAGGAGGAGGAGGAGGAGGAGGGATAAGCTGGCCCGGATAAAGGTTGTTCCCGGGGGAAGCTTCCAACGAAAGAAACCGGGGGCGGCGGAGGTGGAATCAGTGACGCCAGTGCTTGTCGGAGGCCGCTACTGTTGTTATCCTGGACGAGGGAGAGGACTTATACGGTCGGGATCTGTTTACAATGAGCTCAAAGGTTGCTAATCGCCGAAAACCTCGCAAAATCGGAGGAGATGACGAAGATAGCGATGGCGGGGAGCAAGGTTCGTTGTTGAAACATGCAAATACTGCTTTAACATTCTAGCAAGGACAGTGGGATCTGACTAGTTCTAGACTCCGGACCCGTTGTCAAGCGCCCGTCGGATTTCAAAACGAAACAAAAGTCGAAATTGCGTCTCTCCTTCGGTCCCGGCGAGACGTCGATGACGGACAACAGCGGCGATGGTGAGGATGAAAGTGAGGTAGTAATGCCAAAGCGACATGGCTTGGGCCGACGGGTCTTGGAAAAGAGCGCCTTTCAGAGGTCATTAACGCCGTCTGGGGCTGGCAATCCTCCTTCCTTGAGGGTTGGACCCGAGCAAGATCGGCCGAGCTATAGTCAGGACTATCTAAAGGAGCTGCGCGAGTCGACCCCCTCGACCCCGAAGGCGACAAGCACCGAGGAAGAGGAGAAGAAGGAGAAGACGATTGACGTGGCTGCCAAGTTTGGAGAAGTGATGAAGGTATCAGCGCCAGCGGCCATCCCCAGTGAAGCGGAGATTAGGGAGAAGAAAGCTCGGAGAGCACGTCTCGCTAAGGAACATGGGAGTCTTTCGACCACGGAAAAGGACTTTATCTCTCTTGACGTTGGTGGCGATGATGATGATGATGAATGGGATTTACAGGGTCGACGGGAGCAAGCCGAGGATACCAGATTGGTCCGTGACGACGAAGATTTTGCTGAAGGATTTGACGAGTTTGTGGAAGATGGTCGCATCTCCCTTGGAAGGAAAGCAGAGCGCGAACAGCAGCGACGGCAACGCGAGGAGATGCGAGAACTTATCGAAGACGCCGAGGCACTCTCAGAAGAAGACGATTCGGATGTGGAAGAAAAGGCGGCCTACGAAGCTAAGCAAACACGAGCTGCGATGGGCAACAGTCATCGGGACAGTATTGGTCGGCCAAAAACACCACCTAAAGTTACCTCGCTTCCGCGTCTTGCTCATTCCCTTGAGCGACTACGTATGAACCTCGCCGTCCTGGAAAAGTCCAAAGCCCAGATGGTCGATCGCATGGAAGAGTTGCGGAAGGAGAAGGCCGACATAGCTGTCCGCGAGGTGGAGATCCAGGTCCTGATAAAAGAGGCTGGCGATACCTATGAAAAGCTCAAGCAGGAAGCTGAAGCATCGTCAGGTGTCGAAGGCAATCAATCAGCAGCTGACGACTTTGCGAACTCCCGCGGTTTGGAGGGCCTGGGCACATCAATGGCACCTTCGACGGCAAGTAACTCGGAACAGGAACCCTGAAGGCGTGACTACTTTATTTGTTTCTTCGTGTCTGGATCTCGTCCATTGTTCTTGCCCTGACAGACCGACAAGGCCCTAGCTGCAACACTTCTGTTGTCAAGCCTTTGCTCATTATCCTACTGTCCATCGCATCATGACCGCATGTTTATCTTTCTGTGATACCCACCCGCATGAAAACTACTCTATGCCTTGTTGACCCGGTCGAACATGGCTCCGCCACTCTTTCTCTCTTGGTTCCATCAACCGTTGCGTAAGACCGAGTGTGTTGAAAAAGAAAAAGAAGAAACTGCCCCGTAGGCCAGCCTATTCGCATCTCCGCTTTGCTTCCACTGATTAAGCAAGATTTAGATGTCAGCGAAGTGTTATACCGTTCATTGAATCGCCTATCGACGAGACAGATGGAGAGCTTCCTCACCTCTATCATCATTCTGATGCAACTCCAATTGAATTGTTCCTTGACCTCTTCTTCGTTGCCAACCTCTCAACTTTCACAGCCACGCATGAGATCAACAATGTAGATGGTTAGACTTGAGATTCCCCCTTAACAGCTCGTGTTGACCCTGATCTAATGAGTCCTGGCAGCGTTGGGGGCATATGTTGGCTTTCTTGGGGTGGTCTGGTTCACCTGGCTCCAAGTGACCTTGTTCGATATTCGATTCGCTCGCGACTCGATCTTTGAGCGAATCTGTAAAGCTATCCAAATGGCCGTGATGGTGGAATTTGCGTCAGCAGGGACTCGATTTACCACACAAGTGCAAGACGAGAACATCTGGGCATTCCAGTCATTGAGCCTGATACTCGGTGTCAGTCGGCTTCTACTTTCTATACAATACACTGTCGACGCCGTCTTCCTGAGCAAGCGTATGAGGTCTGCGTCTAAAAGAATTTATTTTATCGCCGCAACCTTATTTATCACGGGTTTCATCTACTTCTGGGTAAGCACTCAAAATATAGAACATGCATCGGCATGAGGATGATTGGGAAACTGACCTGTCACTAGATGTACTTTGCCTTTCGCAGCCGAGGTGTGGACGGCACATATGCCTGGATTGTTTGGTTCGTTCTGTTCGCCATAGAGATGTGGGTAGTCATGGGGACGTCTTCTGTGAAAGCAGGGATCGGTCTTCAGGACACTCATCTGAACGTAAGGATGGGGCTACTAACCCTGATAATTATCGGTGAGGGCGTCATCGCTATCACAAGGATTGTTAACAAGACAGTCGGACCGGGAGGATGGACCAAGTGGTCGTTTGCCCATATTCTCGGCGTTACGACTAGTGTGGTATGGATCCAGCCATGCTCTTCCCCGTCGAGTCCGAGACATGCTAACTACTTGGGAATACTTAGTATTTTCTATGGCAAGCGTACTTCGATCTCTCCCCACGGCGTACCATGGGCAAGTTTTCTCAGCAGATCTGGGCCCAGCTCCACTTTCCGTTCCATGTCGTTCTCATTCTTCTGCTCGAAGGCTCTCAGATCCTTGCCTTGACTCTGGACATCACTCTGAAGCTCAAGTATCTGACTGAGACGATATTATGGACCTGCGAAGAGCCAAGACCCATGGCAGAAGAGGCCATTCATCTGCTGCGCACGACCATTGCCGATATGGAGATCAACTACAGCCGGGGCGCGATCAATGAACAAATCTCGATTTCCCAACTGTTGGACGATCTTCCGTATCAGCCACTGTGCCCATCGGATGGGCCAGATGACTTCCCTGCCACTAGTGACCTTCTCAGTAATTTGGTCGGAAATGTTACAGCGGCTTTGTTCTCCAGCATGGGTATCATGCCCTCCAAGAATGCAGACATTGGATCGATGGGTAGTGATCGGTTACTGCGAATGTACATGGAGCTCCTTAGCTTTGTCTATATCTACTACTTTGCGGTGGCAAGTCTGGCCATGCTCTTCTTTGCTGCATCCGTCTTGTTGACGCGTCGCCATGCCCGCGGTATCTGTGCTGCTATCAGTGTGGCAGTGCGGGTCTGTTTTGGGATATTCTTAGCCGGTCTGATCGGCTTTTCCCGGCACTTTTCGCTCGTTTACTCGTTCATGACATCTCCGGCTATTCTGTATGCCTTCACGCTTATTCTTCTCACTGGTAAGTCGAGATCCCCTCTTTCCGTGCAGTTGATTTACTAAGCCATGTCACAGTGCTCCTAGTTGATCGATTTCTGGACCGTCATGGTGAGCGCATCAAGCCCCAAATGGGATGGAAGCAGTCAATCGAAGCTCTTTGGTAGCCATTTCGGACGATGGAGCTGCAGGAAGGCTTCTGTGACAATCATTTCTACATCATTTCTAAGGATGACTGTGACAAATACAGTTCATCCCCGGCTGTCGCCACTTGTGTTTGCAAAAATCTATTCCTATTCCATTCTATTGTGGGTCATTGTGGGCAAGGGCCACGGGTGGAGCACAATAGGTGCAGTATTGTAGCAGTAGAACCTGTGTCTCAGGCCGTAGTGATTGCACTCATCTGATAGATGACTCCCAACCCGCCGTAACCTTGTCCCTCATGATCAAAGAATAAGATGACACGCCACTCTCGCAATGGTCGCGACGGCTAGGATGAATGATCCGTTAGCAAACTGGGTAGTCACCCACGGGAAGAGACATGAGAGATCAAAACAGTCTCGTTTGAAGTCCCCCCCCCCAACCTCCCCATCAGTGCTCTGCTTCGTAATTTCTCATATCTCGTAGAAAGATAACTGAGAGTTGGGACAAAGGGAAAGCAAGAAAGTAAGAAGCACGCTATCGGTCCGCCTTTCCCCCATCCCCGGAATCATTGGAAAAGCAACCCGAGCAAGAGGTAACAGTCCGATGGGACGGAGAAAGTCCTCCCCAAGGATGAGTAATGGGGAGAAAACGAAAAAGAAAAAAAAGACCACAAAATTAAACACGGAAGTAGCAGGGGTCCCCGGACTTTGGGGTTGGAAATGAAAAAAAAGTACGGTATTGGTTCATTCCCCTGCCATTTCTGTGTTTTTTTGTCTACATTACATAAAAATTCTTCGAACATGTAGTGAATCTGGTAAGTAGGCTTCCAAGTGGACTGGTAGCTATACCCTACGTACAATCAAGAAGTGACCAATCAAATGTCTTCCTCCAGGCATAACGACTATGTCCTACGAGTAAGTACACCTGGCGAGTACTATCATAGGTACTATGTACGACTGTAGACTACAACTACCCATGTACAGATACCCTGGCCGTGTCACCATTGGTACCCAACGCCGAAAAATTGCTCAAGGGAGATTGAAACCAAGAAAAGAATCAAGTGGGATAGGCAATGACAACATAACTGTAAGAGAAAAACAAATGACCCTTCGAAGAAAACGAATCGAGAAGAGAGATACTGGACCCAAGGAACCCCCTTTCCCGGGCCCCGGTGGGGTGGGCTTGTTGGCATGCCCGCGGAAGTTTCTCAAGTTCATCATCTGCAGCACAGGGTTCCTTTACTCGCTTCCGAGGATGGTCTCGGTCTGGGGTCTGGGGTTGGATGATGAATAGATAGATAGATAGATAAAACGTGATCACCAGCTTTATCATGGGATGGTCCCGAGGACAGGGATGGGGGAAGGGGGCCCAGCATGGCCAGGATCAATGATCCTAGAAGCGGAGAAAGAGAGTGAGAATCTATAATTGGTAGTAAGTCTAGTGAGTGAGTACTGGGCGGGGCGAGGATTTGGGGATGGACGAAGGAAGGAGCATAACGCCTACCGACAGGCGCCGCGCCGTGGCCCCATCAGCGCCAGCATCAGTGGTCACTAAGCTAATAACAAAGGTAAATGACGGCGGGTATGTAGAGCGGGAGGGAAGGAAGGAAGGTATGCTGAATAGGGCCACCTACAGGTGAGCAGGCAGGCAGGCAGGCAGGCAGGCAGGCAGGCAGGCAGGCAAGCCAATTCAAGCCACAGACAGACGGGCATCCAGACCGTTCCTTCGCATCGTGAACGGGGGGCGCTGAGAAAGAATCGATAGGCCGAGCGATAGGTCAACAGCATCTCATCTGGACCTTTGGGGGGGGGGGTTAGTCTAGTCTTTCGTGCGTGATCTGTCTATCTGTCTGTCAACCCACCGGGTCGCAAGCTCCGACTGTGTGTATCACCGTTGGATTGTTGCTGATTGGGTCGGGAAAGGCAGGGACGTTTGAGGGCGGGTTGGATGGAGGGATATGGGCTATATCCTGGCTGAATTTGGTTTGGATCACGGGAGTTCATACGCGAAAGAAGGAATCCCCTTCTTCGAGAGAGCTCTGGTTTTTTAGTATCCTGGGTTTGGACCACTCTTTCCCCGTCCATTCCCCTGTCACTGGCCATGGGTTGGCGATCAAGATCGGAATTGACCTGCAGATGCAGGAACGTTTCGTCGTCCGTTGTGGAGTGGAGGGAGGCTTGGGGGAGCAAGAGAGAAGCTAGAGCTGGCCAGTCGACAAGCGACCAGAAAGTAGTAGAAAAAGCAAAAAAAATATCGGATCCATAGAGATCTATTCACAACACAAAGAGAGGGAGACCAGGTACGCTGGCAGATCTACCGGGGAATTGTGGTGAATTCTCCGATCAAACGTCGCGGTGGATGAAGTAAGGGAAGCGGACAAAGCCCTATATGTAAGTATCCGAACTGGTTGCCAGCACAGCCAAACCAACCACACCCAATCACAGATGAATCCCAGGTTAATGACAGTGGAGTCTCATCCTGGGTCCCAGAAACCTTGAAGAAAATGCCCTTGACAGTTGGAAAATCCTGATTCAGATCTGACCAATCGACTATCGATCCTTGCCAGTCCTGTTCTTCGTCGCCGAACGCCACGAGATGATCTTCTATTCGGCTTATGACCCTCCTTCCAGATGAGTTCCATGGTTGAGCCTTCCGTGCGGGAGCTTGATATGAGGAAGAGCTGGAATGAGAGCTTGGTCGTCGAGGTTTTAGGCCTTTTCGGTCGGATTCCACGCCTTTTCGGCAAGCCATTCAAGGGGACATGCTTCAGTCCTCAACAACTAGGCCGGGGAAGCGGAGAGAGGGGACAAGGAAGGTGGTTCCGGAAGTGTGGAGGGACCTCAATACTCATATCGCAGCATCACGACTGTCAGGGATATGGAATTAGAGAAGGACTTAAGGGGCACATCGCTTCTGCTCTTCCTCGATGAGCTTAAAGACTGCCCTGGACATTTCTCGAGAGCTACTATCTTTTTTCTTCAAGTGTCAACGTTCGCGTGTTGGATTAGAGACGGTGTCTTGAGCTGAACGCATTGTATATTGTGACGACCCCATTGCGTCCGCTGTGCTGGAGCCATAACACTTGCCACAAAGAGCGTTGACAGTGGACTGAGACATTGTTCGCTGTTGGACCGAGTGGCGGAAAGTGACCAAGTCTTGGATACCGGGCTGTTCCTTGTCCCTTCCATTATCATTCACGCCCACTGCCATCTTTCTCCGTGCTTTTTGTTTCTTTCGACCGAAACACAGCAGGGGCTAGCCTTTCGATTGGGACTCGTTGAGGGTAAAGGCATTGCAACTGAATCTCGCCTCCGAGTGCGACAGACCAATCGCCTGGTCTATGTTCTGAGTAAGTTGACCGCAACTCTTCAACAACAAGTGAAACCTCACCATATGGAGTTCGATGTGCTGAGTGACTGCATCGCTGCCTGCAGGTGCCCTGACTCGCCCGACAACGCGCATGATACGACATCTAAGTCCAAATCTCGCTATTCCAGGAGAACATACGAGCAGTCAAAGACTGGAGCGGTGAACTGAGCAAGGAAGTGGAGCGTGGCATCTTAAAAAACGCCGCCTATCTTTCCTCGAGAAGCTCGTTAGCTAAAAAGCAAGTCACCTGGCAAGCACCTTCATTTAATGTCACGCTCTGGCAAATCTTGCTGAAGGTAGGTTGAATACACTCCTGTGTTTTGTCAGATATTCTGCGAGTTGAGTCTGATACTGTTACCTGATCAGCCCTGTTGTCGGAGTCGCAGCGTCCAATGAAGGTTGACCAGCGTTGTTCGAAAATCATCGAAATGACAAACACCTATATGATGATCTCAGACTCGATCAAAGAGAGAGAGATCTCCTACTGGTCGATCTTTCCTTCTACACTCGATTCGGCCAAGCGTGAAGAGCCACCTTTTCACGGTCTTCCTCTTCCGACATTAGCGGAAGCCTGTTGCTCGTACATGCCTGCCAAACGGAGTCCCTTGCTAACAGACTGCAATCAACTTGAACACCTTGGGGTTGTCTCAGAGCCGCTGCAGAAGGCACCTGTGGCTTGTTCTCCGGCTGTATGCCTGGACGATGCTTCTAGCGCTGCTAGTCCTCCGAACATCAAATTCGACACGAGCACCGTGGCCAACGAGCCGTTCTTGTTTCCACACAGAGCTTTAAGCTCAAAGCAGGACCTGGTTGCTTCTGGCGTTAGGGGCAGTGAGTGCCTGCCCGCCGATCACCTCATTAGTGTCGCGCATCAAGAGCCTGGAATAGCCACCAGCAACAACGATGCTGAAGTCCCACTGCCGAAAGTCGAAGTACCATGGGATTATAGCTCCGTTGTGACATTCAACGATAGCTTTAGAAGCGCAGAGGAGACGAAAGATACCACCAGTGCTCTCACCTGGTCCATACCTAAAGTTTATCAAGTGGGATGTGCAACGCATTCGAGGGATATCAGCCACGATGAACTGGCATATTCCTCACCTTGTGTGTCCAGCGCAACAGCCCATTTATGCAATGATGACCTGAGTGGTACTTTCGACCAGCTGATTTCAATGCCGGATCACTCTCCAGATGACAGTTTTCAGTCCAGCCATGACGGGTGGTCGGACATTCCAAGTCCATTAGCTGGAGTCTGTCCTGGCAAAACAGGCTATCCTGACATACTTCCGGTCCCGGAGAGACAAATGACAAGTCAGACACCAACCTACTATCAGCCTCTTCCGACATACTCTTATCAACATCAGGACTCGTCTACCTTTGCTCCTTCACATCATCCGCTCCCCCCTCCATTCCAGCCGCAGTTATCCCCAGCCAACGGACATGTAGCGATTGGGATAGGAGGCGCACTCAGAGAATCCACAACGCGCGGATCCGATGCCAAGAACAAGCTCTTGATCAAGTACAAGCAGCAAGGCTTTTCGTACAAGACCATCAAGGAGGTTTGCAACTTCGCCGAGGCCGAATCCACCCTTCGTGGCAGATATCGGACTTTGACCAAACCCAAGCACTCCCGAGTGAGAAAGCCGCAATGGCAAGATAGAGATGTAAAGTTCATTGATCCCCACCCCCCTCCCTATTGTTGGTTGCGTGATTCAACTGTGAGCATAATCCCATATATTGACCTTGAGTTTCTTACGTCCGTTCCTGTTGCAGATTCAACTTCTTTGCGAAGCGGTGACTCGGTTGGGACACGGCCGACAGGTGTCGCAGTGCCCGTACCTCTTCGATTACCAGTCTCGAAATCCCACCCTCGCTCAGCCGCCGAAGGTATCCTGGAAACAGGTGGCGCTCTATATATATGAGAACGGAGGCTCATACCTCTTTGGAAATGCAGCGTGCAAGAAGAAATGGTGTGAGGTGCATGATGTGAAGTGTTGAGTGAGAATAGAAGAAAGGAAGGTTGCCGTTGCCCGGCGGAAGATGATAGATGGCCCGGCTGACTGACTGACCGGCTGGTTTATTGACATTGCCGGTTCGCTCTTTCCCGGCAGGAACATGGGGAAATTATTTCCTGTCTTTCAGTCTGTCTGTTCGCCTTGCTCTGTATGACTGGATTGGAAATAGAAGAGGGGGGAGGGGTCTCAAGTGTAGAACTACGATGTAGAAATCGCTTGCGTGGGCGGTAGGGGGCCATCTATACAGCCAATTTAGCAGTCAATCTACTCTTATATACTACAGTCCCTTTCCGAAAATAAACCAATGGTATTATATCTCTATCACGTAAAAGTAGGTAAGACACAAAAGTTTACTCCGTAGATATGTGCAGATTCACTGATGCATATGTGACTCATCTAACCAAGCTAGCATAATGCTTCACACCTTATAGCTGCGAAACCTCCGGCAGTTTCAACTGCGGAAAGCCAATCGTCGAAAGTACGTTGCTCAATGACTGCGGATTGCGGCGCAACTCGGTCCATTCGGCCTCGGCCTTGACCATGAGGGTTCCGGCCAAGATGGTGCCGTTCAGGGCGACCACTCCAGCCTCGGCGACATCCGCACTGGCGCCAGGTTCAACTGGGACGTGTGCGCTTTCCCTTCTCCGGGGGCAGATGATCATCGAGGACTCGGTCATGGCGAGATTATAGCTGACGGCGGCGGGGCCGGTCGTCTCTTGGACGCGGCGATTGCTGTTGCTGCTGTTTGTGGCAGCTGCTGCAGCTGCAGCTACCGCAGCCCTGTACAGAGAAAGATATGTTGCGAAGAGGGTCTCGCTCGAGGGGTTTGGCGGCAAGGGGAGCGCGAAGTGGGCAAAGGGAACTCGATCCGACCGCCGATAGCCACCAGACCCGCCGGTGGCTGCCGGTTGCGCGGTGGCGGCGACAATATCTATCAGAGGCCGCCAGTCGTCCGAGTGCTCCTGTTGTTGCTCCTGCTGGGCCATCGCTTCCACGGGAAGGAACTGCAGGTGCCTGTGCGGTTGACTCGCGCCACTCTCGTCGCCCGAGTTAAAGAAGGCGAACAGCTTCCTGTCGCGCGCGGAGGACGGAGCCTCTGCTTCGGCCCATGCTTTGACACAGGCGTAGGCGGCTGCGAGGTCTTCCTTCTCCAGAAGATCCGTCTGGGCTTTCCAGGCTTTTGTGGCGATGATGAAGTGGTTGGGAATCACGGGAAATTTGTTGAGGACCAAGAAATGGGTCGGATTTTCGCGGGGGATCTGAGCTATTAGAAGCTCCGGTGACGGGTTCTCGAAGGGATCGAACTTCGGTCCGCTAGGGTTGGCGTTTTCGTTCTTCGGGGTACTCGTTGGCTTCTTTGCGAGAGCTGGACAGTAACGAAGTTGATACTAGGGCAAGATTGGGTGAAGGCGTCAGCAAAGCTTGCGCGTAGCCCAGGGATTGATGGCACAAGGACATGATTTACCGGTACCCCCGAAGCATGGAGTGTCACGAGCTGGGTTGGAGAAAAGAGGAGATGGCCAGCATCTTTGGCGGTTGTGAATCGTCGACTGACCAGAGCCGGAAGACTTTCCGAAAGACCCAGTTGCATAATGCCGAATGTGTGGTGTCGGATGCTGTGTTGCAGCTGCTGCAGTCCTGGCGGAGTGTTGAGTTGGAGAATGGCAATGACGACTTCCTCCAGCGCGGCGGGATGAGGCAAGAATGCGGGGCAGGAACGGCTAGCCGAAAGGAGATGTTTGGATGCAGGCACGGAAATTCAGATTGCGTCCGGTATACAATTATCTACAAGCATGATGCATTGATATAGAACAGAAAAGACTATAATCTGCTTTCAGAGACTGTCATTTCCATCTACCATGTGGTTGCAAACCTAATTTACCTCCAGCATATCTAGCAATCTCCAATCTACAAAGATCGACCACGTGCTCATATTTCGAAGTGTGATAAAAAAACACAGGAAAGACAACTCATAAATCATGAGCGCCATAGCTTGAGTTGCATGTGGGGAATGAATAGAGTCTACACATGTCTAGGCATATCAAACACATTTTATGCAGTGTGGTTATGTGTCGTGGTGAGCACTGGCCACAATATACAAAAAGTGCGGAGAGCACGATCTCGCTGCATAAATCTTGGGCGCTCTTGTACATGACAACTCGATCAATGACAAGGTTGCTATTTACACAAACTCTCGAAGCCATACAGAAGACAGTTCTCCAATCCTATATTTCTGTTTAGAGCACTAGATAAATCTAAAGCCCTGACCAGTTCACGGTCCAGCACATATACAATGACGTCACTTGCATCTCTTCTTTCGACACACCTAGTAAGTATTCCCATGCTTCAACGATATGTCATGTCCTGACTCTATCATCATCAACTCAGATGATGCTGTGATATCTCACCCATCGTAGAGTCCAAACTACCTTGAATGCTTCCAGAACATGGTCTGGAGCTGTTCTCGTAACCTATAATAACCTATACTTAAACCTCAGCAACGGCCCCCACCAGTCACTGTATCAACCACAACTCTACGTGTTAATATGTCCAAGAATCCAGAAACGGGATGCAAAAGGAACCTGAACGCTCTAGCAATGCATCAAGTCATGTAAATACTGCACGTCGTATGTGAAAAGGAATGATCACCTTATGATCTACGATTGGAACTTCACACACATATTGTGTATAGTACAGTACATACAGTACATACAGTACATACAGTAGGCAATGCAGGTCCAATCCGGCGCGGCCGAACCAAGAATTTGGAATTGGCTCAGCCAGCCTCTTCCCACCCCGTCGACTGCACTTAACCCCAACAAGTATGGCTCGTGCATCCTTGCTCCATTTTCCCTATCGGCGCGGCCGGGGCGTTCCCACTTGCCAGTCATTTGCTCTTCCCATCCCAGAGCACGTTTACCGGGGATTAAGCCTAACCCCCCGGGTGCCCGCCCTCTCCCGCGTCTGGTTGCTGATAGTCAGTTAGCTCCCTCTTTGGCCATGTGTCACTCACACTAGACTCGGGATTTCTTACACTTGGAACTGTGGAGAGTCGACAGGTGTCGCTGATCGCGATCTTGGTGATAAGTGGGACCCCATGAACTCCATCATGTTTTCGTCACCATAGTTAGGTAACCAGATGATCCCCGAGGATCTACCTCGATCATCCAAAGAGTGCAGTAGTGAGTGGACATACTTTACTCTTTCGTGTGCTCATGTACAGGACTTGCAGGTATCTGCACCCAGCAGCAGCAGCAGCAGCAGCCAATCAGTCAAAGATTGGCAAGGTATAAAAAGAATGTATGGTTCGGCATCTGCCGTTGCATACAGCAAAGCACTTAAGTCCTTTGCAGTCTCAAAATGGGCGGTTGTGGCAGGGGTGCGGTGAGTTCAGCCACGTCTTCAGCAACCGGAGTGACGTGGTGTCAATCAGTCAGTCAGTCTGGAGCGTTGTTTGTGTGTGGATGAGGCTCTTTGTATGACTTTAATGCTAATGTATCATTGTTCTGAGCCCGCTGCCCCTCCCTCGGCTTCGTTTTGAGAAACAATGCTTTGACCCACGAGTATAGCCCCCTTCAATGGAGACTTTCAGAATTGATCACGAGATAAAGAGGGTCTGGACAGTTCTGCTTCAGTGGGACGGATTTTCGGCCGTAGTTGAGGTTTGTTCTCCTGTTGAATTATTCCACTAGTTTCCCGTACGGGTTCATCATCTGATGCCTAGTACAGCACAATCATGATGGTTTAGTGCCGCTCAGGACTACTAAAGTATGGCAAAGATGGCGCGAAAGTCCAACTCTCTTGCCCAAGCGAACCATGGTTATGGGATCAAGCCTTTACTTTGTCAACACCATGCACGATCAATCCCAACCACAGCAAGGAACCTGGCCCCCGTCCTTGTTGCAATCCACGGAGATGATGCAGATTTGTTGATCCTTATTCACCAATCCGTCCCCATCATCCTACCAGAAAGGGGGAGGGGGGTCCCAGGCAGGTAATTATTTTCGGGATCCCGATCGTTGAGTGTTATCAAGTGTACGGTAAGAGAAGTAATGCTGATTGATTTGTTCTTCTGCATCGCTTCCCTCAATCTCCCATTCGCCGGACGGACATTCTGCTGTGACCCTCCTCGTAAACTTGATTGGCCTCTCCTCCTCCCCAGTCTAAAAGACCTCGTGGCATTGACAGCTGCGTGGCTTGAAACGGATGGGAGAGGGCCACCCAACCAGTCGGTCATGATTTCCTACTAGCATCGGAATGGGGCCAAAGGCTTTTGCGGCAGACAAGAAGGGGAAACTCGGCCCCGGGGAAATAGGACCCAGCAAAACTCAACGCGAGGGATGAATTTCTTTCGGCCGGTGGATGCCATAGGTTATGTACTCCATACTCCGTAGTGTACCTGACATCGGTTCATACTTTATTCAACGAGCCGAGCAGTCCAAGGGTCGTAAGTCACTCACAGTACTAGTCGCTCACGCGCTGGGTCCCATAATTTCCAGATGTACTGAGTCAAACACATCAGTGCCCACAGATCCATTGTGGCACACGGACAAACCCACCCTGCTACACTCCAGTCTTCACCCCCAGACCCCAGACTTCTTTTGTCTCTCTCCTGATCTTCAACCCCCGATGCTGGTACATGTAGTATCCACCAGGATAAGAATCCTGATAACTTTGTCCTTACCTCACGGAGTAAAGTTTTGATAGAACATGATTCGCTTGTGTCCAGTCAATCCCTACCTACACCTTTGTCTCTCCATGCTTGGGAGGTATATTGCTTTTTATTTCTCCTCTCTAATCGAGGAGAAGAATGAAAGACGATCATGCATGATGTCATGAACACATCTAGAAGATTGCGTGTGGTATACCATGATAAAAAAAACGAGTCCTCAGGACAAGCTCTAATTGTCCCATCCATCACATGGTTGAGGGTCTAGTCTACTCGGTACCTAGGGCCCAGTAGTCTTCACTGGGCATCCATTTTTGACATCCGGCCCTAGCGCCAACCACTGTTCGACGGTCCACGGTGCAGTGGGCGCCTACCAAAAGAAGACCTACACCTACGGACCTTCGGGACCGAGACCCAAGTCCCTGAATCTAGACTCGGTGATGACCAACATACCCATAACACAAAGACCATCCCGCCAATCGTCCCTTCGCGACCCGCGAAAGTTCGCTACTACATAGTAGGTAAATTCAGAATCATACCCTTCTCAGGGTCTTCGCCAAGGAGCGAGCACACAGCCAGTACGATTATGAGTTAGGAGTGGTCCTCGCTTCGAGGTTCACCCATAGTCCACCATCTGTTATCGAACCATCACTAAGGCGATTTAGTTAACTAACGTCAACTGGTACCTTGGCTCTCAAGCCAAAACAAGAACAAGCTAACCTTGAAGACACTGATTGATACCAGATTTGGGGCAATGATTCTGAATCCCGCGCTCTTTTTAGTCTTCTAAATTAGGGTTAGCGCGTTGAGTCTCGGGGATGCCGAACAACAAAACCCAGAGATACGGACGAACGTATTTCTGACGTCCACCATAGGGGAGGGGGGGAGGAGGGGGGCCCGGACCGCAGATCCTTCATGCTCTGCCTTTTCTTGTTATCACGATCGCGACGAGTAGACTATAATCACTACCTCTCTTGAGGACCCGCGAGTTCAGAATTTGTTGAGTTTAGTACTAGTTTCCGGGAGTTTCAACTCCAAAGCTCCCAGCAGTTCAAGCGGGTAGAGAGAGAGAGAGAGCCAGAGAGAGAAGACAGGATGGTGTGGGGTGGGGGGGGGGGTATATGGGTGGTTCGGGTTCCACAGGGCAGGATTTCTTAGTGCAATACCTCCGGGTGACACCGCTGGCCTCTTGGTGTAAAATACATGCCGCCACTAAGGTTAAGACTTAAGAGACAAAACAGACTAGAGAGGTCCAGCCAAGTGGTGTGGCAGTGTGGCAGTGGTGGCATCTGCTTTCTCTCAGTAACTTGACTTAGCCTCGCTCTCTCGCTCTTCCTTTCTCCGAGAATCTCTCCTCTCGCGAGATCTCGGCTATCCACAATCGGAGTTCGCCAGACTCGTGGTCTGTAGACTAAACTACACTATACACAAGTCTTAGACGCAAAGGAGAAAATGGGTCCCTGTCCCACGCTCCGTTATCCACCTTATTCCCAGCGGTCTAGCCCGCCACATGGTTCCTGTGCTTTGTTGAGTACTCCGTACACTGCTCGACTAACTGAATCTAGAGCCGTAGCATTAGCACTACCTCATCACTTATGGTTTCCCATCTCTTCTTCCCTTATCTCAACAACCAAGCCACACATGTACTGTACAGTCCATACGGTAACGTTAATACATTTATGCCCGGTATTAGACAATACATGGTACCATGCATACGCTGCATCATGCGTCTAGTATGCATGCATGACCTTGTGCTTGTATAGCTCCTGCTCCCCTGAGTACTCCCACACCAGAAGGGATTGGATCTCCATAGTACATACAGTACATATGGTATTTACAGTATTGTGTAGTTCTTCTGCAAAGAGTAAGTTGGTGGGCGGGGGCTGGGAATGTCACTCCGAACCCTAACCATGGTTCGAGTCGATTCTCGCATAAAATCGCGTAAAGGCCGGGGGAGATGTACAGTACACCAACTAACGATTGTGATACACCAACCTCGTATCTTGGGACTCGAAACCCTTGAAAACAGTGTTGGGGCGAGACAGATGGACGGCAGGTATCGCCATTACCAGATAAATGATTCAAAGGGGAGGGATCGGTCCCTAGTAGTCACTGACACCATCTAGATCTCCGGTGCGAGCGCATCGGGCTCAGTCTGGAGGATGCAGCAAAGAGCCAAGTGTTCGTACCTGTATTAGCGCGTGAACTATGAGCTCCGCAGGAGGCTGTGGGGGGGAGGGTCGATGATGGGCTTTGGTCGGGAGTCGAAGCGAAGCTTGAGCTTTGTTCGTTGTCTGTCCTTGCCACGGAAGAAAGCATTGGACATTGGCGCTTCTAGAGGACATGGAGCCCTAAACCCCGAGTAGAATGGCCTTGCGCGGCTTCTGCGCTGATGATGGTCTGGTGTCCTACTTTAAGGGAGTCAAATCGGCATACCAGAGCCTATGGGAGAAGCGCGACCGAACACGCAAAGGAGAATTCCATGATGTAGTTTATAGCTAATTAAGCCCAATTCCCAGGTTGTACTGTGCACCTCGAGGAGTGAGACACTCTTCCTGCAAAGGGCAAGCGAGCAAGGGGAGGCTAATCATGGTTCCTACAATGATCAGCATTTCATCCCATCTGGAAAGTATGTCGTCACCTCGCTTTTGCACAAGGAAAGCCTGGTTATACCCAGCACATTACCACGATCTACGGAGGCAATCCAATCTTGCCCTGCAGAGGGAAATAGAAACGCAATGCACAGAGAATCACACAAGAAACCAACCCGGGGCAAAAGGAGACCGACAATTGAGGGTTGGTTGTCCGTACTCCCCTCCCCCACTTCCTAGTACAGTGGAGACTTTGCTAGCTTCAGAGTAACATGCATCCGCATCGTTGGTTCTCACCTAGAGGAGGAAGGGGACTTTTGTACCACGATAGGAAGAAAATTCAACCTATGGACGGTGCGGTAGCGCCTTTTTTCGACGGGCCAGGATTTTAGACTTTCTATTGCTTTCCCACTTTTCTTTACCTGGCTTCCCAAATGGCTGGATGAGACGTTATACTGACAGCTTGTCCTGAGCCCTTTCCTCCTTGGAAGCCCTACGAGATGCGATGCGTGGCAACGATTGCATGGCAAGACATGCGCTGGGGTTACACGGACTGCGATGCGGGCAAAGTGATACAGTACTGATAAGTACAGTACAATGATATTATATGGATGCGTGCAACATCGAACTCCCAGTACCGCATTCTCTCCGCTTACTTTTCTTATTGTTGAAAGGAGGAGGCAATATACGGCATTTCGAATGCTATACGTAGGGAGAGGTTCAAGGAAAACTTGGTTGATGTCTTGCACAAGAAGAAACAAGAGCATACCTTATCACTATCCGTAGACTGGATGACCACGGGACATCTTGTTGATTAGGCCGCTTTCTATATTCGGTAAGATAAACAGCTGCCCGCCGCGGTGGTCGATCTGCCGATTACAGGTTTGCTCAAGCGTGGGGGGGGGGTTACCTGATTATAAGTCAGGGACTCGGTCTGTGCATGATGTGCAGGACCAATACCTACTTAAGGTACAGTACCTAGTAACTTAACCTCTGTCACGGCAAGACAAGTCAATAGAGCAATTGATCGATCGGGCCGCACGCAGGCAATTCAAAGCCCGTGGTCACCGACAGGACCCCGCGAGGGCAAAGAAACGACCCAAAAGGGAAAAAAAAAGGTCCACATGCATGCCTTGGTTGGTGGGACCGCGCGGAGTCCCAACTTGGAGGGACGATCGTCGGACAAGCTGCAGGAATTCAGGCGATGTCAACGCAAGCCCAGACACACAGTGCGTGTATTGGTACTCCATACAGCTAGGTAGCTACCTCTGTATTCTGGAGACCGACCAACCGTGCAACTACCATCAATTTAATTCTGAGACATTCGAGATCGAGATCCATCCGAATCATTTTAGGGGCTTTGGAAAGGACACAATATGGACTCATGGAGGCAATGGAAATCCTGCGAGCAAGATACGGTCGATACGGGGCAGCGCGATACCCGCTAGATTAAGGTGGAGAGAGGGTCTCGGAGTCTTGTCTGGGTGACGGAATCTCATGCAGGGGGAGGATCATGTGATATCATCGTTGTTTGGCATCTTACCCAGAACAGGATCTATAGGCGAGTCCTTTGAGCAACCCTGAAGGAAGGCAGCTGGAACTTGTGTAAGAACCGGGCCGGGTACCTTGACTCTACCAGACATCCAATGGAGATAACTGGGGTTGTTCGGACATAAGGTAAGTAATTCCGCCAGGGAAGAGGTGCGGGTGAGACGAAGGGCAGTAGTCATTGAGGAGATTAGCTCATACTGTAGGAAGTGTGCATGCAAAATTGAAGCCCGATCTTCGCCCCGCTTGAGTCCTGACACTTGACAGGTATAGCACGGATCTTGTCCATGATCCGACGGCGACAACAGCTACCTGAATCAGTCCGTGCTAGACTGCTAATGGCCTCATGAGCAACTGTCTCTAGACTATTTGCCTCTGATCTCTTTTGGGAATGATGTGGTACCAATCAGATTGTCTCATGAGCGAATGCAGGTGGTCCCCTATGATCCCACTAGCTGTCAATCCTAATTACTAACCGACGCATTTTCATATAGAACAATCTAAAATAGATTAACTCAACCCAGTAGTGTACTGCACTAGTAGGCTTAATCAATCCTCCAGAATAGTAATCAGACTGGGAGTGGTGATACGCCAATTGCTCCACTGGGGAACCCCCTAACTAGCGGTAGGCTCCGGGCCTTCCGAGCAGGGAACACTATGATCCCGGGGGGCAGCCTTTAGGCTGCCTTAGCAGCAAAGATGGTGGAGCTTCTTTCGCACTCCAATTTATGAGCCTTGAGCCTATGAGTAAGTCTAGTCAGTCAGTGATTAGTGAAAACTGGAGTGATGGTCGGGGAATCGGGGTAGTCCGTTTGGTTGTTAAGGGGAACGTGGGGCAAGCTTGATCGATGGACATCACGGCCCACTAACACAGCAGACTTTGGTTGAGCAGCTGTCAAAATACCACCCAGAAGTTTATATGGCGACCCTCTTTTTAATCTATCCCTATCGATAGATCCGAAAACGCAATTAAGCGATCGTCCGTGAGTGAGTGTGCCTCTCCCACCCGCAAATCGATCCAATAATCGAGCCGCGTGAGTGTGACAAATCATCTGCCATGAAAAGGCGAAAGCGAGAGAGCTCCAAGTTCTTGCAGTTTGCAATTTGTCTGGCCAAAAGCCCCCGAGTCGCAAAGAGCTTAGCCATCCCATCCGCGCTTCTCAGCGACCAGACCATTGGCAACATGCTTGTCAGAGATACCAAAAGTAGCCCATGCACCTAAGAAAGAATTTTCAGCACTGTGACGTTTCACGTCAGTTTCAAGAGCTGCACGCCCGGTGTTCTGGAAGCCTTTCTTGCGCGCTGACTGGCGATTCGCAGTACTATGTAAATATCAGGGGTCAGCATCCCAGCGCTTGGATAGATGAAGTTCCGACGGAGTATATCCATCCATGCGGATCTGCAGATGTTGTCAACGCGCTGGGTGCCCCAACACAAAGCAAAGAAGCATAACAAAGCCCCCGGGAAAGAACAAGCTGCTAGTCTAGTCTCTGTGAGTCTGTCTCGTTCAATAGTGCTATCTTTAGCCCGGACTTGGTAGCACCAACTAACTAGTAGGAGCTAGCCTTGCGGCGCTCTGGCGCTTGTTTTTTCTTTTTTTTTTCCCTTCCTCTCTCTCATATCACACTAATTGGTTGTCGGGTCGAATTCCGCCCATCATTAATAATCCTGGATCCCTGCAGAGTGCAGCCTTTTCTCCCCCTAATTTACCACTATATTGGCATTCGTATTTGGATACCGTAACCGTAATTGGGGGCCAAAATTCACAATATACTCTGGGATCGATATCGGTCGCCATGATACCGATGGGTATGTCCGGGTCCTTGTCTGCCATAGTGGAACTGGAGATAATTGAGGTGAGGAATGAGGTTGTATGAGGCACTGTCGAATCGGGTGCCGAATTCGGCGATACTGTGGTTATCGCCACAGAACATGAGAATAGGCTGTCCCGTTTTTTTTTTTGTTTCTTGGACATGTCTCAGTTGCAGAATAGCAGTTATTTGGAGTTTGTCCCGGCCAAGTTCTGGAGCGGGGTGGAGGAAAGAGGATCCATGCGACACGATAATGTTGGTCACCTCGTATGCAAACAGCGACCGATAAGCGTGAGGTTGTTTACCAGCAACTCGCGCTTGTATAACCCTTCGCTTGAATAGATTTCGTCATCAAAGGCATATACAGTACGTTACTTGCGAGTTTCATGCACGAATTGAGAACCTGGGGATGATACAGCTTCGCATTGTGGCGATCAATGGTATGACAAGCTACCCCTAACATTCTTCAAACAATGGCGACCTAGACTCTGGAGGTTGCATACAGCCTTGGTTGATGAAACAGATGGAAAGCAGGCTCAAATGGCCAATTTCCTTTTCTGGATTCGAGATAAATCCTGAGCTAGAGATGTGTGCCTGTACCTAGCAGGGAAAGGAATGATGATCTAATCAGGGAGCCGCAGACAGATCATCTCAAATCATAGGCATCTATTTCTACTTGAGACACCCAGCCCTCTTGGTGAGAACGCATATTGATTGTAATATCAAAACTTCATCATAAATAAACCATGGGGTCATATTGTCCAAACAAAGAAAGAAAGCTGCTAAGCTCTTTACGTAGCGTGGAAGCGAGCGGTGATGCACATTTCGCCCCCAAAGTCATACCCCTAACTGATGAGGATCATGGAAGGGGAGGGGAGGAAAGTCCGTCAGCATGGTACCTCGAAATTGTTTCTTCTCCTCCCCCCTGAAGCTGGATCATTTAAGTTACAATTGCGGTCGCAGGTGCCAATGCCACGTGCTGGGAAATTGCCCGAGTTGGCAGCTGTCATACACACCTACCTCGTGTCGATGTTCACGGACACAGCCGTTGCGGTCCACTCTGAAGTAGCGAGAGAGCTCGGGTCTACGATGGTCGTTTACTAAACACTTAGCGTAACTAGAGGTCTGTTCAACAGGAATAGAGATTTCCTCCCGTGCGAGAATGAATGCGTGATGATACTCGTACTTTGACGCAGATCAGGAGATGCTCAGGAATAACTTATTTCATCGGATTTACGTTTCAGATCTGCACGCCGCTTGCCTAGTGCAGGAATGACAGATTTGACTGACAGGTGATGCGCGCGGAGTCCGGAGTACAGAGAATGCGACGAGAGAGTTCTGGAATGTTTCAGGTTCGAAATGGCGGACAAGGGGGAGGGGAGGGGGATAGAGAAGGGGCTCAACAAGGGAATATTGAGTGGTTTCACCGAGTAGCAGGCAGGGTATGATTTCTGCCCCGCAGTACGGCTCCATTTTTGGTTTATTTTTTTTTCTTGCCACCAAGTGACCTTCAATCCCTGGGCTTCAAGGGACTACTCAATAGTACGTATTCATTATCTATGAGTGGTATCCTAGCGTGAACAGCATCTAGACTGTTGACCAAGAAGCTTGGCGGTTCCTGGTGGTCACAAAATAATCAAGTCAGAACTTCGGGCAACACCGAGACGAGACTATGGTATGGTGGACTGTATAGTTGCATAACAATGTTATTTATTTGATAATTGAAAAGGATAATATGGGTAATAACATAATAAAGTAACAACAAGGATTATCTTCTCAACAAAGCCGCATGGAAGCGTCGATGATGTTCTAGCGTGCTACTCAGCACCTTCAAAGGATTGGGATGCATGCATGCAGTGAGTGGATGGGGCATTTTGCTGGACCTCTCAGGGCTGCTGTCCGCGGGGCTGGTGAAGCTTCCCCCTACGGTTTCAGATTTCCAGGAAAACACCCCTCCGGGGGGAGCGATGGGTCCATTTCGCGATCAAGCGGTGAGAACAGGCCGACTGCGCCTCAAATGAGAATCCCGGGGCCCGTCATGCACGGGGATCTTCCAATGGTAAGGCGGGGAGATCCGCCGACTGACACATCATAGGCTGTTGAAGTGTGGCTCAACCCAGAGTGTGGCGCTAAATCGGTATCAATGGCACGATCTTCACCGCCGACCCTCCCTCGCTTTGATGCTCTCTCGGAGAAGAGCGTCGGCAACACATCCGCTCGGTTTGAATTTTTGACGATGATGATGATGATGCTGGTCATGATGTAGGTACTATGTCTATTGTCTGTGTGCTAACCTGCACGTGCATACTTGGCAGCAGCTTTGCAGATTGTTGTTTACTTCGTACTTTACCTACTATAGACAGTACTAGTGATACCATCCGGTCGCTGTCGAGGGAAATCCCCCCTTTATCCTGCAGGATGAGTTGATTTTGTTGGATCCCAAGGCTTTGGTAGCTACAAGGGCTGTAATCATCCTTGGTCATTGTTTCTTGTCTTTGATAGTATGACTGTAGTATTATCAACATAAATCATTGAGCACTATTTCCCCTCCAATTTGCATCATAGCGTAGCTGCCCTAGAGTGTATCCTCTCTCTGTGCCGCTTTCCGGACTGACAGTCTGCAGCACTCCTGCTGAGCCACACTAGACCCGCACACCCCGGCAGCCTCAATTTTGACTGCTGAGCATGAGTACGTCTGTCATGATTGCTGCCATGATGTCATTTAGATGATATCACCCCTTGTCTGTTTATTTCTCGAAAAAAAGATATACTTGGCAGAAATACAGTACCAGAATAGAGGAGATCCCGAGTCTATCGCAGTCATAATACCCGTTTTCCTCAAAAGAGTTCGGTTGGGCCCCGCCAGAAGAATCAAGATGAGCATGTGACCCTTTTGTGACGGGCAAATCCTTAGACTGTCAGACCAGTACACTTACAGAGCTTGTTGCGGCTCTGAGGGTAATTAATGGCGGCAGGTTCGTCGGCGTCCACTTTGGGTCCAAAGTGATTCAGAGGTCTGTCCCACGTCCCGGAATCCGGAAGTACTGTCACTCACTCACTGGCACTCTGGGATCATTGCAGCCCGGTGATTGGGCCACTCGTCTGCTAATCCAATGACGCTTCATTTCACCATCCTTCGCAGTCGGCCAATTGAGTGGTCAGGATCCGAGATGCACGTTTTCTTTGTGACGGGGTGGAGCTGAAACTAAGATCGTCGACAGGCCCATGAGTTCCAGAGGTTGGCGAATTGTGCTCGGAATTGACGGCCAAGGCCGAGATCCATCTGCCCTAGTGCTTTGCGACTAGCCTCATTCGAGGAACTCTCTGGACTCGCCCTAGTTAGTTAGTTACCCTACCTTACTAATTTACTAGTGGAGTGAGGATGATCTGAAGTCTGACCCGAGTTGACGGGACGATGTGCCTACTTGTAACATGGGGCCAGGATTGACATGTCAATCACGGGCAAAAAAAAGATTCAGACAGATGACTTCAGGACACGGTGTGAGGGAGAATGTCGCCGGTCAATCTTCTCTTTCGGTTTTTGGGTTGGACAATTCTCATGGACATGGACAGGAAACGTCCGACAACATACAATTTACTCGGTACCATTGTAACGAGTATAATGAATGGTCGACTACCTACAATGAATGAATGCTATTCTCCCCCAGCCGGGCTCCTGTCATCACGATAAATACTCCAGAGCCGACCAGAGCGCGGAGATGTCAGAGATAGTTTAATCTCAACCAATAGCGCGGTCTCCAGGACCATAGTCTATATTCAAACGGGCCATCGGCATAGCCAAGCTCTTGTGAAGGGATGGTACTATCTGTGCCACCACGGACTTCCCGACAACAAGATGCGGATACGAATGTCAAGCCCGCATCCAAGTCCGGCGACCCCGTGTGTGCCTGCAAAATGGGTCTCACCGACTCACTTTTGAATGTTTCTCTCTCCTCATGCTAGAGTTGATAGTCGAAATGCTTCTGCTAATGCCTAGAAGCCTTTTTCGACCCCCAAGGAAAGAAGGTGTAGGTAATCATGATTGAAACAATAAACACATAAGATCTTCAATTAAGCATAACAGATAAAGTGCATGGATGACGATGGATTTGGAAAATACCTGGTAACCACCACCACCGAGCCCAATGATCTTACATAGTAGGAGGGAGGAGGGGATGAATGTTTTGGACGAGTCGAGTTATCTCTCGATGTTCAAGATTGGTGGGTCTGATTTCCATATGGAAATTTTTTCCCTCTCCATCTCTTTCCTCTTTCTCCTTTTGTCACTTTTTGTGTTTGTGAGTTTGTAACCCCAGAAAATTCTCCCTAAATCCGCTTACGTGATTATGAATCTTTTTTTCCGATCCCCCCTCCCCCTCCGATTATCAATCGAGATTTCCCGATCCTATCCACCATTTGCTGCCGGGCTGGCCTACCTCGTTCTACCGAGTATAGCAGGGAAGTACTGATCTACACCCCAACAAAAGTAGACTGGAATTATGGTTCATGACAAGCTCGGATCGTGTCGGGAAAGAAGAGAAACAGGGAGCGGGAAGCAGAAATAATTCAAATTGGATTAATCATGGACCAAAAATCGAAATGACATCTTCTTGGTTGATATGATCGCTAAATGAAGCAAAAAATCATAAATGGTAAAAAAGAAACGAAGATTCGACCCGACGGTGTTCTAGGCAGGCAGTGCAAGAGAGCGAGAGAGCGAGAGAGAGCAAGAGCAAGAGCGTCACAACATGCAGGAAGGCAAGCAAGCAGGCTTAGCGGTAAAACCGGCGTAACGAGAGAGAAGGAAGAAGGAGCCAAAAATACCAGGCTCGGTTCACTGGCTGCCCTGCCCCTGCTTCTTTTTACTGCTGCCCGGCATTCCCCACTCATCCTTCTTGCTTCGATTTACCCCTGTTATTTTTTTTTATTTTTTTATTTTTTTAGTTTTTTTTTTAAATCTTTTGCTTTTAACTTTTCTTTTTCTTTTTCTTTTTCTTTTTCTTTCACATTACTGTACACGGGTTGGTCGGTCTGTTCGGTTTCCTTCCTACCATACTCCGTACTGTCTGTCTGCCGTACTGCCCTCCTCCACCCTCCACTATCCATCATCATCATCGACGGTATCATCCACAGTCCACACGCTCACATCCACCCACTGCACCCACACCCACCCCAGTCACTTTCGATGCGCGCTAAGAAATGACTCCCCTGGCCTATTCTGTATACTATGAATGGTCATGGTTTTTATTTTAGCGTGGTTTCTTAGTTCGTGCGCAGTAGTTGGTCAATCCCCCCCCCAAAGCCAGTCTTATCCACAATGAGCGCAAATAGTAGCATTCAACTCTCTTGTAGGGCCAGCAATCACATAACATTTAACAATGCTTTTACTCCCTCCTTCCCTCGTCAACTTTCTTCTCCAGTCTATATCATTGTTTTCTTTTTCTCTCTCACCCCTCTCTCCCGATTTATCTTTCGGCCCTCGCCCTCACTTGTCTTGAGTGTCGTTGTCAACTTGTTGACATCGTCCCGGTATAGACATACATCTCTTCCCACCACCAACGAACCTTCCCTCACTTTGAACTCGTTGTCACTCCTCACCACCCACCCTGCGAATTGCAGCGAGGTACAAAGAGCGTCTATCGCACATCCTCGCGCATTGTATCCACGGGTTCCGCTCTGTCGTATCCAAGGAAACAGCATCAGGAATTGTAGGTTCCCCCGCGCGGCCCGGTCCCAGTACCGTACCTACCCCGAAACTCAATCACCATCCAGTATGAGACCTCAACAATCAGTGACCTCAACTGACTCAGTTACCCTGCAGACCCAGTGCTCGCTCTTACATACTCGACCCTAGTCGTCGGATTCATTGCCTGCATACAGGCTACCACTGCGCATTCCTTTTCGGACGTGCCTGCACAACATGCAGAGTCAAGATTTCGCCGATTTTGTCCTCTGTCCGGCTCAATTCACCACCGACAACAAGAAGATGCTAGCCCTTGCTCTCGATTCCACCAGACAACGGCAGACTTCCTACGTCCCACAGCTCGCAATGGACTCCACGTTGGTCGACCCGTTCGCCTTCCCAATGGAAGGCATGTGTGATTATGGGCAGACGCACGATTCCTCCGTCGCATTGCAACCACCCTATTATGACACTCCTGCCATGTACTCGGACGCTTTCGCTCCTCTCCCCAAGACCTCCAGCTTCCCTGCAATGCCCGTCACACCTCCTTCTCTTCCTCTTTCCGCCGATCACTTCATTCCTGGTCTCTCTACCGCTTCAGGACCTTCTATCCCGAGTGCCTCATCGTCCGCCATGGGGTCACCCCACTCAGGAACAGCACATTTCATCCAAGAGGAGTGGATCCAGACCACGAACGGTCTGGGACTCGCCGACGCCCTCATGGGCGACTTCTTTCCCAATGAGTATGTCAGCGGCGTGACGGACACGGATGATTTCTATCAGAAGAAGTGGATTGAGAATTGTGTCGGTTCGTGCTTTCCCGTCCACATAGATTTTGTTCCTCTGCTAATCATGAGTGATGAACAGATCCTTCAGTAATTCAGCCCAACTCCCAGCAATGTCATCTTTCACCACCCGCCATCTCTTTTTCAGAGGCCTCCGAATTCATGATCGCACAGGACAGCTTCTTCCCCCAATCTCCCAATCCATCTCACTACCAGCTTGCAGAGCCCTATTCCACTACACAACCCTTTCCCCACCAGCAAGCTGAGTTCTCAGCTGCTTCTCCCGTTTCCACCGTTTCTCGTTCACTTCCCGTCTCCGCATATCAGCGAAGACCATCCGTGGCTTCGGTCCGGTCTCGCCTGTCTCAGTCCAGCCCGGCGTCGAGCAGCCTCGACTCCGATGATGAAACCAAGGAAAAGGGCCGATGCCCTCATCCCGACTGTGGACGATTGTTCAAGGACCTCAAGGCCCACATGCTTACTCACCAGTCCGAGAGACCTGAGAAATGCCCAATTGCAACTTGCGAGTACCACATCAAGGGGTTCGCACGCAAGTACGACAAGAATCGGCATACACTCACCCATTACAAGGGAACGATGGTGTGCGGATTCTGTCCGGGATCTGGGTCGCCCGCTGAGAAGAGTTTCAACCGGGCGGACGTCTTCAAGCGTCATCTGACTTCAGTGCATGGTGTTGAGCAAACGCCACCCAACTGCCGCAAGCGAACCCCCGTGGCTTCCATCGCCAAGAATGTGTCTGGTCATAGTCAAGAGGCTACTGGCAAGTGTTCTACGTGTTCCATCACCTTCAGCAATGCACAAGACTTCTACGAGCATCTGGATGACTGTGTGCTACGCGTGGTGCAACAAGAAGAGCCTAGCGAAGCCATCAACCAGCAGCGCCTTGCCGAAGTCGACTCGGACGAGGAGGTGAAGAAGACTATGGAGAAACACATGCTACTCGACACGGCTGGTACCGTGGATCGATTCAGCGACGAAAATGACGACGATGACGAAGACTTCTACGAAAGCCCCAACCAGCGGTTGGCTAAGAACTTCCTGAAGGTTCCTCGGGGTAATTCCACCGCTCGCGTTATCCTGGGCAGCGGCAATGCCGTCACTAAACCCTCAGCCAACAACAAGATGCGTGCGACGGCGACCAAGCGGCGGAACAACCGTGACCGGTACCCTCAGTCGTGGGGATGCCCCAGCAGCAGCATCAAGACCAAGAAGCGCGTGCTTTGTGTCTTTGATGGTCAGCGTCGTCTATGGAAGGATGAGATGATGCTTGACAACGAGTTCGAAGTCCGGCTCAAGCTCCCAGGTGGCGCCGGAGATGGTACCAACCGGGAGGCATACGTGACCGATCTGGATGTTGAGACTTTGAAGCGTGCCGAAGGCGTGCTGAGTGCCAACGACGAAGAACGTGGGCCGTGGCTCAGCGGCCCAACCACGCAGATGATCGGTCGGCCAGCCGTCCCACTACCCGACGTCGCTTATTCGCATGAGAACCTCGACGAGCTGATGGCCTAAACCCATCCCTGCTTCGTGTTCTTTCCCTTTCCCATTCCCATTCTTATCTTATGTCTTTTGCATACCTGTGTCTCCTGGAAAGCGAGCCGACTGATATTTCTTTTCTTTATGTGGCTGTTTTTGCGTTTCAAACTCTTGACTGATACCATCATATCCATGTTCTTTGAGCCCCGTCTGTTTTGATTGATCTACTCTTTGGATCATGCTGTATTATATATATATCCAAATGGCTGAGAAGCACACCCAGGCTGGGCCGAGGGTCTTTTTGGGACCATGAAATGAAAAAAGAATCGGTGTCCCACTTTTACCACTTTCTCCAGAAAACAGTAGTTCTAGCTGCAATCAAAAATTCCTGCTTACACGGACAGCTCTGTCGTGTCTATAGTTCGAGAATAGCTGCCACCGCGAGGGCTCTGAAACCAACCCAACCCAAGCAAGTATAACTTGACCAGTCTCCCAATTAACTCCCCTCTTTCACCACGAATATTGCGTGCATCTTCGAGATAAGCTATAATGCTGTAAGCATGTCTACTCCACCCAATCCTCCAAAGACAGGGTAGGGTTGGAGTGGAGTCCTCTATCTCCCAAGGTCGCAGAACTTACTTCCACCCTCTCCTTCGCTCCTTTTGATCTTTCCACATCGTGCGATCGAATGACGCTTCGTGTCGTGCCCATGGATGAACACTGTTTCTCCGCTGGGGATTGCGCGCCCCTAAATGAACGTCAGCTTCAGCTTCAGATCACATCATCTCTTACTGGGGTGCACTTAGAAGATTTGGAGTTGGGGAGAGATGATACGATACAATACGAGCTGGGCTTTTGGCTGAGTATCTCGACAGAACTGGAGCGGGCCGTTTTGGAGTAGCACTTTTTACAACTACGATATGTATGTGTGTGTGTGTGTGCATGTGACCATGGGTTGTGGCTACGATGGGAAGAAAGAGGACTCTTGGTTTGAACAAAACAGATGGGGATGAATTGGAATTGGAGGCTTATGCTTGCTTGCTTGTTTGTGTGAAAATTAGGTGTATTGTGTAGGACGGGGGAGGAAGTCCCTGGTTGGACGAACAAATCATCCCTAAGCTTGCTGCTTCTCCAGCTGGCGCTCCAGCTCCATACTCTCGGCAAAGGATTCCTTGAGTGCCGTCACCTGCTCTGCGGCCGGCACGACACACGGCCGGCGGGGGAGGGCGCCGTAGCCGCGGTAGGACTGGAGGGCGCTCTTGACGGCGACGAAGCCGCCCTGGATGGCGTGCCAGTCGGCGCGGGCGACGACGGCCTGGAGGCGCTGGGCATCTTCGACCTGGCCGGCGCGGTACAGGTCGAAGACGCGGACGCAGGCGCGGGGGATCAGGTTGGCGACGCCGCCGATGACGCCGGCGCCGCCGGCGACGAGAGTCTGGAGGGTGAAGTCGGCGGAGCCGCCGAAGGTCAGGAAGCCCGGCTTGGCCTGCGCGGCGACGCGGGCCAGCTTGCCCGTGTTACCGCAGGTGAGCTTCACGCCGACAATGTTGGGGTGGGCGGCCAGGGCGAGGATGTCATCCGACGACAGGTCAAGCCCCGACGAGGCCCCCGGGAAGTTGTAGATGAGCACGGGTACCGGCGAGGCCGCGGCCACCAGCTCAAAGTGCTCGCGAATGGTCTGGGTCGTGAGAAGGGACTTGTAGTACGACGGGGGCAGGACCAGCACGTAGTCGCCCCCCGCTGCGGCGGCGTCCTGGCACAGTTGGATGGTCTCCCGGGTCGAGGCGGCGCCCGTGCCGACGATCAGGGGCTTGGAGGCGGCACCGTGGGCGTCCAGGGCCCGTCGGGTGGCGGCGGTGATCTCGTTGCGTTCCTCTCGCGAGAGGTGGACGGCTTCGCCGTTGCTGCCTTGCACGACGAGGCCGGTGACGCCGGACTGCGCCAGATAGGCGGCGTGCTGCTCGACGGTGGGGATATCTAGGTCTTCATTGGGGCTGAAGAAGGCCACGGTCGGGACGTAGATCCCTGGTGTGAGGGGACGAGGTGTGCGGGCCATGATGTATCGTGTCTGTCTGTAGATGGGGGATAGTTGCGGCGAGAGTTGCGATGAATTAGGTCAGCTCGGGTCTGTATGTTATCGCGCCGACGGCAGGTTAGCTTCCAAGGCGAAATAGATATGAGGGGACGAAACTTCGGAACAACAAGAAGGAGGGTGAAAGGATTTAAGAAGCACGAGAGGGGAGGGGAAGGGAAGAAACTCACATGGATCAGTTATCGGATTGAATGAATGAAGCCCTGATCGCCCTTCGTTGCTTTCTCCATCCACCCCCACGTTCTCCCCCACTTCAAGAGGCCACGGCGCGGGGGGATTTCCTCCTCTAAGCTTCGGACAATTAGGAATATGGAATCCAGTGCGGAAAAAGAATCTTCATCCAGGTCCCTGGAGGGGGTCTCCCCCACGTTTATCCTCGGAAACATGTGCGAGTAGCTCTGAATATGAGCATAAATGCATCATCTCCGCCCACAACTGGAGCGGAGAAGGAGGAGAGACTGGAGGATAATGTGGGGTGCATAGTTTCAATTGGTCCTGGGGGGGAGGGGGGAAGAGAACCCCTGTCTTCCAGGTCATCGAGTCTGTCATACCAGAAGTATTGAGAGAACAAAAAAGCGAATAAATGGATGGGTGAATAGGTGAATGTGCACAGAATGGATGAATTAATGTGTGAGGTGGTGAAGATGGTGAAGATGGTGAAGATTAGATTGAGTGAGAAGCAGAAGAAGAACAATACAGTAACTAAGTATGGTCACGTCTGAGACAGGTCTGAGACAGTACTCCCTCCCTCCCTCACTCCCTCCTTCCTCAATTATTACATACAGTTACTACGTACATTCCTCAAACTCTCTCGCCCTCTCACTTTCTCTCTCCCCCAAATCCCAGACTGCAACCTCCAAACCTTCAACTGCCTCGTTGCCTTTCTTGTTCCCCCCGAATTCTTCCGCAAGCCTACCCACCCTCATAATCAATTTGTCGGGAACGTGGAAAAGAAGGAATCCCAAGCTGCCTCAAGTCCCCCCGATCAGAACATGCTCCTGTCGCATTGGCAAATCTCCTCCTCCCTCTGAGCTCCTCCTCTCCTCTCCTCTCCTAATGTCCGCCCGTGTTTCACTGCCTCGACCACTCGATCCGCCGCCTGCCAAACGAGCTCGACTGCAGGAATCCTCTTCCTCGTCGCGTCGTCGCAAGAGCTCCCCCGATCTACTCGACGTCACCAACTCCCAGTCTCATCCTCGACCATCGCATCTTTCCTCGCCATCGCCCGCGGCCTCGTTGGCTCCTTCCCCGCACGCCAAAGTTGCATCTGGAGCGCAATCCCGGCGGGCGTTGACGCGCCGTCCGCTGGTCTCCTCCAACACGACCACGTCTCCCCTGTCTCCCAATACTCCGCGACACTCCGACCGTCGTCGCATTCTACGCCATGAGACGCCCGTCAATACTCTACCCTCATTCTATCTCCACCAGGAGCGTGAATCGCCCGATCCCCTAGACACCTTATCCCCCTCCGTCTCCCGTCGAATTTCCCCCGCCGGTCGCTCCTCCGCTCTTTCCTCCTCCGCCGCTGCCGCTGCCACCGCCGCTTCATCGGCCCGTCGCCCGCGCCGTCAAGCCCCGCCCTCAGCACCAGACGCAACACCCATTCAGGAAGATTCACCAGCTGCAGTCACACAAAGATCAAATCGTTCCACCCGCAGCGCGGTCGCTTCTCAGACGGCCGCTGAATCTCCTTCCAATGCGCGGGAGTCACGGCGCTCCCTCCGCTCCAACGACACAGGCTCTCGCGCCCGCAGCGAGCTAGCGGCCTATTTCCCCAACTATGAAGAGCTTCTCAGCCTGGAGCCGCCCAAGACCGGTATGTAACGACCGTCAATGATGAAGGTCTCCACGCACATCAAGGCTTACAATACCTGCTCCAGAATTCCTAGCTGGTAGCACCACCATCAAACTCATCGATGACCTTCCTGTTCCGATCGTTGCTCGAATAAAATCCAATTCAGAGTTAGATCTGGACCGTCCTTTCGGGAATCCGCTCGTCAACCTTTACAATTGCGAAGTTATTGCTCTACCCGAACCTCCTTCGTCCCCGTCTCCCCCCTCAGACCCTTCTGCCGACCCGATCCCCGAAGATCCCCTCGATGAGGGCATCTTCTTCCGCGCGCATCGTCGTAACGAGCGCCAGGAAAAGCAGCTCCGGAACATCGAACGCGATCGAGCTCAACATGAGAAGCAACACCTTGACCGTCTCCTCGATGAGCTTCAAGGTCACGACTGGCTCCGAATCATGGGCATCACTAGCCACACGGAGCAGGATAAGAAACTTTACGAGCCCAAACGCGACTACTTTATCCGGGAAATCTCCGCTGTTCTCCAGAAATTCAAGATTTGGAAGGAAGAAGAAAAGCGCCGTAAGGTAGATAAGGATAAACCCGCCGAGCAAATCACCGCCGATGCGAAAGAAGCAACAGCGACAACGACCACTGCCGCAGCAGCAGAAGACCGATCGACAGCAGATGCAGAGGGGGAGGGGGCTGCCGCTCACACCACTGCCGCAGCAGACGGAGGAGGGGGTGACGCCCAAAGCTATTCCGGTGACCCACCAGACCCCAACGACGTCGATGCCTGGGCTGCTCGCCAACTTCTTCAGGAGGCTCGGTCTGCAACTACTGCAACGGGGCCGACAGGCAAGAAACCCAGAACCACCCTCACCGCGCCCAAGCGGGCCACCATCACCGCATACTTCCAGAAGGCCGGCTCGTCCACGACGACAACGACGACGAGCACGACCACTGTTCCGCCTTCTCCTCTTCCCCCACCGCCGCCATTTGAACCCGAAAAGCCATTCACCTCTTTCTTCACCGATTCAGATACTTGCAAAGCAGCCCTCTCGGCCTACCGCACGGGCGCTCGGACGCCGTACGCCTTTGGCCATCGCATCCCGGACTTCCAGCCACGAGACTTCGAGCTGCCGCCAGACATGTTGACGCCCGAGGCCATCGACTCCTGCCGGCGGAAGAAACGGCGAATGAGACGGGCGAGTCGGGGTTCGAATGAATTGTAATTTTACCATACCATTAAGGGGGACTTGTTAGCGTGCTATACATACAACAACCCTCGGAACGCATAGACTGCTGACTCCATGGCCCGGTTTTCCCTCTTTCTTGCCTGACGAGCACATGTGCGATCCATGTAGGATTCAAACTTTCTTAACGGAATAGAACTAATTAATACCTATCTGCTGCGGCAGCCAAACCTGGTATGCTGGCTTGGGGGCGAAAGGGGACTTTTCTGCGTCTTACGACCCGTTTTAAAATCATATTCCCGGGTGTCTAGCGAAGGCTAGAGCTGCAAGGACTATGCAATTTTTTTACCGGAATGTGAATTATGTGCGGAGACATTCATTGACTCGATTCCAGTCCTCATTGCACTTGTGAACCATGAACCCTTATATACAGTACAAGTTCCGCGTGAGCGTCCTCCCTGACAGGGCGCCTCCTTCAGATACTGGCAGTCAATGTTTGGGAAAGAAAAAGAAAACCACGCAACCAAAGAAAATTGTATCTCCGGTTATAAGACGGAGAAGAGGCATCCCACTCGTCCGGCATTGTCGAGTGTAGTCGGATAGAAGTATGAAAGGTTAGTAGTACCCTTGGAAGTACCAGCCCTTTCAGGTCGCATTGTCCGCGCACGAGAAGCTCATACTACTAGGATGATCGTGGATCGCTTTGCCGGAGACATACAATCCCAGAAAGCACTATCGATGAGAAGATTGTCAGCCTGAAGCGTCGCTCGTCCGGGGAGTGGATAGTGTATGTACCAAACACGCAGCCACAATAAAACTAAGGATGTTGAGCATTGTCAGGGCGGTTTTGCGTGGCGATGAGAACCACTGGCCGCGGTTCATGTATAGCCAAAAGACGCCACTACAGCCGAATGTGAACCAGCTGGCGAAGAGGGCAGTCTAACTTGCTTGTTAGTGCTGTGCTTCGTAACGGAACAATGGCGAATTGCTGAGGGGGACAATGGGAGCCGTACGATCAGACCGAGCAAGTTGCTGAAGACAGGGATGGCTTCTGCGATGATCCACGCAGTCACCCACAAGCCCAAAGCAATACCGACCCAGGAGCTGATGGCAATCCAATCGCGCTTGTGGATCCGATCAGTGCCGCTAAAAACGCGCAAATAGATGTACTTGAAGGCGACGTGGCCGTTGATCACGCCAGCAATGATAATCTGGTTCAATCTATGTCAGCGACTGAATACTGCCAATGATCCGAGGCTGGAGCGATAGTCACTCACAGTGGGCAGAGCAACGCCATATGCAACCTTCGACACCATGGGGCTAGCGGAGCTCAAAGCAGGTGAGGCCACCTCTGCACCACCGTACCGATATATCACGACAGCTGCAATGATGTACAGCGAGATATCGAAAGTCTGCAGGAGGCATAGCGCCTTGGGGAAGTCCCGGGTATCCTTCAACTCCGCTGCTAGCCCGAAGTAGGCGGCATGTCCAGCTGGGAAACATGGTCAGCGCAGCTGAGAGGGGCGAGGTGGTCTCGAACTTACAGAAAGCAAAGACAATGTTGGTAATGGCGCCGAAGCCATGAGTGAGGTCAGTAGGTACAGTGGCTTCCACACCTTGTCCGGGATGCAGAATGCCCACGCCAAACATCGTGATAATCACCGCTGACAGAATGCTGGCGAAAGCTATTTCCAGATTAGCTGTCTGACCAGTGACCAGAAAGTCCACCGAGTGGGCACGGGACGCATACAAACGAACGAGAGCCAGGACATCTTGACTAGCGTACGAGGCAGCGAGCAAATGAATGAGATGATCAAGCCGACCAGACCAAAGACAATAGAACATGTCCCGTGGCCAGTGATGGCGTTCATAGCGATGATGAAGGTAAGCAGATGGCTAGCCATCACGAAAACTAGGAACAGAACCTGACCAACACCAAGGACCTCTCGGCCAATCCTGCCGGCGATCACCTCCCCTGCATCGGCCATGTTGCAGACCTGGGGGTATCTCCACTTGAATTGTCCGATCGCATAGCCAGTATAGGTTGCCAGCATTCCCAAGAGGAGTAGCGCAACGATGGAACTGTGTGGACTGTTAGTCGGTCTGATCTCCAACCCCATCTTCGGAGAAGAAACATACGGAGCTAGACCCAGGCTAGCAACAGCAGCAGGCAGAGACAAGACACCCAGGGAGACTGTTTCGGCCACCATGATAACACCGCATTGCCTAGTATGCAGCAGCAGCAATGATTAGTCGGACAAAAGGTGTGTAACGGTGCAGACGGAGATGGCATCATATCACATACCACCATTTTAGGACTTTGTACTTGACCTCTGCGAATTCCTCATCGCCAAAGGCATCCTGTGCCTTGGAGGAAGTAGAGACCTTGGACCTCTCGTCCACTTCCAGCGGTGTATCACCGGCCACATCCATCTTCTCCTGGTGCTGAGGAGTTGAGGTGTCTTGGGAATTGCTCATGGCGAACAATATAACTGATTAGGAAAAGGAAGTAGATTTGGGAAGTGAGTTCAAGAAAGAAGAACCGAGGCAATCTCGTCGAAGAAGCTAATCGAAGAAGCTAAAGAGTATGAACGGCTTGTCGAGTAAGAAGTAGAGAAGTCAAAGAAGTGTTCGGTAATGAAGTTGAGAAAGAGAAGAGGAGTAAGAGAAGAGAAGGGAGAAGGGAAGGTACGCAAGATTGGCCAGGAACCCACCGGGGAAGAAGAGGTCGGTTCCCAATCCAGTCTTTCTTCTCTTCCAATTCATTTCCTCTGCCCATTCATTCATTCATTCATCATCATCATCATCATCATCATCATCATCATCATCATCATCATCTCCTTACTCACACTCACCCTTGCCCAGTGGTCAATATCAGAAGATTCAGCTTGCCTGTGATAGATATACCACTACACATAAGCTTTACGCCCACGCGTGGCTGCAAGCATTGTAAGCCACCACAATGCAGCAACACTTACAGGCAATCAATGTTTGATTCAATCAAAAATCATGACTCAATGCGATTCCCAATTCAACGAGCGATCGCCTCGAGCAAGAACAATCCTGCCCGCACTCAAAGCAAACGACTTGGCATATGGTTCCACAGCATCGGTCCAGCTGCAGCTCAAGGCCGATCTTGAATCTAGAATGAATCCTTGTCGGACCGTTTTCCCGGCCCTCTGCTGCAATTTGGTCATTTGTAACACCGTCGGATGACCTTTCCACACGGGGCCATGCAAATCAGAGTTCTCGATGCAAGCTGCACTGCATCCAGAAGTCACCCGGTCCATTGAAACCCCCGACCTCCCTGCATTTCGACGGACAACACACCTACGCTTGCTGCGTTATGCAACCCATTGCAGTAGCTAGGGTTACGCTCCAATGTATGGTGTCTTTTAGAGAAGATCGGAGGATAAGACTGGCTTGGATCCTTCAATGCAATTGATAAGAAAAAAGCCTTCAAGGCGAGATCTCTTTGATGACCCTGGCGAGCGCTCTCCCGCTCGAGCGCCGCAGCTGCCTCTATCAAATTCAGCCTAATGCTCCGCACCCTATCCCTTGATCACGCTTATCACGCTTCACCGACATCCCCGATGATCCACTCCCTAAACTACCCCTCGCTTGGACTCAACAAAGAGGGATTTTACCCCTCAGTTCGCTTGGCTCTGACTGTCCTAGCCGCGTTAACCCACTTATGAAGCTCACCATGGCCCTGCTGCTGCTACTGCTGTAGCCTTGTAGACTGTGGAGCTTATATATGATCGTACTCAGATCCTTGTGGCATTCTTGACTGTAAGTCTCTGCGAGCTTAGCCATTGCGACAAGATCCCAAAATGAACAATTGCAGAGATGAAGAGCACGGCAAACTCCTCCCCAATGGAGAGGAGAATGCAACATCCCGAACGCCCCTCCTCGGCTCTAAAAGAGCACAGGATAATATGGGCAGGATCATGAGCACCAATTTCAGTGCGCTGACAGCTGGATTCAATGGTACAGTACACACATACGCATGCTCCCTCATACTCATGATTGAAGTATACCATGAATGCTAACACTTTCTTTCGTGGGGACGGCTAAGACGCCGCTCTAGGAGTTTTGATTCCTTATATCCAACTGACCTACCACGTTGGCCTGCTTCAGGTCTCCATGATCTACCTCGTCAACTTCATAGGGTGGCAGCTGGCCTCCTTCACCAACATCCACATCTGCTCACAGATCGGCACCGGCGGCACCCTGGTCCTTGGGGCCACCATCCAATGTATTGGCTATGCGCTGATGTTCTGGGGGCCCCCGTTCCCCCTCTTCGCGGCCGCCTTCTTCTTCACAGGCTGCGGCGTGGCCCTACAGGACGCGCAAATGAATACCTACACGATCACCGTGCAAGACGCCCACCGGTGGCTCGGGATATTGCACGCGGTGTACGGCGTCGGCACGATCCTGGCTCCGTTGATCGCCAATACCATCGCCGCGCGCACTCCGTACTGGCAGCACTACTATCTCGCTACAATGGTGGTCGGCGCCGTGAATCTCTTGTTCCTGGCCTGGACATTCCGACGGGGGCTTTTCAAGCCCAACAGCAGCAGTGCCAAAGGCAGCGCCGCTCGCGACCTGAGAGCGACGTTGACGAACCGGACAGTGTGGATTCTCAACGGGTTTTTCTTTTTGTATGTGGGCGCGGAGGTCACGGCGGGTGGTAAGTATTACATACCCTTTGCTGAGGAAGAGGTATCGTAGTTGCGATAATTATACATTGTGACTAATCTCAATCTTCTAGGATGGCTTGTCCAGTTTCTCGTTTCAGTGAGACACGGTGATCCCGAGAAAGTAGGCTATATAGCCTCCGCGTTCTGGGCCGGTTTTACCGTTGGACGAGTGGCTTTGGCAGACATCACGCACAAGTTTGGCGAACGACGGATGGTCTTCGTCTATATGACATTGGCTATCGCTCTACAGTTGTTTTTTTGGCTAGTGCCAAGTATAACAGTCAATGCCATTACGGTGTGCTTCCTAGGTAAGCATTGATTCATGCCAATTGTCTGCCAGGCATAGACAATGCTGACGCAGACAATCCACTACACAGGGTTTTTCATCGGGCCATGCTATCCGGTCGGACTTTACATTCTTACCAAGGTGATACCACAAGACCTGCACGTGGGAGCCATGGGTAAGTATCATTTGTGCAAGTAAACCATAGACACTAGGCTGATAAGCAAACAGGTTTTACTGCGAGTTTTGGACAGGCGGGATCTGCCGCTTTCCCATTCATGACGGGCGCCATAGCCTCGCGAGTTGGAGTTCAAGTCTTGCAGCCGATCATGGTGGGGTTGCTTGTTGGAGTTATCGCCTTCTGGTCCTTGGTTCCCAGGCAGAGTTCGAGGAGTGCTTGATCGGTTTAGCAAATACAGGAGACCTGAGACATCGCCCATTTGCCTCGTTGATATGTTAGCAGAGTCATTTTTCAAGGCGGTGAAAAGGTTTGTTGTGTAACGCTTAAGCATAGTTCAGTTGTATGCTTACGTGCAACCTGAAATGGAACGGGTCTGGTTGAGCGGAGGCTGTTAAGGCCATCGAACAAGCCGAGGGCTTGCTAGCAGCATGCCATATTCTTTGTACAGGCTGTGCTGACTGAGTGTGTAGCCAACATGATTCGAGTCGTTCGTCATAGGACTAGAGAGTGCTTAGTATAAGAGCATAAATTGACGCGTAACGAGAATTGCGAATGAGGGATATTTCAGAGAGAAGATTTTAGTCGTCATAGCCTCACACATCGGCAGATGGTATGGCGTTCCGACTAAGGATGACTGATACGATGTTTTCATCATAGAAGGTGGATGCAAAGGTAGTGGAACCGAGAAAAGCAAGGACTTACCGGCTTTAACAAGCAACGAGCTGGTTGCCTCTAAAGCGGACGAGCAGGATGTGTGTTGTCACAATCTCCAAGGCAGCTCAATCATCATAGGAAATAATCTTCCTTCCGGTGAACAGAGCCGCCCGCCTGGACGGATCCGCATAAGGATCGGAGGACAAACCACTCCGTCCCGCGGCTCCAGAGGAACCATGCTGCTGCTGCTGCCTCTGCCCACCCCCAGCATCGCCATAATCCATAGGCGAATCACCATCATCTCGCTGCCTTTTCTTCCCGACGGACGATTTCCCATGCCTAGGTGGTTCAGCCTTTTCGCTAGCACCAGCACCAGCACCAGCACCAGCACCAGCACCAGCACCAGCACCAGCCTCAGCAGAAACAGACGCGCTCTGCGCCACATCAGCACCGCGCTCCTTTCCGTCATCATCATCACGCCGATCAAGTGCCCTCTCCGCGCGCCGCGCCTTTTCTTCTGCTTCTTCATCCTCTTGCCGCTCCCTCTCCGCCTCCTCGCGTAGCTCCCTCTGCCGCAATAGCGCATGGATCTCACTATGCCGGAAAATCTGGATCTGCTCGTCCGTGAGGGTCCGTTTGACCCCGTCGGGGTAGTAGCCTAGTCCGTCATCATCTTGTTCTTCTTCTTCTTCATCATAATAGTAATAAGAAGACTGATCTTCGGGCGCGGAGGCGGTGGCAGTTTTTGATTGGGTCTGAGGGGCATGGGTCGCTAGGGGTGTTTGTGCTGCAAAGCCACGGCCTGGGAAGTGTTTGGCCTGGAAGGCTTGGAGGTCTTCCTGTGCGGGTTAGGTTGTTTTCGTTCTCTTTCAGTTTGGAGGACCGGGGGGGCCGGGATGGAGATTACCAAAGTTATGGGCGGTGGGGGGATATGGGATATGGACATTCTGTTGCGGGTTTTGTGTTTGTGTTTGTGTTTGGTGGAGGGCTGGGGGTGAGGGAAGAGTGAGTGATTGATCTTACTATGGTTTGGGTGAAGGAAGCAAAAGCTTACTAGCGCGGCGGGCCCGGCTAAGGAGGTCATTACCGCTTTGGGTGGTAATTTACAGGCTGTATGGTATATGACCGTCTGGTACCGCTTCTACCTGTAGTGCTCGAAGTACGGTATATGCGTACATCATGCATTCATTCACTCATCATGAATATTTACACTCCAAGAATTGATTATCCCAGAAAATCAGTTCAGAGGGATGCTCGAGATCTGGTTGCCTATTTTCACCTTTACACAGTCAAAGCCGACCTTGAGGGTGTGAAGCTCGCGCAGATCGATGTTGGCAAGCTGCTCTTTCTCTGCCGTCGAAGGCTCGGTCAGGCTCCAGGCAAGGGAGATGTGGAAGCAACCCGAGCAGTCGGTCTCGGTCTCGGTCTCAGGCTTCGTCTTCGCTCGCGAAGATTTTGCTGGGGTTGCAGTTTTGGCCTCCGCCGACAACAACGGCACAGCCTTCTCGTACAGAGGCGGCTGGTCGAATCGAGCCAACGCACGATTCGACAGTCTCAGCAGACGGTTCAACTCGTCATCCTCGGGGGTGCGCACCCGCAAGACATGGAACCACCGCGTCTTCTCGTAGTTGGAGACACAGTCCAGACTAATTGCTGTGGTGTCGAACCTGAGCAATTAGGTGAGGGTGTCAGACTGTGTCACAAAAAAAAAAAAAACACGGTATTCCGATTTTAGAACAGAAGGAGAGCAAATACGCACGGTGCGACATTGGACTGCTTCAAGGCGGATTGAAAGACCTCCACGAAGGATTGACGCTGCTCGGTCCGGAGCACCACCGGTCTTGATAGACTGATGTGGAGAGGCAGTTGGGCGCCAAGATCACTATGGAGCAGGCTGTGAAGCTTTGTTTTGCTCCCGCGGAGCAGCTGCTGCTGGATCTGCAGTATCACATCGCTCAGAAGAGTAAGCTCGGCTTTGGACGCGTACCCTGATCGTCGTGGCGCGCGGGGTTTCTTATATTAGCTTTTATGTCTCTCTTTCGTATTCGCAGCCTACAATAGGAGGAAGTAGTGGTGGTGGTGGTGGTGGTTGTTGTTGGTTGGACGGACGGACGACTTACATTCCAGATATAGATGCGTTGGCCAGTTGCCCTCGACATGAGGGATAACCCGTTTACGACCTCCATGAAGACTTGGGTCATCCCTGACACTGACCCGTGTGCTTGAGGCATAAAGGTCATGGAAAGCTGCTGGTAGCGGAGGGAGAGGAAGGGATTGGGTGGGCGGTGGCTTGGTCGTACAGAGCTTTTTGTTGGGTGGTTGAGACGCGTGGACTGGCTCTGAATCGGACCCTGACTCTGATTCTGACTCCGAGTATTGCACTAGGGCCATATCCAGCACAATCCACCGTCCTCCGGCGTGGCGCGACAAGAGTTGATCGGATCTAGCCTGCGAGATGGATAGGTTGTCTCTCAAGGTTTAAGTTTAGTTCACCAGTTCCGTTCAACGCGGGAGAAATAAGCGGGATCGGTTATGATACGTCTATGTAGTACGGTGGTTGATTCCGCAGCGGAAGTAGTGCCATGTCAAAAACCAACGTGCTCTTTTCCCAAGCTAACTTATTGGTGGTGAATAAGCGTGCTATTTTCTTTATCCTGCTTGCTTTTTCTGGATTATGAGGCGTCTGCGATCTCATATTAGGCCACCTTCTTCAACTACCGAGACAGCTTATTGAGGTAAATCAATCTGTGACGGTTCCACAGCGTACATATCACACATCGAGGCTCAGATGCAGCTAAACTGATAGGCAACACGAGTGGGTGCATATACAGTTTAATGTACTTCTTCTTATTGCGAGCGAGAAGCTTTCGTCTTGGGCCCAGACTTCAATCGCCGGGATGGGAGCCATGGAAAGGAGGTTTACCCGCTGGTTCTTCATCAAGCAAGCAATGTAGCTGTCATAAGCGGATGATGCGTAGAGAATATGCAAGGTGTTCTCGACTTGAGTGCATCATGAAAACCCTGCCCTACCCTGTTCCTGGTACCTGGAATCATGTATGATTCATTGGACCGGCCCTGAGCCCGGTGTAACAACGGTTTCCATGCATCATTCAGTGCAGGGTAGAATACGAAGCATGGCTAGACTCCAGACTCCAGACCCTTGAATCTCCACCCCAATGGTTATCGAGTTTGCACTGACAGGTCAGGCATTGACTTAGTGGGAAGATTATAGTAGATGGCGCGTGCATCGCTGCTGTGGCCGAGCTAAATCATTCCCAGGAGTTCCAAAACTTGTTTCAGCCGGGCTTTACTTGTCCTACTTGAGTATGGTTGGACCTGAGCCGCTGACACTACCGGCATACTAGCGATAAGCTTAAGGTTAAAAGCCCTGATGGGCTTGGGCCTGGATCAAGCGAGAGGTTCACTATTCAACCTCGAAGACCTCTTCTCTCGCTGATGTCAAGCTATCCCAACTGGAAGGTAACATCATGGCTCGGCTAGAAATCGAAAATTTTTCTCATGTGCGTCGTGCCCAACATGGCTGGTGATGATGTCAACAGGATTGGAACGTCAGAAGAGGGTCAACGTTAGTCAGCCAGCAATGCCAGTCAGAGCATACGAACGTGACGACAGACGGAAGATCGCACAGTGAGCAGCATTATTGCCACCAAGGTACCACATGAGCCACCCGGAGGAGGAGGAGGAGGGGGAGGGGCTATCCAGAGAGTCCCTCCGGAAGTCCCGTAGAGCCACTAACGCAGCACCGACCACGATGAGTGGTTCATGAAGGCTAGACCGGAGAGGTGCGGCGAGGCATCGGAAATTCGCCTCTGTTCCTTCGTGGGTTCTTTTCATCATCGAGAAGGGTCCGATGCAACAGAACGGGTCTAGTCTTCCGGCCCTATCCTGCAGCTAAACTGGAAGGGGAAGGCTTATCGATAAGCGTCTCCAGGGCCCCTCCCAGATCGCGTGGATCCACGGGAGCACTGCGCAGTATCATACGGAGCATACGCAACTTGTCACGTCATGAACGGCAAAAGAAAAATGATGAGGAGACTGACTGATACTGACAGGCGGTGCTGATGACTCTGATGGATGATCCTTTTCTATGAATACTTATGAGTACTTCATCTTATAGATAGATCGCTTCTTTTCTTTTTGCTCTGCAACATCTTTTTCCTTCTCCCTAAGATTCCGACCACTCCAACGACCACGCATACTCCTACTACTAATACTACGGCCCCTACCTCCACGCCTACAACTCCCATTACGACCAACTACAACCAATATTACTCTCCTGACACAACCTCCTTTCTTCCTCCCACCAATCCCCGTTACTCCTGTGACTCCTGTGACTGCGGGTTAGACAATCGACTCAAGGTTCACAGTCTATTGAACTATACGAACTGCCACGACTTCACCGCTTGCCCCACACCCGTTTTGAGTTGCGGGCTGCATCACGCAAGCTATTCACTAGTGACCAATACTATTAGGTGCCTACATACATTTATAGGCACGCTTCGAAATATTGACCGATATATATTACTCTCGAGCACGCCGGTTCAATATCCTTGAGTGAAGGCTCAAAAATCTCTCTTCCTCTTCATCTCTTTCTCTCTTTACTCCTACTTTTCTCCAACATGGCAGCGGTCATCGCCCCATCTTTTCCTAATCCACATGAGTCTTCCTTCCTTCATCCCAGGCACTCAATGAACCTGCTCGATACGGAAGTTGAGATGGGAAACCTTAATCCCTACCAACAATTCCTGTCTTCCTCCCCAGCCCCCGCCCGGACTCTGAATCGTCAACGTTCTACTTCATTCCCCTCAGTCCATTATTCGGGTTCTCCAGAACATCAGCCTGTCGAGCAACGACGTAGGAAAGCGAGTCCCAGTCGTCGCCATCGCTCGCAACGCCACGCTCGTACCCAGTCGCACCAGCCGAGGTTCTCTCGAAACTCGCAGTTGGTGAACCCCGATATTATTGATCGCCTGGACGACGCCGGAGTATATCAGTACCACCATGAAGGGCCCTACGATGCTGTCTACCCCGAGCGAAATGTGATCGACAAGCTCAGCCCGGTGGCCGCCCTGCGCGAGTCTAACGCAGAGGCCCTCAAGGCTACCCCACACGACAAAATTGTGGACTGCCTTGATAGTCATCGCCCCCTCGATGGTGTGGCTCATTACCCCCCAGGTCACACGGACCCTCAGGGCCATACATACGAATACGAGGAGGGAAACAACATGATGAACGACTACGGGAACTTTATGCGCTGTCCCGGCATGGTAAGTCACTTGTCTTGCGTACCGCGGTGTTGGTGAATGACCAGTCGCTAATCATTGGGCAGAAATTCAAGGATGAGGATTTTAAGAATGACCCCTTTTACAACACTCCTCATCCGAACCCATTTGCGAGTCTGCGCAAGAGATTCAGTCTTCGTCGTCGTAACCGTCGCGGAACGAATTAGAGTCAAGTTACAAGTATTCCCGCCGGACTATACCGGCTGTGACAACTGTGCTCCTGAGTCGATTCCAGGCTGAATCGCGAGCGCGCAAATGTCTGGTGACATGATCCCCAGAGGGAACTTGGATACATTTGCTTCCCCTGTATTTATATATACCATGTTGTCTTCTTTCTACCGGCCATGGCTCCGGTGAACAAGAACGACGACAATCTATGCTTTTTAATCGGAGTTGAAGCACGAAGTTAGCGTTTGGAGGGGCATCTTCAGTCGGTGGTCTTATGATTTAGGACTTTTTTTTTTGGTCAGCATCGGGATGTATTTTCGTTTGTTTTTGTTTTGTTTTAGTTTTATGTCCTGACTCCTGTGTCGGTCTGGTTACTTGACAATTTAAAATTGGACGACGTATCACTTGATTTGACACCGCTCATTCCGGATGGAGAAGTAGTTGATGGAAATGTAGTTAGTCTATAGGCGGGACCAGTCCAAACCTGGAGACACTAGTAGTAACCATACACCTGCCTGACACCTCATAAAGCTTGAACTCGGGGTCGCTCAGTAGCTTTCGTTCCAAGTCGAAGCGGCTGCTGCTATTGAAGGTCATGTAGCTCATGCAAGGTGTACTGTGCCGCATGCTACTCTATTAAGACGGGTCGCACCGGTACATACATACACTGAGCCAGACATGACAACTGCGCCGGTCAATGATCTTCCGTGCCGGGTAATGCGTCAGTCACCATTACTATCTCTGCAGTTTTGTCCTCTCTTTCAGAATTCCTGAAGCTGAATCACGGAATCAAGGAAGACCTTCTCCTCGATCCTGACAATAACCAGACGAGACAATAACTACCAGTCAGTGGTGGGGGCGGGCGTTAGTCTTGGCCCTGAACGCATCCCTTAACAATGGGAATACAATGGATAGAAACGACCTCCTTGTTTTCATGCCCGGGTCGATGCTCGAAAATACCTCCTTTCTTTGTCACAGGATCTCAATCAAATTGATCCATGCGATCGATGTATGTGAGGGTGGCATGCTTGGTATGGGCTGAGGTACGATCCGGGTGGGGTTTGCTCACTTGGCCGGAAGGAACTGCATACTCTAACTCTCTGGTATCAGGAGTCAGGATAATTAATAATGTGAAAATCTGGCAGAGACCAACAGGCACCGGAGTCAGGAGGTTCGAGGCGCAGGCGCAAGGCGATAAACCGATATCGAACCGTCGGAAGGGGACTCACTCTTTATTATGATTATTATGATTATTGATGACTACTTGCGGGTCATGCAACTCCGCGCCGCCACCGAGGACAGCTTGTCCACTTCGCAACAGCAACTGCAACCTCTCTCTCTCATTCTTTTTCTTCTTGACTGACTGACCTCACATCCCTCGTTCTCCCTTGTTTTAGTGATCGCGCACCAGTCCTTGATCTAACCCTCGTTTTGGTGGTGACTTTGATTGCAATTATTTGTGGCTCGGCCCCGCGAAAAGTGTCATTTGGCCTGAAACTGTTTACTTGCTCCCCCGGAGTACTTCGGCTCGACTTGCCCTTGCCGTTGATGATCTTCATGTGAAGGTCAATCCCGACTTCCAATCTCCGCCAACTATAGTCTATCCAAACAAACACATACCTGAAAGCGACCTCAGCACATTTTGCTGGGATCTCGCTTCTGCCTGTCGCTTCGGAAGAGCTCGTGCTCTGCCTCCGCCACACGCCCGTTTCCTGATTTCGGTTGCTTTTGCCCGCAGCAAGATGCGTTCTGCGGCCAAACTTTTCTACCTGGCTGTATTTGCCCTCTCTGCGCACATCAACGCTGAGAGCCATGAGGGCAAATCCGGCCTACAGTATGGCCATGACAAATGCGCGGTAAGTCGCAATACGCTTCTGGATTCTGGCTCATCAGCCGGCTTTTCTCGCGAGTCAATTGAGAGGCGTTGAGACTGATCGTGTTTTGTCTAGCTTGACCCTACCGCTATGGTGTCCGACGCCTGTGTTTCCTATACGACTCTCGATGCCCTAAACGATCAAGTCTATCCTCTCCTCCAGTCTATCACCCAAGAAACCGACTTCTTCTCATATTACCGTCTCAACCTCTTCAACAAAGTCTGTCCCTTCTGGTCGGACGCCAACAGCATGTGTGGAAACATCGCATGCTCAGTGAATACGATCGAATCGGAGGAAGACATCCCCTTAACATGGCGGGCAGAGGAGCTGAGTAAACTTGAGGGACCCAAGGCCGGCCATCCAGGTCGAAGGCAGCAAAAAGAGCGACCCAGTGATCGTCCGCTCCAAGGGATGCTGGGTGAAAACGTGGGAGAAAGTTGTGTCGTCGAGTACGATGATGAATGTGACGAGCGAGACTACTGCGTCCCTGAAGATGAGGGCGCCAGCAGCAAAGGAGACTACGTCAGTCTGGTGGACAACCCCGAGCGATTTACTGGCTATGCTGGTATGGGCGCCCACCAGGTCTGGGATGCGATCTATCGCGAAAATTGTTTCCTCAAGCCAACCTCCCAGCTGGAGCTGTCGCCCAACCCCCAACTGGGCAATCTTGAAGCCATGAACGACTTCCGCAGTGTGCTACAACAGGAATTGAAGCGCCCGGATCGTCTTCCCCTAGACAATGAGTGCCTTGAGAAGCGGGTCTTCCATCGCCTCATCAGTGGAATGCATGCCTCCATCTCGACGCATCTCTGCTGGGACTACCTCAACCAGACGACCGGGCAGTGGCACCCCAACCTGCAATGTTTCAAGGAGCGCTTGCACGACCATCCCGAGCGCATCTCCAACCTGTACTTCAACTACGCTCTGGTGTCCCGGGCTGTGGCAAAACTGCAGAAGCACCTGAAGAGCTACAACTACTGTACCAGCGACCCCGAACAAGATACTCAAACCCGGCAGAAGGTGTCGAGGTTGACTGCCACTCTTGCCGAGCGGCCTCAGATCTTCGATGAGAACATCATGTTCCAAGACCCAAGCGCCCTTGGTCTGAAGGAAGATTTCCGCAATCGCTTCCGCAATGTTAGCCGGCTGATGGACTGTGTCGGGTGCGACAAGTGCCGTCTCTGGGGCAAGCTTCAGGTCAACGGATACGGAACCGCCTTGAAGGTGCTCTTTGAATATGACGAGACCAAGAACGGCGAGAACCCCTTGCTGCGCCGGACCGAACTGGTGGCGCTGATCAACACCCTTGGTCGCATCTCCCACAGTGTCGCCGCAGTCCGGAGCTTTCACCGTGCCATGGAGGTCGGAGACGGCGAGGTGTTCTCGATCCCCGCCAGCATTGCGTCGAAGGACCGTGGCGACAAGAAAACCCGGCGCCTGCTCAAGGACGGTGGCTCGACGTTCTACTACGAGAACGACGATGAGGACTTCGTGTATATCTCCGAGAAGCTTCCTTGGGACCGGGTTCGCGAACGCCGCGATACCGACACCCTCTGGGATGATATCAAGGCCGAATTCTCCCTTGTCTGGGATACATATGTCTATGTGCTGAAGAGCTGGGCCAACGTTCCGAAGACACTGTAAGTAGCAGGCCCTTCACCCTAACAGGCTTGTCCTCATGCTAACTTCGCAACTTTTAGGGTTGAGATTATCGTGATCGAGATCGCCCGTGTGTGGAATTATTGGCTGGGACTTCCGGTGCCGCCACGCGCATGGAAGGTCCGTACTCCTCGAGCGGCCATGCCCCCGCGCGATGAGTTGTAGGCTGTCTTGCTTGTGGTCAATGTTGTAAACATATTCCTTTCTGCCTATATTGTGGGGTGGATGGTTGATTTTGCATCGTTTGGAGTTTTGGATTGGCTGGCGATATGCCACTTACTGTATTATAACTTACATAACTTACTGGGATGGAGCAATTGTTGTTTGCTGGTTAGAATAAGATATCCCTGATTGACCTGTGCCAATGCAATGCAGACGAGATAAATAAATAAATTTTAGAGAATTGAGTATAGAATGAGTAAGTAAACCGTTTGTGGATGAACCGAGACTCGGAGAAAGCCCCAGACTGAGATCAAATCAACCTCGGCCCAGCGGGTGGGCCACCGACCGAGAGACCACATGCAGCGGCAGTTCTTTTCTCCTCTTTGTGACTCCACCTTCTCTTCCCTCCACCTTCTTCCCTCCACCGCCCTCCCAACTCCATCCATCTTTACGTTTGGCTATCTCTCTCTCTCTCTCTCTCCCTCTCTCTCCTTCTCCACCCACTCCCCCCCCCATACTCAAAAACAACTACTGTCTTTTCCATCCTCTCGACTTCGCATCCCACTCCCAGTCTCGCCCCCCCGACCGGCCTCTCGCGGGTTACTGCCCATGCGAGACTGTTGAAGTACCAGCACATTCCCGCTTATCAATGGCCTCGGTTTCGCCACCCAAACCGTGGGAAAGAGCCGGCGCTACGGCTGGTAGGAGCACCACAAACTAATTTTTCCAGCTCGGTGCATTCTTACTGACCTCACCATCAGGATCTGTCGCAACCACTACACCCGCCACGGCTGGTCCAGCAACGATGACGGCCTCTTCGCCAGCCTCGGCCGCAACCACCGGCGCCGCTTCAACCTCCACGTCTGCCACCCCTGATCTCCCATCTCGCCCCGACACTCTGAATGCCGTCGTGAACCGCACAGCATCCAATTACTCGCCATATGGAGCTTCTCGGCTAGGCACCAGTCCCTACGGAGGCTATGGTGGCTACGGGGCCTACTCTTCACCATACTCTCGCTTCGGGACGATGGGGTCAATGTATGGCGGCTATGGAGGCTACGGCGGGATGTACGGCGGCATGGGAGGGATGTATGGCGGTGGCATGCCTGGAGATCCGAACGACCCGAACAGCCTGACCAACTCCTTCAGTCAAAGCACACAGGCGACTTTCCAAATGATCGAGAGCATTGTCGGTGCGTTTGGTGGCTTCGCCCAGATGCTGGAGAGCACCTACATGGCGACCCACAGCTCGTTTTTCGGTATGTTGCATCGTTGTCTTTGTTGGATTTACATATGCTGATGTTATGTGAAGCCATGGTCTCCGTCGCGGAGCAGCTTGGCAACCTCCGCAACACCCTGGGTTCTGCTCTCGGCATCTTCACGTTGATCCGCTGGTTCAGAACCTTGATCGCAAAGATCACCGGTCGTCCGCCGCCGGCGGATGCTACGGCTCTCACGCCGGCTGCATTCGCGGCTTTTATGAATGGCCGTTCCGTTGCCGCGACCTTGCCCGATGGCTCTCCCGCCCCGCCGAAGCCCTCGAAGAAGCCTTTCTTCATGTTCCTGATCGCCGTCTTCGGTCTTCCGTACCTGATGGGCAAGCTCATCAAGGCGCTCGCACGCTCACAGGAGGAACAGCGGCGTCAGATGATGCTCGGTCCGAATGGCGAGCCCGCGCAGCAGGCACCGCTTGATCCCTCCAAGCTCGACTTCTGCCGCGTGTTGTATGACTACACTCCCGAGGCCCAGGAAAGTTCTGGGATCGACCTGGCCGTCAAGAAGGGCGACATTGTCGCTGTCCTCAGCAAGTCGGACCCCATGGGTAACGCATCGGAATGGTGGCGGTGCCGTGCCCGGGACGGTCGTGTCGGATACCTCCCTGGACCGTACCTGGAAACCATTCAGCGCCGTCCCCAGCAGCAGGCCATCACTTCGGGCAGTGAAACCACCAGCCGCAGCAACTCGCTACGAGCTCACGTGACCGACGAAGTGGCGGACGCGACCGTCAAGCCCGAGTTGAAGGGCAAGATGGGCGATATCTCGCCGGAGAGCTTCCAGAAGAGCGCATTCTACTCCTAATCTCGACGTTATCTTCTGCTCGGCATTGTAATCTTTTTCTTCATTCACAGACAGCACGGACTGCGTGGATGCCGGCCCGGGGGCGCAACCCAGGTCGATTGACTTGACTGATTGACGACGTTTCCTCGGTGTCATTCTACGGAATTTCTTTTTTTTTCTAGCGTTCGGCATGGTTCATGGTTCAGATGTACTTCTTGCTAGTTGTTTTAGCGAAACGGAAGAGACGCACCGCACTTGTTTGTGCTCTTCTCGTTCTCACCATTGATTTCCTTGGGTGTTCAGATCGGTGTACAGGGGAGTAAAATTGTGTCTATCTTGCGAGAAGATTCAAACATTTCCATCGTGTTGGATGAAAGCGATGATTAGACTTGTCTTACGGGCTGAGAGCGTATCGGTGCGATGACTGTAGCTGTAGCTGTAGCGGTGCTCGTGGGACCGGTACAGTATAATGAGTGAGCAGCTCATGGAATCCCCCCTAACTACGTACTAGTCTCAAGACCTGGGACTCTGGCATGAAGAAGAAAAACCCTGAGGATGGGCGGGAATGACCAGTACAGATATCCCCAGTCAAAATCCATCCCATATCGGAGTATTCTCCACACTGGAACTGGGTATGAGTACCAGTACCGAAGGAAGGAGGGGTATACTTGGGAAGTCAAGCGGGATGGGATCATCCCACTGCACCCCACTTGACAGTCACAAGTGTGATATCCTCCGATACTGGTGCATGGGTGGTGGCGGTGGCGGATTAGAACCTAAGCCCTGGGGCGGTGCGCGCGGAGGGGAGGAGGGGGGGGCGGGGGTATGGGGTATTGTGTACAACAGTATAGTACAGTGCAGTACGGAGTACAGCCCATACAATCCTGGAAAGTGACTTCCAAGCTACCTAGGAATTAGTACCGGGACATCTCCCGCACTACTCATACTATAGCTCTGGCCATGTCCATGTCCATATCCATACCCATCTCTAACTGATGGTCTGCGTCGAACTACATCTCCAGCTCTGGTCTACTGAGTACAACGCACGCATTAGTTAGCAGTAAGCGCACTAGCCAAGTCAGTCACCGTGCGACGACTTTCGAAGGGGATGTAATCCGAGTCCGCGATGGACATTTACTTGTATTGAGTGGGAAATAGTCCGCCTTGCACGGGATGGAACCTGTAGAATCGAGGGTTTATGGTAGGGTAGGGTAGGCTACCTAGACACAAGTCCGTCAGTCACAATCACAGTATAGTATACAGTGCAAGAAATCCAAGCCCTAGTTATGCCTTTATCATTTCCCCGAACAAGCAAGTATAGTAAGCTACTATGCCCCAGTGGCCGCAAGTGCTGTAACATCTGATTGAAGGATAATGCAACCCATACCCTGGAGATTGGTGGTTTTCCTTTTTGCCTCCTGTCTTGAGAGTGGTTACTTACGCCAGGCCAGGCCAGGTATTCCTAGTGCCTGGTTGATATAGTGGTATCGTAGTGGTGGTCGTGTGGTGGGCTGAGATTCTCTTCCACCCAGGATCTGAAGTGGGCTGGCTCAGAGGGCGATCTCTTGCGTATGGCTTGTTTACTATGTACAGTACTTACTACAGTGGTGGGAGTAACAGCACAATACTAAGTAGGTAGGTAGGTAGGTAGGTAGTTGGGGTGGGTAAAGAATGCAGTCCTTTAATAATAGTACCTACAGTACTTAGTGTGAGTTGTGTTTGTTCGGAGTTCGCAGGATCATCACGAACGATAATTTGTTCATTTAGCAAGTTATGAGTTCTTCTACCCATTCCTTCTCGGATTTATAATCCTCATGAACGTTTTTGTATCAACTGTAATCTCTTTTTGAAAGTAATTTTTTTTTGTGAACGAAAATTCTAGATATCTTTTCTATGCACCCTTTCTCAAATTCATCCTTCCTTGTCCAAGGACTTGTCCGCTAACAACAAGTAGGGTAGTTAGGCCAATCATTCAAACTACGCAAGGCAAATCTAGTCAAGTAAAGTACGATAACTACAGTCACCCACCTCACTTTGATCACTTTGGTGGGATCAAGGTACATGGACCCCCTTTCTACTCCAGACTCTCCCGACACAAAGTACCCTTCCCTGTTCCCACCGAGCAGATATGATTGACCACTGATCGGCAGCTCGGGGCGCGATCAGATCGTCTTTACCTGAATACATATATGGACTGACTGCACGGGACAGTATTCAATTCAGCAGATGCCTTTTCTCTGGCACCAACCATCATTGATTTATCTTTAGCGATTCATTGGAGGTACTCAGGGTTAATCCTCTAGTACAGTATATGTATGTACAGACCGATTATTGCACTTGTGTGGGAGGCAGGCCTTGAGCACCTGCCGCCGGAGCAGCGCAAAAAAAAGTACCATTTTATCGCCCTGTACTTCTAGACTTGCGCACTATCCCACCCCTCCTCCACCGTCCACTCCCACATGTGTAGACCCCCTTTTGCCTTTTTGCTGCAAGCTGATTGGCGGACTTGGTTTATGCGAGAAACCGGATTTCAGGTCTGAATGTACATGCACCCTTGACATGGTTCAGTCTGGAACTATCATGCGTCAATGCGCTCGTCGGACTGACGAAAAGACTTCGGGCATGCTGATTCCGGTGGGTTCTCGAAAAAAGGTGAATGACTCGGCGGTGACCATGTCAATACTATCGCAAAATATTTGTGTAGGTCGAGACGCGAGGTATATTGAGGCGAACGTAAGAAGTTGTTCGGAAAGTGTCGATTGTAGTCTGCATGTCTGCGTTAATCCTTCTTTGCTGCTGTTGTAATCGATCTTCTTTCAGTCCGGGTCGGCTGTTGTCTGCCTATCCTCCCTAACCACCCTTCAATCGTAGCATCCTTCCCCATTCCCTGGGTAGAGTCTAACGTGCGTCGAGACGGCTCGAGCAACTCTCTTGGCAAATGCAGCATGTCTAGAGACTTGGCGTAAGTTGGTGTGGAGCATAAGGCATGGTGAGAAGACTCTCACGCCGGACCCGAACTTTGGCATCTCAATCGGTACGCAGCAAAGGCTGGCTGTCGATTTGAAGAGCCAGGTTGGTCGCTGCATGGCGCTGACTGGTCGGAATGAGTGATGGAGTGGACTGCAACTGTAGCCTTCGCGCGTGCTAGATACTTCACAAGCCAAAAACCTCACGCGATCAAGTTGGGTCTGATGGTGTCCTTGCTCTAGGCTATCCATCAATGGTGGCCGTCAGCTGAGTCGTTGGTGAATCGTTCAACGTGGTCATTAATAGTGCTTCGGTCCAGAGGCGTGAGGTAGAAGGCCGAGGCAACCGTATAGCAGCCAGTGACTAAAGCAGCAACCATTAGATAAACATACCAGCTCGGACCAGATGTCTCCCGTTTATCTTCTTAGGTGTACCAAGTCCTACACTAGACCTTTTCTCCCAATAAAACTAGACCATAGATGCTCTATATAGTAGGCAATTTGCAAAGTAAGAAAAAGGACATGTGAAGTTGTAAGTCTGACAGTGGGGAGTGATGCAGAACGCGAAGTGGCGATGAATTGGTAGTGATCACAACATCATCTGAAGCACAAGACAAGCTAATTGCCTGGGCTTAGAGCAGAAAGATGAGAAACTTGCATCAAGGGCCGGACAGTTTCCAAACATACATATCATACCATCGAAGGTGTGACTGGTGGAAGCGGCAGGTCATCGGCCAGAGGGGTATCGGCGATTCGAAGAAGGGATATTACTGTGATAGATCGTCATGCGGAGAAGTGAATTGAGACATGGTCTGGTCAAGCGTCCTGGACAGAGTCAAGAGTTGGCCTTGAAACACATCGAGCGCCTTCCAGTAGTCTTCGTCAGGGAGGGCGTTGGATAGCGGCTTGGGTGGCGCGGAGGGAGTAGGTGAAACCGGTAGAGGTTGGGCATGGTCCACTTCCGGCTCGGGGAGTGGCTCGAGCTTGAGCTTTTCATCGTCTGCATTTACTTGATTAGTTTAGCTCTCCTACCTAGAAGCGCGATGCTCGTTGAGACATGCAAACGGCATGGCAGGAGCACTGTAGGACAGATGCTACAAGGGCGGGGCGGGGCTTCCTCACGAAAACGAGATGGCGTTTCGGTCGAGGGCGACAGGGTCATAGCTCTCTCATCGGGCTCCGGTGTGTAGTATTCGATGTCTGTAGGGGTCTCTGTGACGCAGCATGAGCGATGCATACACAACAAGTCACTCGGGACCGAAAAGCTTACCTGGCTCAGGGCTGGTGGGAAGATTTTGGTGTAACTCTTGCTGCGTTTGCGGAATCGCTGGTTGATTCTCCACGCTCGGGTGGATGGTATGTGGATGGATGCTCTCACGAGCATCATCCAATTCCCAGTGGGTGCCATATCTACGGACAAAGCGGGAGATGCGCTTCGTGTCGACCGTCTTGCCAGCCACTCGAAACGCCGTCCGCTTGCCCTCTGCAGCTCGCCTTTGTTGCTTGCGGAGCATGATATGGACTTCTTTGGCCTTGATGTTTTTGCGAACATTCCACGCAGCCAGGCGGTCTTTGTATTGTTTTTCTCTATAAGCTTCCAAGTCAGGGGATGGTTGTCAAATGAGTGGTACTCATGGGTGGAGACTTGGGGAGAAAAAGCAAAAAGCGAGGACGATCAGCGCGCACTGTACCATCCTTTCTCTCGATCTTTGTTACAGATGCAGAAAGGGGGGGCTCTTGCACTGGCAGGGTCGGGGAGAGTCAAGACAGCAAGTGGAAGCATGACAGGCAGAGAAGTGTCAGGGGAGAAGACTGAGAAAAGGAAACGGAAGGCTATACGATGCTTCAAAGCTATAATTTTCGAGCATATATTGCCTCACATCACGAAGCTTCAAATGATCATCGCGGTAAAGACTTTGAATGATCTCCCGATAAGAAGTCCAATCCTCGGATTTTCGAGGTTTAAACTTGTTTTTATAGGAAGACGAAGAAGAGATGGTAGGGGTGGGTGTTGTCGTGGTGGTGTTGTTGGCGGTCGTGGAAGTAGAAGAGGTTGTTGCTGTTGCTGTTGTTGTGGTGGTGGTGGAGTTGTTGTTGATGGTGGAGGTAGTCGAGGGAATGGAAGAAACGGGAGGCAGGGAGCCATTCATCCTGAATTGGTGACTGCGTAATTTCTCCGCCTTACATACTCTGGATCCAGTCTGGACCCTTTTCGAATTGATGGACTGAAAGTTGCGCCTCCACCACAGTTAGTTGTCCTGAAAGAACGGGGCTGTTGCGGACTGTGGACTCTGGGACCAAATACTGGGGGGGGGAACGGAGGAGTGGATAATGGTGGTGATGGTGGTAAGGGAGTAGAAGTAGAGGCGTTCAGGAGCGGTAGCGCGGAAATGAGAGCCGAAAGAGGATCTTTTCAGTCGTGGCAGCAGAAGGAAGTAGATACTAAGAGCGATCCTGTAGATGTGGTCCGATGCAATGCCAGAAAGCGTTATCGAGTCAGTTGCGGCCGGGAAAATGGACGGAAGATACAATGATATAGTAGTTTTGGAGGCGATCAAGAGGGAAGCAAGAGGGGGGAGGAGGGGAAGAAGAAAGAAGAGTTGAAGGTGTCACGGTGTCGAACAGTCAAGGCGATGAAGCTTTGCCCCAGTCACCAGCGAGATTGGCTTGGAGGAAACCCCCCAGAGTGGATAGAAATCGGAAATAGTCGTGATGATAGTAGCTGTCACTCCCTCAGCATATAATCCACGAGATTATTGATTATTCCGGTTGCTACTGCTTTCTGAACATGCTGCAATTCGAGAAAACGGAACCAACACCGAAAAAAGAAACAGGAAAAGAGAAAAGCGAAAAGAGGAAACAGAAAAAAAAGAAAAGGAAAAGGAAAATGAAAAAGAAAAAGAGAAAAAAAAGAAAAACCCAGAAAAGCGATGGGAAAAATAGAAAACCAAAAAGAAATTATGACCCCAGTCACTGCAATTGTCAGGTCAGGTCGGGTCAAGTCTGGAGGGAAGGAAGGAAGGAAGGAAGGAAAGTTCTAGGTAGGTATGAACTGTAACTGAACTACCTACTATGGACTGGACTGGACTGGACTGGACTGTATGGACTGAGTGCATGAGTACTAGGTACTGTACCTACTATACTGTAGGTACCGCCCTGCTTCCACCAACTACGAACTGTCTGGAAGGAAGTTCGTAATAATGAGCATCCAGACTTCTCATTTAAGCTACAGACATTGAGCTAGAACTATGATTGTCTATCTTCCACTCAAACGCTGCCAACAAACAAAGACCGGCAACTATCCTTCCCTCCTTCATCCATTTCACGGTGGGAATACAACGGCTGAAGCCAGTGAGTTAGACCCTATTAGGTCCCAGGTGATTTGAGAAGGCTACTAGGTACCTAGTAGGTACTGGACCGTACAATGTTCTTGTAGATGATTGTCATTGGATAAGGTATGTCAGTCGGTATCTCATTGAATACTGGAGTATCTCGAGGACTCAGCTCAGTACTAGGTCGTATCAAGTGGAGGGGAGAGGGGAGATGTGAAAAGAGCATCCAATAACTAACTGACTGATGGATGGAAAGCAAAGAGGCACAGGGCAACCGGGGAGTGGTTCGCCGCCGGGGTAAGATCCACCCCGGGCCACTATTACCCGCGCTAGATAAAAAGTACGACTGCTGACTGGCGAGGCAGTAAAGACATCCGCTTGCCTGATGCGGCGACGTGCTGCTGGTGCTGCTGGAAAAGCCCGCGGATGTTGTGATCCCTGCTGCCGCGCCCCAATCACGGACCCTTTGGACATGGTCCGTGTACTTTTGTCACGTTCCCGTCTGTCTGCGGCGCCACCCCCCCTTTATCCTTTGAAAACATACGTACGTATGTATGTCCACGGTACAGCCAGTACTTGCCTCCTAACCTACTGGGTAGGTACCTAGTACTAACTTATATCCCGCCTACCGTTTCAGTGTGTCGAGCAACTGACAGACGGCAGACCTCTTACCATTTTCGTCCACTCTGCCGATGTCTGAGCAATGGGCAAATAGGTATCCTTAGTGGTGGGAAGAGAAGGAAGGAAGAACAAGAGAAAAGGAAGAAAAAAAAAGGTTCAGACCACCATGAGAACCTTCAAGCTGGGTATCAAACAATTCAAACAACTATTCTCACGCCCCTCCTTTTCTGAGGCAATGCGGAACATGAACCCTCTCCAAAGTGACAGACAAGAATAGACCCAGATGATGGTGATCCCTTCCAGACAGACAGTCCTGCGCCAATTCTGCAGGTGCATCTACTGGGGATCATAGTTCCGCTGCTATAGTTACCTGACTGTTGCTGTTGCTCGTCGCGCGTGCTTCTTCCGCAGATTCCTTTCCCTTGGATGAAAATCCCAAATCCCAAATCCAAAAGAACCAAAGCACAGTGCTTTTTATGCATGGCAGGGATCTGACTACGCTCACGACTGGATCGGCCAGTACTTAACTACTCCTTAGCCTCATCCTGGTCGGGTTGGCGCCAGAATCCAACCTGCGCTCTCGAAACGCTCTAGGGCCCAATCGGGCAAAAAGGGCCTGGACACACGCTGCGACGACCCAGCACTGCACCCACTGTCGGTTTCTATGAATACTCATCCCGAATTCAACCACAAGCATGTTCGGATCTTCATGGTTCTATCATTCCCGATAGATGAACCATCACTGCCAAACGCGAGCTACACAAATCATGGGAGGCTGTCAGGCATGATTCGAGGGAAGCCGCTGACCGGTGTGGCAAAGTGGGATCATGCCCCGATGGGGAGCTAGAATGAGGCCTGAGCTTTGAAGAGCAAAACCTTCAGGTTCATCGTCGCTGTGGCTTGGACGCTATCCAGATCCGGCAGAGACTGATAAGTGAGTATTATTCAATAAAAACTGCTGGTAAGTCATTTTCTTTGTCGTCATCATCCACTCCCCCCCCCCTTCCCCCCCCAGTCATCCCAACCATAATTAGTAACTTGATGTACTGTAACCGCTACTAAATAAATTATTCGAGAACTGGAACAGACCAGGGAACGTTCGGCCCGTCATGTTGGCGGCTCGGATCGGAGGTCCGCCCGTTGATTGAACCAAAAGACTTGACGGGGATGCAAACATACAAGACAGTACGTATGTACTCAGTAAGTTAGTGGATGAATGGACGAGTGGGCCATTCCTGTTCAGCTTACCGAATGGGCCTGAGCACCAATCCATCATCCATTTGGCATTCACCCATTTATCCATCCATCCATGATCCATTATTCTCTAAGTTACTCTTTCCCTCCTCCAGGGGGGGCGGGGGGGTGCAGTGGGCAATCCTCGTTCTTGATCTTCACTAACCGTACCTTACTTCGTACTCAGCAGAAAGTAAGTTCTTCTTCACCCATCATTGTCCTTCGTCTTTCTTCGCCCCCTCCCTCTCAACTCTAGCCAACTTTGGTGATTACCCTCGCCACTAGACTATGGATGAAAGCCTGCTTGGCTGCAAGATTTACAAACAACAAATTGAGAGTTGGGACTTTTGGTACTTGGTAACTGATGACATCAGCCAGGCGCATGGAGGGTCTCCGACCAAAGCACAGGCTAACAAAAGAGGATGGGTGTGGGGATGCCTTCTCCGGAGAACAATGACAGCCCATCGCCAATTCTCACTCACTCTGCGCCTACCTTCATGTCTAGTACCGGTACAAATCAGGAAGAATATTAACGGCTATCCTGTCATCAATCTTCCGATACCGCATTGCAGGAAAGGTCATAGGGTCAGGCCATTCCACCCCCGAAAGCATGGGTCTCGGTCTGCGAGAAGTTAGCTATTGTTTCCCCTGGCCTTTGCTTCCGTTTTACATTCTCCTTCCAACCCTCAGGGGGCCTTTCTTGATGGCGGATGCGAGCTGCCTCTTTCTCTCTCTCTCTCTCTCTTCTCACTGACCAGTCAGAAGTATTCCAGGAATTCGGCCGATGGGCGGCCATGTGCCACACACTCAGGGCTCTCGTACAGTTATACTACCTGTGCTCGCATTCAGAACTCAATTCTTAGAAGGCAGTTGCGGCCGACGGGGCTTCGTCAATTCCCATGAAGGGGAGTTAAATTCGCGCGCATTCACGAATTGACCTACCGGCCGAAGTATCAGTGGCTGGCCAGTAGCTGGCCACGGTTGACGGTAGATGAGATAGAATGGAACCGGGGGTGGGCGGAGGAGGGTAGCGTGAGGTCCTACGCGGAAGAATGCCGTAGAAGCGACCAAGAGGCTATCTACTGGGTGTCTAGTCTGTCGCTCGGCCGCAGGCAACTCAGCTCACATGCTTCGGTCGGTTGTCTCCTGTATCGGCTACACAGGTGTCCATGTCCAGAGTCAACGCCGGACGTTCGGTAAAGTCAGAGAATGCATCCCCTGTATCTGTATGAGGTAAGGTGGTCACCACCGACAAGGTGAGAAAACGCGCAGGTTCCTGATGACGAAGAACTATGCGTCAGCCACAGCGTGTCTCTGCCTTGCATTGATTGTTAGCTGCTGCTGCTGTTGTTGCTGCTGCTGCTGACGGCGATATAGCAAGAGAAAGAGAGAAGAGGGAGAGACTAAAGTACTACCGCGTCGAGTAAATCTTGACGGCGCTCAAGACTGACACTAAGGGCAGGCTGAGTGTACTCCCGAGGGCTGCATGTAGACATCCAGGGCCATGCAATTGATTGGCTCGTCCGGTCTCCTTCCTCACATTGTATGGGGTGCAGTAGATTAAATCCCTCCCTCCCGCCCATTTCCCATCCACGACTGTTACAAGTAGATTTGTTCCTCGCGTGAGATGTCCAGCTCCAGATCTCGACTTTAATTGCCCTGCTCATGTTACCCACCACCACAGTAGGCCCGGGGTACCGTACCTCGTTCGCTTCGTGGAGTACTACACGCGCCGACGCCGTGCGCCTGTCACCAAGTACTAAATCGGTTCTCCGCACTGATCCAAGCACAATCTCAGATCTCATCACGGGCCAATCTACCTGTCACTGAAACTAACCATATACTAACAACCGTCACGTCCGTCATCTCCAACCAACTGAGAACCTTACTCTTGAATACCCAAGTACAGTCCTAAGAAGCAACACTAACCAACCGCATAAGCACAACCCCAGCGTGCAAGCAAAAAGGCCCCCCCCCCATGCCCCATTATACCATCAACACATGCATCATCCTCCACTAAACCACAATCTCCATCCCATAGCACCACCACCGAAACCTCACGACCATCGTACCCAAACGACCAACCAAATACCAAGTAGCGTTTAGGGGCACCAGTACAGTACAGTACACAAACATCTAAAACCCAACCCACCACACCACACCACACCACACCACACCACACCACACCACACCACACCACACAAAAGCACAATCCCAAGCAAGGGCTTCTCACGCTCCCTCTCCCCGCCGGAAGCCAACAAAACATACTGCAGCCAGGAAAAGGCAAACGGCGGAGTCACAGAGGCCAGAGTCTGTCGAGATCGAGATCTAGGTACAGAGTAGTGTGAGCATGCTGATGCTGCCGGGCTACATAGTATGTTAGTATGTTTTACCTTGATTCAGTACATTGACTACGTATGTAAGTCAGTAAAGTCAGTAGGTGGATTTGCATATCGGGCCTTCCGATGGTTCCTCCGCCCATCTATGAGCAGGTCTGGGGAGTTACTCTACCGGGGTAAAGACTGGAATATGATGAGATCCCAGGTCTTAGTTTGTGCACGGCGTGTGTATGGGATTTGACGGGTGGGCTTTTACTCCCTACGTATCCACGGTGCTGTAACTGTACTATATACCTTGTTGTATTTGGGTGGATGAGATTTAGTTCAAACTTGAAACTGTAGTCTACGGTATCTAGTAAGTTTAGTAGTCTAGATCCCTTTGCGCAGTGCCTGCAGTGCAGTGCAGTCTAGACTGATTGTGTATTGAGTGGGTGCACCGGTGCAGGCGGTATGTTATTGTAGCGGGCAGGCCGGATGACCAGTAACTTTTTCCGGACATACTCTAACTTACCTTATCTGCCCTCTCTAGTGGAATTAGGTACTGGATCCCGAGAACGAGAAACAAGAAATGAGTCTATTTCTAACAATGGAACAGAGAGATCAAAGGGCGACTGACCTCGGACTCGGGAATCAAACAAACACCCCCAAAGGGGAAGGTGACCTGATTCGGGCGGTCACTAGCAGATCTCCAGATCGGATTCCAGGGCCGATCAGACCAGTAACTTACTGGGAATAACTTAGTAAGTACTCAGGGCTAAGCACAGTAGTTACCAGAAACACACTTACCAACCATCAGTGGAAGGAACCGCAACAGACTCGCCCTCGTGTTCCCCCCTTCTCTGACGCGGCCCGAAACGTTCATTCCCTTTCTCAATCACTACTTTTACAGAGATGTCCGAATGCCCGACTGTTGGAATTCTTGATTAGGAGTTGGATGATCGCTCTACGTACTGATCCACTAGTCGATCGCGGAGTGTAATATCCCATCTCATCCGAGAGTCTAATTGTGGCTTTGTTATTTTATAGTCCAGTGCTTGTCTTTGTTTTCGGGTTACTTTGTTCTCGTCTTGCTATGCACTAAAAAAAAGAAAAAAAAATGGGACAGGGCTATCTGAGTATACTCCATCTGTCTTCAAAGCGAGCTCTGATTGGAGGGTTACAGGTCCAAGTCTGCAAAAGAAATAATCACCGGGTACAGTGCCCAGGGCTGGATGGAGTGCTGTCCTTCCTGTGGAACCCAGGGAGAGGAGAAGAGTGAGGAACTGAGGCAGAGAGACTATTACTATCCAGACAAAGAAACTCTTGTCTCGCGAGTCGCTACAGATCAAATGTGTCAGGCAGGCAAGCAGACTAGAGGACGATCTCCCGTCCTTCCTCACATTGCTCGACCAAGGCAGCCAGCAGCCAGCAGCCAGTCCCAAGAATAACATTCAGAGAAAAAGTTATCAGCCATGCAGCGGCCCACTGCGTATCCCTGTTACGGACAAACCCTCTCTTCGATCCAAACCGGCTTTTCTGTTGATCCTCCTTTCTGCTGGGAAATTCCTTTTCTCCTTCTCTCACCGGAGCTTGCGTCGAGCGCTTGTCTTTTTCCTATCGAGGAGGACATCCCGCGCGATCTGGCCGTTGGCCAGAGACATAGACCTTAGAATAGTAAACGGTCGACGGAGCCTGACTACTGCGCGGTGGTGCTGATCACTTGCCAATTCGTAATGGGTGCAACGCTCGCTCACGGTGGTGCTACTGGAGTACAACGCAAGGCAGAATAAAATTGAGCCTAAACGCAGCACCGAAGACCCTGTTGCCATTGCCAGTCAGCAGGGGACAAGGGCTAGACAATGACTCGCCAGGCAGGGCGACTTCGTGGCAGTTAATGCGAGCTGGCCAGGAATTGACAAATACCACTTCGCTGAACGTCTGTAGCTAGCACCAGAGACAGCGTTGGCTCGGATGGATGGATTTAGACTACTGCTAGTCACAAAGTGCTTCGAGGGCTGCCCTCGCTTCCGGCCGCGGCGTCGGTCCACTTAGCCACATGGTCTCATTTGGTAGGAGAACTGGCGGCCTGCTCTCCAGCTGCAACGGCCGCAGCGGCCACGACAGCCGAGTTACTGGAGCCTGCACTGGCGATATTACTGGCATGGGCCAGTAAGAACTTGCAGCAGGTGAGGGTATACTTGCAAGCACGCGTCCAAGTCTCATCGTTCTGGTTGAACCCAAGCTTGATGCTCGCATCGCCAATCCGGTCCTTTTTGATCTCATATGGCAGCTTCAGACCGGTCACCGCGGTGGCCGTGTGACCTCGCCGATTCGAGGCCGCCGGCACCGGAGTCTTCTCCACAAACTCGCCCAGTTGACGTAGACATTCCAGAAAAGCCACCATTCCGGCGTCAAACCGGCGGTGAAGCCACGGCAGGTTCAGCGGCAGCTCGCCCGACGAGAACAGGTCCAGCGTGGTGACCTTATGCGCCATCGATGCCCCTGGGTTGCCTCCACCGATCACGGATTGAGCCGGAGATGTTCGGGACGGTTCGAGTCGGTCAATCCGAGACATCGAGCCCATCGGCTTGATTTGATACCCCTGGAACTGGAACCCCAGCTTGCTAGCAATGGTCGCCAGCAGCAGAGCCGTCTGTCCCCAAGCAGCGTTGATCTCTGGCCAGTCGACCGACGGGTTAGCCAAGCGACCGAGTCGCAACCCGTTGATTGTGCCGAAGTAGCCATCGTGCCCGATGCAGAAAGCATCATTGTAGACATTCGTCCTCTGTAGCCTCTCCAGCTGCCGGGAATCATGGTCATACTTCATGTTCAGCGCATCGCGTTCGTTCTGGAACTCGGAAAGCGTGAGGGCGAAGGCATTGCGATCCCGCCAGAACTTCTCTTCCTCAAGATCCAGCTGACGGGATTCATCCTCCAGTCCGGCGATCTCCTCATCTAAGGCGGCCTTTTCCTTCTCGAGGGCCACAAGCTCCGCAAAGGCAGCCTCCTCCGCAGCCAGCGTCTCCTGTAGAGACTGCTGCGCGGCGTCCAGCTCCTCCGTCGTCGGGACCGAGGACTTGAGATCGCGCAGAAAAGAGCTATATGCATCTCGCTCTTTCTTCGCGTCTGCCAGCCGTTTCTCCATCCCCTCCACTAGGAGATCGGTACATTCCAGACAGATAGGGTGATCAATGTCCGAACGGGCGGAGATGATGTCAAACAGCCGGGCGGTTCGTTCGACCTGGTCTGCAAACGACCCGTCGTCGATGTCTCCTCGACTATGGTCATGGTTTGCAGGGTTGCCGCCGGGCCTGATGCCGTGTGACGAGCCGTCGCCGTTCCCATTCGTCCCGGGGATCATCCCGTGAGGCGGTCCGACTTGCGACTCGGTGAGCATCACGAACGACATGTTCCCGCTATCGCCGCGACCGAGTCTCGCAGGATGGGGTTGATTGCGAGCCGCCTGCCGCGGAGGGGGGATGGATCTTCGGTTGTACACGGGGGCCGTGGATTGCTTGGACACCCGGTCGTAGAGCTCCCGTCGTTCTTGCGGGTAGCTCGGCTTGGAAGAAGAGTGGGCGCCATGTTCTGGGACGGATTTACCCGTAGAGCCTACAGAAGGCGTGCATGTTTAGTTAAGTGCTGGAGAGATACACATGGTGGAGGAATGTGATCACTGCACTTACCGACTAGCAGGTCGAAGGCAGCGGGATTGAGCGACTCGAGAGAGCCGTCCAGTTTGAGAGGCGTGCGGCAGTTCTGGCAATACATGGTTGCGAAGATGTTGACCACAACTTCTCATTCATCCTCGTCTGGATAAGTTGAGGGTATTAGCTCAGCGTGGAGAAGAGGAGGTGAAGGGAAGAGGGACATCAAGGGTGTTGTTGTAAGAGTAAGTGAACTGACTGACTGTTAAGTCGAGTGTAACCGTCGGTTCGGCAGGGGCAGACGAGACGTCATGCGGCACCCGGCGGTGGTGGAGGTGGTGGTGAATTGCGGGTGCGCGCGCCGCGTGTTTTTGGCGTCGTCCGCGGGGGCCCTTCAGAAAAGAGCTGGCATTGGTCGTGCTTCACCTCAAGGTAAACCACACCAGAACCCAGGCTGGCGACCGATGGTTTCGATTATCTACCTTCTTTGACCAACAATTAGTCCTCTGCCTTGTGCCACCGATTTGCAACCTCCCTGTCGTTGAATGAAAGCGCATACTCTCACTTGAAGAATTGACCGTCTATGTAGGCCATACTCCCCCTCCTCCTTTCGTTGACTCTTTCCTTATCTTAAACTGTGCACCTTCCCTTTCTAACTACAACCAGAGAAACACAAGCTAACAGTTCATAAGATTGAGCGGTGTTACTTCGAAGTCGCGACTGCACAAACCAAAAATCCTACATTCAGCGTCCCTGCTCCGCAGATTCAACACTCAACACTTCTTCTCATACTCTCCAAACCTCTGATAGCTGATACCAGCTTGCAACCTCTCTACAAAAAAATGGGGAGACCCAACAAGCGCGCCCGATTCGCATTACCAGTTGAACCCGAGGAAGACGGCGGGGGAGACATCGACCTCCACGAAGCACGGGCGCAGAACGACCAACGCCTGAAGTCCATCTTCGAGGGCATTTTCGAGAAATACGGCCGGGACTTTACGGACGTGGGCGATGAGATCGATCTACAGACGGGCAAAATCATTGTGAATAATGGGCATATCCAAGAACTAGAGGCGGAGGAGGAAGAAGCCGAAAATGATGACCCCCGTTCCACAACGACAAAACCAGATTGGCGGCGACTCGAGCAGGAGCGGTCTGTCGCGTCGGAGGAAGGAATCCTACCTAAAACTCGTGGTCATTTGTCGGGTGAGGAGGAGGCCGCGGGATTGGGTAATTATGAGGCTCCGGATGATGATCGCTCACGGCCTGTATCTCCCGTGCTGCCGTCGATCCAGGAACCGCAGGCTGGGTTGCGGATTCAGCACCACCCGGCGGATGGGAATGAAGATGCCGGCAAACGTGACTCGAATCTACCTAGTCATGATGACGACGACGACGACGATGGGGCTAGTGTGGACTCCTTGCTGGATAACACGCTACGCATCGAGAGCATCCTGGATCAATCAACCACCACCACCACCACCAAACTCGTGAGCGAAAAAGCAAAACCTGCGGCTGAAGCAACTGCCCAATCACACGGCAACAGGCGCAGTGAGGCGGTGGAGGAGCTATGGCGGGTGCCTGAAATCAACGCGAGCTTCTCCACGCCGACATGGAACAGGTCACGTCCGGCGGCGTCCACTGTGTATCGCGTTCGCTCGCAGTCTCCACCGGGAGCTGGCTCCCTATGGTCATTGCCTGAGAAGTCGCGACGGGCTCCACGGAAGAGCCAGGCAGGGGCAACGACGAAAATCAAACCGCAGCGGAAAGTCACCCAGTCGAGCCCCGTGGTCTGCGACTGGTCCTTCGCAGAAACCCCCGAAGGAGACGAGTCCGACGACCCGTTGCAGGAAGACTACGAACCGTCGCCGACTCCTAAGCGGAGCATCCATGTCCGCGGAAAGACACCCGTGAAAGAACATTATACGCCGCGTCAATTGAACTATCAATGCTCGGATTGCAAGCAGGTTTTCGTGCGCCACGGCTACATTACCCATTTCAGGGAGATTGCCTCCAGACCCTTCGACGGCCAACACGATCGGGCTGAGGTGACCCGCCGACTCGATACCCTGGTCAAAGAGCCCACTCCGAAGTCGAAGTCCAAGACTACCACATCTATCACACCAAACATTCTAACAGGTTCGCGCGCAAACGAACTAGTGGATGATAACTCTACTCCCACTAAGAAACGTGCTCGAAATGTCATCCAGCCCGATGAAGCGAGACTGATCATCACAATGAGACAAGTACAGGGGAAGAAATGGAACGAGATCCTCGACTGCCTTCCGCACACCAAACTGACCTCGCTTATCCAATGGAATCGCAATCACTGGAGTGATCGCCGGGCCAATCCACCGTCATTGTCCAAGCCTTGGTCGGAGGCCGAGCGGGCCGTTCTGGGCAAATTCAAAGAGCAACAGGGCCTCAGCTGGACCACGATCCGCGAAGGGCTACCTGGCCGACCCCATGCCGAGATCGAATTCGAGTTGTTGCAGCTCTGGGCTGGCACCGATACACTGTGATGCTCTTCAGCAACCATAATGATTGGACGGCAGGCTTGATCGGTCCCGACGAATCGAATAGCAGATGAACCACAACTGACTCAGGACCCCGATTCTGACATGCAGTCCGTCAGCGGGGCCGATCGGACCCGGCACGTCAAGTTTCCAGATCCCGAGATTCGTGTCGTGACCCACTAGGTCGGATGAAGCGAGCGATGGCGTTCTGCTATCATAGCACAACCGGATGAAACCGAGTAGATCTCAGACTGTCGGATTGGGCGGCAGCTGAACAAATTCTACCCCCTGTCAGACACTAGCTGCAGTAACCATAAGTGGAAGTAGCTTTTTGGCCTTCGCCGCCTCTCCAGGGATCAACCTTCTTCATGCTCTTGCCGTGTCTTTGTCCTTCATTGTGGACCCCGGCTAATTTTCGTGGATCAATTGTGGGCTTGACGTATCACGCGCTTACTCCTCATCCGTGGCATCCGTGGCATTTAACACATCTTCAAGCTTGGTATCAACCGCGCCCCCGACGTCTCCTGCCTTCGCCCAGAACCGTGAGAGATGGCGTGACCCTGAGTCGGACAGAACCGTCACAATTCTGTGGCCGGGGCCAAGCTTCATTGCTGTCTTGACGGCAGCGAAGCCTGTAGTGGGGTGGTTTAGCCACAATCCGGTGAACATAAGATCATTGGGAAAGACTTACAGTTTACGGCACTGCTACTACCCACGAACAAACCGTCCTTCTCTACAAGCCATCTAGCCATTGCCAAGGCCTGTGCATCGGTCACCCGAACAGCGTCGTTGACCAGCTCCTTGCCCGCTTCGAAGTTAGCTGTCACTCGGTTGATCCCGATGCCCTCGACAATGGTGTCCACCTGTCTACGTCGCCTGGTGCCTTCTCTTTCTTTGAGGTCGAACATGACCCCGTAACGGACTCTGTTGTACAGCCCACTGCCTTGTGGATCGGCTAGGACCACACTGAGATTGGGGATGCGCGGCTTCAGGAAAAGTGCCACACCGGAGATGGTGCCACCTGTGCCCGCTCCAGCAATAAAGGCGTCTAATTTTCCGTTACACTGAGCATAAATCTCGGGCCCTGTGCCGTTGTAGTGGGCTCGCCAATTGGCTTCATTCTCGAATTGGTCGGCAAAGAATCCTCTTCCGCTAGCGGTGGAGGATGCAGTTTGTTCCTGGGCAAGCGAGCGTGCGCGATTGACGAAATTATCTTTTTCGACAATGGGGGCCGGTGGCACGCGGTCCACTATCGCCCCCAGCTTCAACAACAGATTCGACTTCTCAATAGCCTGGTCGGATGGCATGCAGCTATGGCTGTGTCAGTATATGACTATGCGGTGGCTATCGACTTGATACGAACATATGGGCCAGGTAACCCTTGGCTCGTGCCAAAGAGGCTAGGGAGATTCCCGTGGAACCAGAAGTGCCTTCGTAGATGGTGTCCCCGGAATGAGGTCTTAGGAATCCGTGCTCTTCAGCCTGTATGGAGTGTGAGACATTTATCCCGGTATGTCATGGAAAGGACCTGCCATACAATTTGGATCATGCTCAGCGCGACCCGGTCTTTAGAGCTCTGCCCAGCTCCATTCAGAAACTAGATAACAAGTCAGCAACTTCTTGAGTCATTTTTTCTGTCCCCAAGACGTAGATCTGAGGTAGATAGGCAAATGACGTACTTCGGCCTTGCCTAATATCTCGCAGCCCGTCGCATCGGATAAGGATTTGATACGAAAGAGGGGAGTATTCCCGATGCAACCTTCAATGCCCTCGACGATGGCCGGTGGACCTGGTCTTGCGGCGAGAGTCTCGGTGGAGAGGTCCTCGGTTGAGAGGAGGTCCTCGGAGTCTGTCGCGGGCTGGGATTGACGACGGGCTTGATATTCATGGATGCGCTGTTCTATCTCGGGGTACACCAGATCCTTGAATCCAATGGTAAGAAGAACACCTGCGACGAAGGCAGTTCCAATGTAGAGATGAGAATGATCATCCATGATTGCGAAGAAGAGAGGGATCCAGTCCAGCCAAGAAATGGTGATGGTGATGGACGAGGGCGAGTTAACTTATTGCATTTGATGGCGGGCGGAAGAAAAGCTTGGACCCACCGTTGCGCGACCGCCGCCTCTCCGCCTCTCCGTCTCTCCGTCTCTCCTCCATCTCGTCTCGTGCTCTCCCCGAGCTTTCTCTCTTGCTCCTCTTTTTCGACGGAGTGCATTGTGCTACCGCCCCCCCCGCCCCACGAGCGATCATCTACCTCCTTCCCATGGACTCTCCAGTCCTCAATCAACTGCTTCGGCAGTTATTTCGACATCCCGCCTGTCAATCCTTCAAATCTACTCCTTCCCTCTCCGCGCGCCGACCGGGTTGCGTACGCCTGTCCCCATCCCGTCCGCACCACCGTCAACAATGTCGACCCTTCCTCCGGAAACTCCCCGCCAACAAGAAAGCCTCCAACGATGGCACGATCTGGAACGAGCGTCGCTTTATCACCAGAGACATCTCGGAGGAGTTGCAGAAATACCCGATGGTCACGGCCAAAGAACTCCGTCATCACCGCGAGCGGCCGCGGCAGGTGAAGATGTGGGGACGGGAGTTCATCGATGGTAAGGAAAATCGTCGTCGTGATGGCTGGCTGCTGCGACTGGACAACCGCTCTAACATACTCGGGTGCTCTCTCTCTCACAGACAGTTTGTACAATTTTCAATACGGCTACTTCGCCCAACATGCCACCATCTTTAGCCCCGGGGAGCCCTTCATCTTCAACGACATCGCCGATGGGCCCGCGTTTCACACCATGCTACGGAATCGTTATACGGAGTTCGAGGACCGGTTAGACGCAGCCGAGCCCGACGTCGCCCGCCAACTGTGGCACACCCCGACGGAGCTCTTCCAACCCTACTACGGCGAGACGATTGCTCGGTACCTGGTGTCGAACTATAAACTGACGCTGTACCCGTACCACGATCTGATCATCTACGAGATGGGCGCCGGAAACGGCACGATGATGCGGAACGTGCTGGACTACATCCGCGAGGTGGACTACGAGGTCTACCAGCGGACGAAGTACAAGATCATCGAGATCTCGCCGGCGCTGGCGAGTCTGCAGCTGAAGAACCTGATCGCGTCGGCCGAGTCGGCCGGCCACCGGGACCGCCTCGAGATCATCAACCGGTCGATCTTCGACTGGAACACCTACGTGCACTCGCCGTGCTTCTTCTTGGCGCTGGAGGTGTTCGACAACTTCTCCCACGACATCATCCGCTACGACCTCAAGACGGAACAGCCGCAGCAGGGCGGGGTCCTGATCGACGCGGACGGCGAGTTCCACGAATGGTACCGCGACTACCTGGACCCGGTGGCCGCGCGGTTCCTGCGCGTGCGGCAGGCGGCTGCCCGGCGCCCGTTCCCGTCGCCCCTGGGGCCAAAGTACATGCGGGCGCTGCGGCCGTACCTGCCGGCCGCGGGCCAGTTCTCGCAGCCGGAGTACATCCCCACACGGCTCATGCAGTTCTTCGACATCCTCAACAACTATTTCCCGGGCCACCGGCTGGTGGCGAGTGACTTCAGCTCGCTGCCGGACGCCGTGCGCGGGCTGAATGGACCTGTGGTGCAGACTCGGTTCGAGCGGCGCACCATTCCTGTGACGACCCCTTATGTAAGTCTGGTCTTGAGATTTAGTCTGAAGTTTTGAGGAACGTTTTCTGACTGGCACGCAGGTCCAACAAGGATACTTCGATATCTTCTTCCCGACCGACTTCAATGTGATTGAGGACATGTACCGGGCGATCACCGGCAAGTTGACGCAGGTGGTGAGCCACGAAGACTTCATGCAGCGCTGGGCGTACATTGCAGACACGGAGACGCGGAACGGGGAGAATCCGATGCTGACATGGTACAAGAACGCCAGCATGCTGATGACTGTTTGAGTGAGGGTTGGGGTCAACTAGGAGATGTACGATAGAAGATACCAAGCATGGCCTACTATCTTATCTCGGCGGTTATGGTATCCGGAACTCGGCAATCTGCAGATGATAGATAGCTGAATCTATTGAATGATTGGCGTGCTACAGTGGTTGAGGATACATTCTGACATACTCCAGAGTAGATAGTGATGATGCTGCCAGGAGTGGGGGGGAGGGGGGGGGTGCTGTACCCAATCTGATTGATTCATCATTATCTCCTATCTTTCACGAGTGCGGAATATTCAGATAGTTGTGTATAGCATTCCACTGGCAGGTAACTAACTACCTTATAAACTTCTCCGCATCAACCCCGCTCCCGTTCCATTGATTTCCCCTCGTTCCGCAACCATAACCATAAACTCCTCCACCACCCCCAACTATACAACTTCACTTCATTTCACAACCCAGACCACCCAACCACCAACAAACCCCACCAAGCAACAGCAAAAGCGACAATGACCCAAACCACCCTCCTTTCACCCCCAACAATCCCCACTATCCCCACCTGGAAACCCACCGTCTACGCCAAACGCCAGGCCCAACTCGCCGCCATCCCCGAGGCCTGGCGTCTTCCCCACCCCCCGGCCACCCCAACATCCCCCAAACAAGACCAAGACCAAGACCAAGACCAAGACCAAGATACCCTAACCACCATCCGCACGAGCGGCATCCTCACCGCGCAAGAGCTCGCCTGGACCGAAACCGCCGACACAACCGTGCTGCTCGGCGCCCTCGCGTCCGGGGAAATCACCTCCGTGCAGCTGACGACGGCCTTCTGCAAGCGCGCCGCCCTGGCGCAGCAGCTGACCAAATGTCTGACGGAGATCTTCTTCGACCGGGCGCTGGCGCGCGCGCGGTGGCTGGACGCAGAATTCGCCCGCACGGGCGGGAGGCCGCGGGGCCCGCTGCATGGGTTGCCGGTTTCGATCAAGGATCGGTTTGATCTGGAGGGGGTGGATACGACTGTTGGTTCGTTTTTTTTTTCCCTCCGGGGGGGACGAATGAATGTGGGCTGATTGTTCATGTCTGGGGCTCTGTCTGGGTGAAGGCTGGGTAGGACTGATAAACAAACCCGCCCGGAAATCTAGCTCGATTGCGCGGCTGCTGGAGTCGATGGGGGCGGTGTTGTATGTCAAGACGAATGTGCCGCAGTCGCTTATGGTATGTTCTGTTCTGTCCGGTCCCTTTCCTGGCACGCTCCCGGTTTGTGAGAATGTTGGGAGATGGTTGGCTGATTTAGGGCTGGTTCTGCTGGAACCTGGAAGATGTCCGACTCCTACAACCACGTCTTCGGACAATCGATCAACGCCTTCAACAGCCAACTCATCTCCGGCGGGAGTTCCGGCGGCGAGGGGGCGTTGATTGGCACCCGGGGCAGTGTGCTGGGGATCGGGACGGATATCGGGGGCTCGATTCGCATCCCGGCCAACTTGCAGGGGTTGTATTCGGTGTGTCCGTCGAGGGGGAGGGTTCCGTGGGATTGTTCGTTGTATGTTTCAACTCCCTTCTTTACTCTGCTTGGAGTTTTGTTTCTGGGCATGAGTGTCGGGGCATGGTATACAAAGACTAACAGTATGCTGCAAAAAGCATGCACCAACACTACATGGTGCCCCCCGTCGCCGGCCCGATGGCGCGCAGCCTCACCTCGATCGAGCACTTCATGGCCGCCCTGCTGGCCTCGGAGCCCTGGACCCTCGACCCGGGCTGCATCCCGATCCCCTGGCGCGCGGAGCTGGCCCAGCCCCCCGCCCACCGGAAACTGCGGGTGGCCATCATCCACGACGACGGGGTCGTCAAGCCGCAGCCGCCGATTGCGCGGGCGATGCGCGAGGTCGAGCGGAAGTTGGTGGATGCCGGGCATGAGGGTGTGTCTTGCCCTTTTTCCTTTTCCCTTTCAGTTCAAAACTAGATATCAAGCCCGTACCGTACACACCACCCCGGTCATCATACTTACTGGGAGAAAAAGTAATCCCCTGGCCCGCCACCGCCCTCCACGAAGAAGGCACCGCCCTCTGGACGAAAGCCATCCTGGCCGACGGCGGCCAGCACTGTCGGTACCTGTGCGACATTGTTGGGGAGCCGTTGATCGAGGGGATGGTCGTGGGGACGGCGGAGGATGAGTTGTCGGTCGAGGAGAGGGAGAAGGTAGGCTGGGCTGTTTCTGTTTCTGTTCCTGTTCCATCACCTCACCTATCAACCCTTCCCCCTTGCCCGAATCCCTTCCCATCATACACAAGTAGTAACGAGACGAAAAGCTCGAAGAAACAAAATACACCTACCAAGAAACCTACCTATCGCACTGGACGACCAGCGGCATCGACGCCCTCCTGATGCCCGTGACGCCCTGGGTCGGCTACCGGCCCAAATCCTGGGTCGTCAGCGCCCAGTGGCTCGGGTACACGGCGCTGTGGAATTTGCTGGATTACGCCGCGGTCACGGTGCCGGTGACCTGTGCGGATGCGGGGGTCGATCATCCAGAGAGTAACAGCGACAGCGAGATCAACCGGGCATGGCGCGAGCATGTGCCTCGCAATGAGTCGGATCGGTTTAATTATCTACAGTGTTGGTTTTTCCGCTTTCTTTTCTTGTGGTTCCCTTGGGGGGCTGGGGTTGGGGTTCTGGGGGAGGGCGGGTTAGGGTTTGAGATGGGCTAACATCATTTCTGGCAGACGATATCGATCTGGTCAAGGATATGCCGGTTACGGTGCAGGTGGTTGGGGGGAAGTTCGGGGAGGAGAAGGCGGTTGCTGTGGCTAAGGTTTTGGATGAGCTTTTGAGGTAGATTCTCTGCCTGGGAACTTGGGTATAATTGAGCTGTATGTCAACCTACATACTACATATATGAAGAAGACCGCTAGTATGCGGGATTCAGATTTCGACTTAGGGTGATGATGAAGTAGTAACATCATGAGATACTGCTAATGCGAGATATTATACAAACTATACCGATATGTACTCCACTCCAAAAAGCGCAACCTAAAGTTTCGCCTGCGGCTCACGCTCACGCTCACCATTATTCTGCCACGCAAACCCAATCTTCTTGCCGATCCCCGGCTCGACAATGACATTCACCACCGTGACCTGCTCGCTCGCGAACCCCTGCCGCGTGGCCTCGACCAGCTCCTCCTCCGTCCGCACAAAGAACCCCCGGCCGCCGCACATGGTCGCCAACATCTCATACCGGGTCTCATACAGCAGACTGGTCGACCGCAGGCCCCGCGTCCCCTCCCCGCTCGCCTTGGTATCATTCCGCGCCGTCTGATCCTGCAGCGTCGTCCACTCGGCCGCCGAGGTCGTGTCCCCGTGGTAGATGCCCGAGTTGTTGACCACGAAGATCAGCGCGGGGATGCGGTACCGCGCCAGGGTCTCGATCTCCATGGCGCTGAACCCGAAGGCGCTGTCGCCTTCGAAAGCGACGATTTTCTTTGGCTTCGACGGGGAGCAAGCTCCTGATGCTGCACCGGGCATCGCGTTGTACGCTTCATGCGCCGCGGCGATATACCCCATCCCCACGCCCATCGTCGCGTAGGTTCCTGCGTCCAGTCGCTGGCGCGGGTGGTCGACGCTGAAGATGGACCGCGAGATGTCCATTGTGTTCGCGCCCTCGGACACATACACCACGTCGCTGCCTGCCTTATGAGTCAGCTCGTCCAGCGTCGACTTGATCAGGTGGAAAGCCCGCTGGTACGTCATCGGGGCATCCTTCGGGGTCGGGCGGTTGGCTGCCTGGGCCGCGGTCTGTGTATTCTTCTTGATCGATGCATCCAGCACGTCCAGGAAGGTCTTGTCAGAGGCCCCACCAATACTAGCAACCGGAGCATAGCGCCAATTCGCCAGGGCGGCGACCAGCTGGTCCACGACCAAGGAGATGTCGCCGACGATGCCCAGCTCCGCGGCGCCGGCATTGCGCCCGATCTCCTCGGCACACAGATCGACCTGGATAATCTTAGCCGTGGGGGACCACTTGGGCGCCTCGCCGAAGTGGAGGATCCAGTTGAGGCGCGCGCCGAGCACGAGCACCACGTCCGCGTGTTTCAGCGCCGCGCTGCGCGCGCTCGACACGTTGCGCGCGTGCGAGTCCGACAACACCCCCTTGCCCATCGGGGTCGGGAGGAAAGGGAGCCCCGTGCGGTCGACGAGCTGGCGCAGCTGGGCCTCGGCCCGCGCGTATGCGGCCCCCTTCCCCACCACCAGCAGCGGCGCCTGGGCCGTCTTCAGCAGCTGCGCCGCCTTGAGGATTAGCGCCGGGTCGCCGCTGGCCTTGGGCGGCGCGGGCACCCGCATGGTCTCCGGCGGAGGCAGCAGCAGCCGATGGTAGTCCGCCGCAGCGGTTGCGCGACCCTGGATGATGTCGGCGGGCAGGTCGACGAAGGTTGGGCCCGGACGACCGTACCAGCAGGTCCGGTAGGCGTTCTTCACCGCTCCCGGGATGAAGTCGAGCGAGGAGGCGCGCACCGCCAGCTTGGTGTGTGGCGTCAGGAAGGAGATGGCGTCGAGTTCCTGGAAAGCGCCTTTGGTGATTGCGGTGGTCTCGGCCGAACCGGCCAGCACCAGTAAGGGGAAGTTGTTGGCGGTTGCATTGCCTATCTATTTTGGCGGAATTGGCTTTAGTTAGTACAAGAGGAGAGACAGAAGGGATGGCTTTGTTAGCACGAGAGGATAGATAGATATGAATTCAACAAAGCTAAGAAGTACAAATCACGTAGATAGCAGCACCCCCAGGGCATGGAAAACAACTCACCCCGGCCAAAGTATGAAGAACGCCCGGTCCTCCCACGACGAGACAGACACCGGGTTGTCCGGTCATGTATCCATAAACACTGGCGGCATAGCTGCAAGCCTGCTCGTTGCGGAAGGCCACGAATCGAATGCCCAAATTGATGGCCTCCTCGGCAATCTCCACGACGGGGATGCCGACGATGCCAAAGATCACGGTGACGCCGAGATCGCGCAGCGTCCGGGCGATGATCTGGGCACCGGTGACGGCAGCCATTATTTTCTGGGGAAGGGGGGGGAAGTGTGATTAAGAGCTTGGCAGCTTGGCAGGATGTATGAATGGATTTTAATTAATGTAGGGCTGAATAGTTAGCAGTGAGTAAATAAAAAGAAAAAAGGAAAAGTGACTGGCTGCTCAGCAGTCCAGGGAAAAGGTTGGGGTTGGGGGTGTGGGGAAAGAGAGATAGGCAGCTGCGAAGTGAAGTTGGACGTACACGGTAGTTACGAGTAACTTAACAATGGAAATAAATGGCCGAGGCACAACCCATTCATCGGCATGACGCAACAGCAACAGCCGCTTTCATGCCCGAGGCAGCCATACTTCAACACTTGCTTGCATGCTTAGTTCGATCAGGTCGGTGTACTCTCTTCAATTTAGAGAAGATCAAATCTCATGCATTCCTGATTATCTTCTGCAGCCGCACAACCCTGTATTGTATAGTCTCAATTGTTGCTGCTGCTATGCTGCTACCAATGGTATCTCATCTACCTACCCATCACCTCGTTTCAAAAGAACATACATACATGAATAAATCTTATCAAATTCAAACTCGCTATGCTTCCTGCCAGCAGAATCGCTCTAGAACTCGAATTCCTTCCGGAACACGTTGACGTCCATCCCGGCCACGACTTGATCGGCCAGGTCCCGCCGTCCCATCTGGCTGAACACCCGCCGCAGCGTGTCGTACAGGTTGGTGCTTTGGTTCTGGCTGACATGGAGCATGCGTTCCAGCTGTTCGTCGGCAATGCCTCCCTCGCCGCCGATGATCTCGCGCGCCCGTTCCCGACCCTCTTGCTCGACGACCCGATGCATCGACAAAGCGCCCAAAAGGTGCTGCGCGGCCTCCGGGTAGCAGCCAATGTTGATGCAGGAAACGCCCAGATTGTAGCGAGCCCGGACGAAGTTGGGGTTGATGTTCAGCGCCTGCTCGTACGCCTCGATGGCCTCCTCGGACCGACCGGAGTTGGCCAGCGTGGCACCGAGGCGGTTCCAGAGTAGGTGCAGCTGCTCCTGCTGATTTGTGGTTCCAGACTCCGTCGAGGCCAGCGCAGCCGAGAAGCAGTCGACCGCCTTGTCGTACTCTTCTGCGCAGTAGAACAGAACACCCAGACCCACCTGCACGTCCGGATCCATCTGCTCACCCGACGGAGACAGTTGAGCAGCCTGGATGAAGAGATCGGTGACTCGGTCATGGAGCAGCTGACGATCCGTGAACCCAAGGTCGGCGTCTTCGGATACATCCTTGGGATTGATGATCTGCGGGTACTTGACGGAGAGCCAGCGCTCCAAAGTACGGTAGGCGGTAGAATCGTAGCCCTCATTGGTGTAAGAGACGGCCAGACCCATGAGCGCATCCAAGTTGCCAGCATCGATCTTCAGGGCTTGCTCCAGAGCTCGGATCGCGGGCAATTCTTTCTCGTTCTGGGCCTGCGCGGTCCCCAGCATCGTCCAAGCCTGTACGTGCTGCGGGTCCTTCTGGACCGCCGCCTCGAAGGCCAGCGCAGCCAGAGACAAGTTGCCACCCTCCCGCATAATCTTGACACCTTCTTCGAATGGGTTGTTGACACTCTGGAAAACATTGTCTTCCTCGAACAGGTACTCGCCTAGTTGCGGGTTGCGGAACCGCGTGTTGAGGGTCTCGAATCCATCCCAGTCACCCATATCGCCCATGTGAAGGTTCTCGTCGATGTTGAAATCGGTCTCACCCTCCGCCAGTTTCCTATTTACTGCCGCCTCAGCTTGAACTCTTTGCCACACGTTTTCAAACGCATCGAAACTCTCCTCGATGGCGGTAGTAGTAGTGGTGGTGGAGGTGGTGGTGGGGACTGACCTGTCCAGCTCATTCAGCTCTGCCTCCATGGCTGCGTTGGCCGCATCGTCCAGCGTCTGGGTATCCGCCGTCTCCATCTCCGCGAACTGCGCCTCCCAGTTCTCGTCATCGAGCTCCACCATCCGCCCCTTGCCTTTGTCCTGCGTGACGGCCTCGGCCGGTTGCTGCTGCTGCTGCATGGCCATCGGGCCGAAGTTCTGATGCATCATCCCCATACCCCCAATGCCCATGTAGCCCATAGGACGCTGGTAACCAGCCAGCATCGGGGACGGGGCGGAGGCGACGGAGGGGTGAGCCGCCTGGGGCATGCCAGTTCGACTCTGTTGTTGGAACCGGGCGAATTCGGCCGGGTTGAATCCCGCGGGGGCGTTCATCATCGGACCTTGGGACCCATTAAAGGCGGCCTCCATCCGTGCATGCTCACCGGCATCGAACTCCGCCGCCCAGCCCGGAGATCCTGTCCGCGGGGGTGCGTTCTGGAACTGGTCCAGTTCACGTCTGAGTTGTTCCATGGCGAAGGGCTGAGGGCTAGCGCCCGGTAGTTGGCCGGGTTGTTGAGAGAATTCATCCATCATCTAACACACTCGAAATAACAATCATTAGTTGAATGGGAACCACGGCAGTGGGCCACGCCCTCTTCCCCGCGGGGAGGCTGAGGAGAGGGTGGGGTGTGTTTGGAACATGGAGATACCTACCTGATCTTGACCACCCATCATTCCTCTAGACCGCATGCCTTCCTGCATGCCTCCCGGACCGCGTCCGACGAGGCGATCACGTTGCAGGGACTTGTCATCTTGGACATGCTTTGTAAACTGCGTCAGCGGGTTTCCGGCTGTAGAGCACTCGGCGCCACCAAGGAACGACATGTTGTGGGAATATGTGCAGCGACCGCGCTATTCAGTTCTCACGTAGAACAGTTCATATGTTTTGAAAATAGGACAAGGGAGGACCAGTGGTAGAAGAGAGAGGGAGGGGGGGGGGAGATAAGAGGGCGAGAGAGAGAGAGAGAGAGAGTGGAGAGAGGAATAAGTGAGGAGACCCGCCCCGAAATGGCTCTCTAAGCACAGAGACGTGGGGTTTCGGCGCGGCTTCGCTGCCGACCGGCGGAAAGATACCGAGGCCCCCCGGAAGTCACGTGTGCCCTACTATTTATTTGGTTTCCTTTGGTTTCCATCTGTCTAAGCCTACGTGGTATGTACGGAGCAGGAAATGATGAATGGAATGGACTGTACGACATAATTCTGTAATATACATGAAAAGGATGAACTTGATATACACTCAAGACTATTACACCTCAATATAGGCCAAGTGGAATTAGAATCTGGGACAACAACTCAACCCCTACTCCTGCTGCTCCGGCTGCTCCTGCTGCTCCTGCTGGCGGGATTCAGGGTTGTTGATGCCCTTGTGCTTGGAGCTGTAGTCCAGGCGCAACTTCTTTCCATAGGGCATCTTCTGGCTGAGGGCCTCCATGGCATTGCGCGCACTCTCGAGGTCAACGAAGTCGGCGTGGGCGAAACCACGGGGCTGTCCGGTGCGGCGGTCAATCGCCACGCGCACATCGATGACGTTGACCACATCGCTGAACAGATCGTTGAGATCACGGTCGGTCATCTCGAAGGGCAGGTTGCCGATGTAGAGCGACTTCGAAGGGGGCGACACCCTGTGCTTCTTCATGCCGTTCTGCGCGAACATGACGCTGATACGACGTCCCTCGTAAACCTGCAGGTGCATCTCTTCGATGGCACGCTGAGCCGACTCGATCGAATCGAAATCCACATAACCGAATCTAAGTGACAGACAACCCCCAAAGTCAGAATTTGCACACGCGGCAATGTTTGGAATTCAGGACCGAAACTTGTGCGCTTACCCCTTGCTGATTCCCCGCTGGTCATGGATGAGGTGCACTCTCTGCACCTCTCCGAACTTCATGAAGAAACGTCTGAGATCGTCGCTTGTGACGTCGTAGAAAAGGTTTCCAACGAAAATGGTGGTCTTCGGCTCCGGCTCCTCCCTGGCGAAGTTTGATCTGAATCTGCGGGTCCCAGATTCGCCATTGCCAGAGTTATCCCGCTGGAAGGAACGTCGTCTCGGGGCTTCCGGGGCAAAAGGCTCATCAGCCTGTTCAGAAAAATTCTCCTTCTGATCGGCGTACTGCGAAACAGCCTCGACGATGCTCTCGTTGCTGGTCTCGGGAGACTGCTCGTTGGTGCTGGGAGCTACGGGCTTGTTCTGAGCATCATCGCTGTTCCACCGGCTTTGAAGCTGAGACTGAACGGGTCTGCTGGCGAAAGCAAGGCGCAAAGGGCTGGACGCGTTGGAGCGCGGTACAGAGCGAATCGCGACTCTGCTAGGAGCAATCAACAGCCGAGAGGCTGCCTGACGGAAGCAATACCTGGATAAATCCAACACTGTTAGACAGATACTAACAATGGCGAAAGGCAGTGATAACCAGACTCACATTCTTGTGTTTGAAAAACGATTAAATCTTAGAGGAAAGGATGGAAAAGGATGAAGTTTTCTCAACTCAAAGAATTTGTGGCAAGGCGATGCTTCGGGGAATTCAGCAACGAAAACTTCCCTTATCAGTTAGTCACGTGATGTTATATCAGCACACCATGCCTAATGTGTAATCGATCATTGGAGTTCGGGAAATTGCTGCGCCGGAATGCCTGTTGCCCGTGACTCAAGTATCTCCTGAAATGCATGCTACATAATCCAATAACTATAATGAAGGAAATAGCCAGACTAGACCTGAACATAGTCGGAGGAAAGACCGCTACGTTCTGTGGTTGTCTCTGTTTTCGCGACTTCAATGGAGTACGGTACGCTAAAATCTGCAGACGAGCATGAACTACCGACAACAATAAGAGACACCAATATAGAGTGTAGATGACTAGTATTTGCATGACCTATCGTGACGTGTCTTTGCGTAATATACATCCAATCCTCAATCGAATATCCACGCTGATTCAAGCGTAGAACACGAATATGATTATAGCTGTGGAAACCAACTAGAAAGAGCCCAGCCCAGCCTTTGAATCCAACCGCGTCCTATTCGCCATCCTGTGAAGCTAAAGATTAGTCCTGCAGAGCTTTGTAGCACGACACAAATACAATCCATATAAAATGAAATCCAGATTCCCGACCAACTTTTGATTCATTAAATGTAGTCAGATCCTAGAAAGGCAGACACGAAAGAACTTGAACAAACATCGTTGCTTAGGTTCCCGGACCGCTACTTGGGTTGTTGAGAGAGGATGGGTTGACAGGATAGCCTGCCGTCGACATGGCAACATTGCTGCCCTCGTAGCTGTTAGCATCAGGGGAGAATATGTTCGGGCCACGAGGCATAGAACGCATGCGGTCAGGACCGCTGTTTTGGGTGGCTGGCAATTGTGCTGAAGACAGAGGACTTTGACCCGGTTGTTGCTGTTGCATGTCTCCCGATGGCCACCATTGTGAAGGTATATCCATTGCTGAACTCTGAATATAGGTATCCCAAGCGTCCTATGATTGTGATCAGCCATGAATTCTTTTTTCAGGGGATTGATGGGTTAGCCTACCCAGTCCAGGTTCAACTGCATGTCGGGCACCTGCCCAAACATCGCGCTGAACGGTGAAGGTGCCCCCGGAATCTCTGCCGCGTTTGCAAAGCCACCTTGCATGGGCATTTGCGTGTCTGCCATCTTGTATGCAGGGTCGTTGAGCGTCGATTGGCTCGAAGCCATGGGACTCATTCCACTGCTCAGGAGCCCCAATGTCATTGCGGCGCTTTGTTTCTCATCCTGTGGCTCAAAGGCTGCTGCAGACGCGGTATTACTTTCTGAAAATCCCAAATTCAGCTTGGCAAGCATTACTCCCAGAGCTCCGGCAGCTTTCCATGCATCGATAGTCTCATCACGAAGCTCGTCCCAGATTTCTCGGGTTCGTTGGAGCGCAGCCACCATCTCATCCCGACGTTCCTTAGTCCAGGAGTAAGGATCACTACTGGTTCGACCCGATGCCTGGAGTTGCTGTCCATGATAAAGATCAAGGCAAAGAATGGTTGCAGCGAGCAAATAGTCGGAAGATCCAAGTGAGGTTAGCTTGTTGTATCTGCTGCGTAGACGACCTGTGGGCCGAGTCTCGTCATGAAGCATGGACTGAAATCGCAACAGCTCCATTGCAGAGTCCAGGCAGGTCCGTCTCGAGTAACTAAATCGAGGGTTCTCACGTGCTCGTACAAGGTATTGTCGATGAAGCACGCATTGTGCTTTGTGATACACGCTCGCAACCTAGAGATGGTCAACACTGCATAGAACATCTCAACAAGGACAGAACTTACCGCAAATCGTGACATGATCAAGTTTGGAGAGTCCAATGGGCAATCTTCGATAGGACGCACGAGTAGGTGCTCCGGGATCAGATCGCGAGCTTGACGAAGCTCCGCATCAAGCTCCATCACCTTGTCATAAGACGTTGCAGTCTGACAACGTGAAGTATGCTCGCTGACATGGCCGAAAGTGTACGTCAGCCGCGCTTTAGCAATCAAGAACGATATCGGCGTCGGTTCATTTGCTGGACGGGAAGGCGGAAGTTCTTGACAATTCTCATCAAAGTCATCATCATACAGATTTCGAGGGAGCTCAGTATCACTGTCAGTGGAACGGATCATGCTGGGCAACCCCACTTGAGAGGAGAACAATAGGTCCGCCTGCCGCACGAAGGTCCACACGCGACGCCGCATTTCTCCTTGAAACGGTGTGATGTTTGGGAACATCTTGGAGTCACGATGGTAGCCCATCCTCATAGCCAAGCGCGCGATCACTCCCACGAGAACCCACACTGACACATCTGCTTCCCTGGTTTGACAGAAGTCACCATGAAGGTGAAAGATCAAACTCTCAATGACGTACGGATATGGTTTGGTATAGTCGGCCAGCGTAAGACACTGGGCTACGAGGTTTCTGAAAGTTCCAGCCATGTCCAGGGACTTGCCCCGAAATTCCGGGGGTTCGTCTCCATTGCGATGGTACGAGAGCATGGCTAGTCGCATCATGGCAAACAGCATGCCAATCCATATCGTGCAAGTCTGGGAAGGATCTTCCCAATGTTTGTTGTACTAGCTGGGATTAGCGATACGGTAATCATGTAGGGTGATGGACAGATGAGTCTTACCTGTGTCTGAAAAGTGGGCCCATGAAGAATGTCTACTTCGGAGTGAGTACTGACATAAGGTATATGCAAAAAGCCGTCTGACTTACGTGTTGATGGGTCATAGCAGCTGAAATAGCGCGCGATCAGCATATCGGTCGTATATTTAGACGGGAAAGAAGACATAATTTCCGCCCGAGTCGCGGGTTTCATTGCCCCAAAGAGTAGAGCGGAACCTTGGACGTCAGTCGGGAGTTGGGTTGTCTTCAGCTTCTCCGTCTGCTCCTCGTATTGCTTCTTGTGAGTGGAGAAATAATTTCGCACTTCCGCAATCTGAAGCAGGCGTTAATCGCTGGCAATAGCTCTGGTGCGCGCAGGCAACTTACATCGCTGAGGACCGATGCCCAATGTACCTCACTGATATAATAGGACTTGTTGTTGTCAAACTTCATAATTCCAAACGACTTGGTGACCTGCTCGGTATCACTGTCCTCAGGGCCGCCAGGTGTTTCATCTTCCACATCTATATCGACCGTGTTCGGTACAGACCCCGTGCTGCTGCTATTGCCGGAAATCGCAGCCATGGCCGCTGCGGGGCCTGCAGACTGGGAACCATTAGTCATGAGCGATAGGACGAGGCTCTCAAGTCGATCGATCCTATTCTGCATATCATCTGGAGAGCTCGCAGCTGACGGCTGCGACACATTCTTTTTTCGCACATTTGCTTGGGCGTATGAGCACGAAGTCGCATCACCACGCTTGATGCAGTTTTCGCAGGGATGGGCACGGTTGCATTTCAGCCTGATGACTCCACCGTTAGCACAAATGAAAAGGTGGCCAGCGAGGCAAGTGCTTACTTTCGATGCCGACATGGCGCACATGAGAGGGGAACTCGATTTCTCTTTCTGATGACTCTGAATTGTCCTTCAGGTGAGAATGCGCCAGCGCTCGACGAAGTTGTGGATGGGGGTGTCGGAGACATATTGAGCTATATTATAACAATCACCTGAGAAACAGTGCTTGCGAGAGTCGCCCGGACGAAAAATGCGGGGGGAGAAAGAATGGCCTGCCCAGAGACGACTATTGAACCTGCTGAGTATCGCGTAGGATTTCGGCGCCAATATGTCTAAGGGGATCTGGTCCGGACGCTGTAGAGGTTGGAAGTCTGTCCGGTCGACGGCGCAAGTTGTCAATGAATGTAATGGACAATATGACAAGACTCAAGTAATCGGCGCGCAGCCCTCTGAAAGTCTGCGAGCGTAACCAGAATCCGCTCTGTTTATCAAAAGCCCTTATTGCACAACAATACTCGATCCCAGTGGTTTGACCGCGATCGTTGCGCTGAACGCGATTGAGCAGGCTTATGGTACGATCGAGGGGCGCGCGGCGATGGGCGACCGAAGAAGACCGCTGTCCGTCGGGGTTGAACAGATTTGGAAGACACGGGCTAGTGTTGAGTCGACCTTGAAAACAACGGCACAAAGAATCGCGTTGCACACGGATCGAAACGAAAAGAAAAGAAAGTGCCGAACAACAAGACGAGGAGGAGGTAGAGAAGAGATCCAATGAGGGGCACGATCGGCGAACTGCCTTTGCGGGTCGAACTTGGGAGAACGAAAGGCAAACAGCCGGTCAAGCCGGGCTTATCGAGTTTAAGATTATATCAGTGATAGACAGAAGAGAGAAGAGGCAAGCCCAGGTTGGTCGATACCTGAAGAGGCACGTAGTTGGAGTTAGTAGAATTGAAGTGAAGAAACGACTTGGCGAAATAAAGGGTAGTTACGGAGTGGTAAGAGTAGGATAGGTAAGATAGGTAGGATAGGTGATTATCTCCGTTATCACCTCGAAGGCGGTCAGTATGTAGGCACACACACAGCTGACGTAAAGACAGTGACTGAGTCAATCACACGCAAGTGAAGTGACGGATGACAAAATTCAAAGTATACGTAGACTGCATCTGATAAACAAGACCGAAAGGCAAAGTGGAAATGCGGTGCGGTTCGTTAGTTACTACGTAGTGAGAGGGGACAATAAGTTAACTTACTCAGAACTAGACCATGCAACCGCCCGTCTCACGGAAACCCCGACAGGTCACTAAACGTGGTTGGCGCGCCGGCCATGCTTACTACTGCATGAGTTGAGTCGGTTGACTCACTCGCTCGGACTCCAAAACCAATAGATAAGCAATGACATGGATTGAGGACAGGCAGCTAAGGTACAGTAACTTGGAATGGTCTTGCACACATGTTTTCTCTACTATACATTGATTGTATTTGCATTCTGCCTCACAAGGAATCAGGATAGTAGTTGACCCCATATCAAAATGCAGGGAAACGCTGTCACAAATACTAGACAAAGATTCGGCATGCAAAGATACATTGCTTGCAAAAGTAAGAGTTCCTCCTATCGATAGCTACGGACTCTCGGTTCTTTTCTGCTTCCGTATGTGGATGTTGGCCCCTGGTTTACTCCGGATTCGCTTGGCTTACTCTCAAGGTATACTCAAGACTTGGCGAAAGGTCTTGTTGTGGAATGGGTATATGCATGGACTGAGCAATGAAGCACCGCGCAACGCAGCTTAGCGATGCAGCGATCAATTTTCAGCACCGAAGTTCCAACTCCGCTGGTTGTGGTTTCTTACGCTCTGCCGCTGAGGGGGCGCCATCTTCGTGGGTTCAGGTGACTGGTCATAGGTATCCCAGGATGGCTCTAGCGCCTTAACGGCCTTTTGACGGTCTCCGGGAATAGGCTTTCTGTTTTCCGCGTTGCGCTTGCTATCGCGAGGCGACTCGTCGGCCATATCCCAGTGAGTCTCGAGCTCCTTCTTACGGTTGGCGCCATTGTTGTTGACTCTGGAGAGGGGCGCATTTGCGTTCTGGGAGAATTCATCGTCTTCCTTGTTGTCGAAAAGATGGTTCTTGTAAAGGCCCAAACCTTTGTTCTGGAATGAACTGATAATGCGGCCGCCTGGTCTCTCTTCGGGAGTCTCGGTCACCGAAAAATGAGTTTCAGCATCAGGACGGGGGTGCTGCGCCCGTGATCGAACTGGGACGGATGTAGGTTCCTGCTCATCATCGCCCCAACCAAAGTGGCGGATTTCCTCTCCTCGAAGTTGACGCTTGGGCTTTTCGGGGGTCACAAAGTCTTCAAAGTCCCAGTGAGGGGCCTGACGAGACACAGGGCGCCCAGGCTTCTCATGGACCTCCCGAGTGCTGTTATCCCCGCCAAGCTCAAAGTGGTCGTAACGTTTGGGGTGAGCCTTGTACGCAATCTGCTGGAGTCCTTCTTTGGTGGCGGCCTCATCATGATCGAAGATGCGCGAGGGTTGCAAGTTCTTGGTACCGGCCTTAGGGGGAATTCGCTTTCTGGATGGCGACGCGTCGGGAGTATCGTTGTCGAAGTCACCTTCGGTACTGAGGAAGAGCTCGCCGTAGTCACGCGCTGGAGGCTGGGCAGACGCAGGAGCACGCGGGGCACGCACAGGTTCTCCTCGGTCCTTGCTGTCCTTGCCTGGCGAGAGAAGTTCAAATAGGGAGTCAGCGGCATGAGGGTCCTTGATGTACTTTTTCCCTGGAGAGGCGATCTGGCGCTCCGGAACACGCGCTTTCTCCTCCGTGGAAGCAGGTGGGGCAGGCGCAGAAGCTGACCCCGGTCCGTGATCGCTGGGACTCGATGAGATGGCAGATTTGAGAAGGCGAAACTGGTCTTTGGCATCACGAATGGGCCAACCGCGAGCACGCGAACCGATCACTTCGACTTGTTTCAGTAACGAAGCTTGGTCCCAGTAGATGCGGACATTCTGGATCTGCTGCTGAGCATTGAAGCGAACAATGTGAACCTAGATGCATTCAAGTATCTGTTTAGTTTGGCACGGTCGTATGGATAGTGTACGGGTATTGAGCGCATATTTACCGTCGGAAAGGTAGCGACATGATCGGCCAGGAAATTGTCGTCAAGCTGAGGAAGGTACGCCCCGCCGCCAGACACAAATTCCAGAGTAGTTTCAATATCCAAGCAGAGAGAGTTGGTGCTTTCGAAGGCGTCCAGAATGGTCTCCGACTTGGTCTTAACGATGCGCTGCTGTTTGCTGAAATGGCTGACAATCGCAGCGTCACCGTCTACCTTAGTAGTGGTCGTGATGTAAACGAGGGACGCATCGGTGGCCAACGGAACCGACTTGGGGTTGGTCAGGAACCGGCTGTACACATCTTTCAAAGACATGATTTCTGCGACTGGGTTGGTTGAGTTTCAGAAACGAATGTAGAGGGATGCGGGGGAGATTCGGGAGGGAGAGGACAGAACACAGCCGGATGCTGTTGGCGGAGGGAAAGTGTGAGTAGAAAACGGCAAGATGTGGGGGGGAAACAGAGGTCAAGAGTGAGAAACTGGAGTAGCGAGAGAGAAGGAGAGAGTCGGTGTCTGAGATGTGAAAGAGAGTAGCGTAGTAGTGTCTGTGTATGTACAGTACCTGGTTAGTAGTGCTGAGGGACCCCCAAAAGAGAAGAGGGACAACAGCGCAGGCAGTGTGTAATGGAAGTCGTCAAGTCAGTGTAGGACGGGGAGGTGCAGCCGATTACTAGGTAGTCCCAGTCCACTCCGTCCTGATTCACATGCGTAATTTGGGCCCATGCTCTGAGGGCTTCGGTTAGAACACCTTCCTCCATGTTTACATATTTAAGGCAGTGAATGCTGTCAAAACACATTTATCTCCATCCAATCCCAATAACTACCTACATAGAGTACGGATCAGTGCTCCCTAAGAACACTGTCAACCTTCTGGTGTATCGAGAAATCCCCATAACATCAGCAGGATTCAATACTCCCATTTCCTGCCACGGACACGGACTGGGGAAATTGCCTGCGCACGGCTCCGATGATGGAGACTGGACACACCAGCGTTTCACATTCCGTTTCTCCGGCAACTGGTGATGCATTCGATCACTCCCCCACAAGCACAAGCAGCTGCATGATTAACACGCTGAGTGCAATGCGGGCATCTTCTCTCGTTTAGTTCTAGTAGTCCTTTGTGTAGTACAGTGCTTATACACTGCATACTGGGTGCCTACACCTGAACTAAGAAGTAGATCCACGACACAAACAGTCATTTCTGATCTATTTAATTATATCCAAGTTACCCCTCCCATATTTGATTTTGACTGTACAAAACAACGCTTTTTCTTTATAAAAAATTACGTAGCCGATCACGGCTCCGAGCCAGCCACCATCCGTTCTCGTCGTTCTTGTTTTGTCTTGTGTTGCCTTGCCATACACACAATAGCCATGTGCGAGACCGATGCTCCTGCGACGAGGCAGCCCTGTCCGCCTGCGCGGGCTTCTTTGCCAGGATAAGCAAGATACCATCCCCCCAAATGATATCCCGCTTGGAGAGACTGTTCGATGCGTTTCTGTAAGGCCTCAGCAAGCGCACCGTCCGGACATCAAGTTGAGTCGATGATGCTACGGTAGTCTCTATATAGCGATGCGAGTGGTGGTACAACGGGCTAAAGAGTTCAGACTTCCTTCGCAGCGGCTTCAATATCCTCGGATAGAAGAGAAAGGAAGAGGAGATTCTCAACCCAAGCAAACTACAAGGGTCTGGTGGAAAGTGATGCGCATCAGTAGACCGTTCATCCGTAGTGATAGGCCATAACTCACCCCAAGAAATCCTCTTTGATTGTACCAATGGCGTTGATTGCCGCAACGTCCGGCTTCACACCCAGGATCTTGAGCCGCAGGCTCGTTCCCTTCTCGATCACCTGGTCTGCATGATCCGTATACTGGGGCGGTACCGTGTTGGGTTCCCATTTGATGTCAGAGGGAATGTTCTTTTCATCAGTCCGTTAGCGTTCAAGTTCAGACCACCCTCCGCACGCTTAATGTTCGGTATACCTTTCGCGCAATGAACACAGACAACGGCCCCGCCAGAGTGAAGATCCCAGTAGGTTTGACAGAGGTTACAATCGCATCAACCTGCAGTTTCCACGGTCAGCGTTGAGGTAAGCCGGGCGGGCGACTCTTCGCAACGTACAGTCTCGCCTCGGAACGGTTTCCAGATGATCGCACGGTATTTGATCGTGTACTCCGCTTGTCCGCTGCCGGGCAGCACACGTCCTTCGCCGATATCTACCATGTCCATGACGCAGATCACAAAGTGATCGCCCGTACACCGACCTTCCTCCTCCTCATTTAACCGGGTGATGAGATATTCCCGCATGTTGGGTCCGAAGAAGGACGGATGCAAGGTAATAACCTTGACTTCTTCCTTGAGGAAGAACATGATGTCTGATCTTCCTTTTGCTTTCCAAGATTGCACGCGCGATGATCGGAGGTCGAAGATGCGGTTGACACGAAGAATGGTACCCAGTAGCGTTGGTTATCAATGTCTAGGTCGGAGCGAACGAAAGCGCTTTTAGTCGCTTTAATGGTTTGAGTGAGACGGAGTCAATATGCAGGAATCGTGTAGCGATTGTGATCGTGGTGCTAAATGCGCAAAGAGCAATGGCAATTGACGCTCAAGGATTAGTATCAACAACTCGTAGCGCGCGTAAAATTTGGTAGAAGACGTGTTAAACAAAGAACAATGCAGAGGTGGAGTTGAACAAAAAAGTGACCCCGGTCTGAAAGAGAACTGAAGGCAGCCCACGGAACTTCAAGAGCGACCAGGTGATTTGACTCCGCTGTCAATCGAGCGACAATCACCGTGTCTGATCCGCGGGAGCTCGCCCGAGTCACATGACGAGGGCGGAGGGTAACGTGAGTTACCGTACACATACACATCATGACGCCCAGGGTGCTGGATTGGTGGGTAATCTGCTTCCTCGTGAGAGAATTTCAGTACCTCGGAGGTACAATCATGAGACGAAGGGTGTAAGAATTCACAATATCCTCGGCCCTTGTTGAGTCTCTGTACAACGAATGACGTTTGCACAAGCAACGAACGGTTTGGCATAAAATGTCTTATCCTTCCACCTGATCAGGCAACACCTTGTAGTGGGGAGGAAAAGTAGCTTCTCGGTCTGGATATCGGTCTTCTCCATCTCACTGCTCTTCGCCTTGCCCGACAAGACCCCTGCATCTTCAGTGTCACCATGGCTTTGAATCTCGAGAAGCAGCTACTCTTTGTGAGGCCCATTCTGCGGCACCCGCCGCCCCTCCGGTCAACAGACTCAGTCGCTAACTAAAACATCTTCCAGTATGGCGCCTACCACAATAATCCCGTACGTGCAAAGCTCTTCTATATATCCTCGCAAGGCTCAGTTCCTGACTTTCTTCTTTCAGGTGAATGTTGCGATTCACATGACATGTGTGCCGATACTTCTCTTCACTGGCATTGCCCTGGTATGACACTCAACCCCGGACAACACAGCAACAGACGCCCTGATAACGTGCTACTTTCTAGGCATCTAACACACCAACCCTCATCCCCACGCCTGAGGCTTTGCAGGTTGAGAACCTGCCTCTCAACCTTGGGACGATCGCTGCCATAGTATACTCGACGTTTTACATCCTTTTGGAGCCCGTAGCAGGGGCCCTAGCGACGCCGCTCATCATCGGCAGTGCAGCCGGTGCGAATCACCTTCTCAGTACCTACGGCACGAGCGCCAACTACTGGTTTGGTGGCATTCACGTGGTTTCGTGGTTGGCGCAATTCGTCGGCCATGGTGCCTTCGAGAAACGGGCCCCTGCACTGCTGGATAATCTGGTGCAGGCTCTGCTGCTCGCTCCCCTTTTCATCTGGATGGAGATTCTGTTCTTCTTCGGGTATCGCCCTGAGCTGAAGAAGAGGTACCATGAGAGTGTGAACAAGGAGGTCGCGGCATTCAAGGCTCAGCAGAACAAGGCAAGCAATTGATCGGACCGCAAATCCAGTATGAGAGCCATAAGTGGTCCTTAGTCTTCGGTGGTAATCAAGGTTGTCTGGCTATTTCCAAAGCGACAATAGCGGTCTTTCCAATTTGGCAGCATGTCTACAAGGTGATGATGGAACGTCTGAGTGCAGTAAGTAGTGTTTTGAGAATGCATGGTGAAGTCCATGACAAAACTTTGTCTGATGGTTGGTACCATGAGTGAGTTGCAGATTCTCAAGTAAATAAAGCAAATGTTGTCTGAACTGGTAGGTTCAAGCTACTGTACTGGAGTAGGAATCTTAGACCTCAGGTTAAAGTGGAGCATGATGTAAGTTACTGAAATCGGAAAAGGATTGGAGGGGGTGACAGGGTTTGCTGCGGCAAGGTTCGGGTTGGCACCCAAGGGCCATTGAGCGACGCCAGTAACCTACTCCGTAGAGGTACTAAGAAAGGAACTGCAACCCATGAGAGAAGATAGATAGAGAAGAGACAATCTAGAATAGAAAAGAGGCTGTGAAAACGACGTCTCAACCGATTGACCGCCTGGAAGGGTTTTTCCGTTGTAGGCATGGACAGCACAGTAACTAGTAGATGGAGATGGAGACGGGGAAAGAATTCCCACCGGAACAACCGGTCAAGCAAAAAGCAAGGCAATTTTTGGTTTGGTGGCACTGGCACTGTCACTGGCACTGGCTGGCACTGGCTGGCACTGGCTGGCACTGGCATTCGTGGGCAGCTACTAGACTAGCAGGGCCTCTGTGCTTGCTGCAGTGCGCGGGCTGCTGCGGGCGGTTGCTGCGACGAAAATGCAGATGAGTAAGCCAGCCAGCCAGCGAGCCAGCAGTATCCGCAGATCCGAGAGTGAGAGAAACTGAAATACAGTGGAAATGAAAATTGGGAACGGACAGGTGGCCCGGGAGAGCCTAGTAACCAAGCAACCAGCCACGGCGTGCTAGGTATGTTTCAACCCATTTATTTTTCTGAAGACCAAAGTATAGGTTTATCTTACGGGGACTAGAATCATTCAGAAGAATAGAGATGTAATGTAAAGGTAAAATCAGATAGACGATCGTTTTGTACAAATAAAAAAATAATAAATACATCACCCGGCGTTTTCGTTTTCTTGGGGACGGGTGGGTTGTCCCGTGAGCGCACTAGGGCGGCTTCGGAGGTTGGTGAGGCTCGGCAAACTAGGATTAGTGCCAGTTCTGAGAGAGAATCCCTCCCAACCCCGACGACAAAGCTCTCCTCTCCTCCATCCACAATCCTTTCTCCTCTTCTTCCCTTTCCCCCCCTCCCCCCCCAATTACATCTCTCCTTCAGAGAAACCACTCTCCCACACCTCTGAACCCTTTTCACAATGTTCAGGAACGCTTTGCGGCAGTCTAGCCGCACCGTTGCGGCTGCCTCTGCCACTGGCAGAATCGCTTCCGTGAGTCTCATCCCTGTCCCAAGTCGACATCGTCCATTCAATTCGACCTTCTACATCGGGGAAGTCATCTCAATGATACTTCCAATCGCCTCTCTACCCATCGCAATGCATGCTATCAGCTTTTGACGCGTTTTGACTGCGTGGTTGTGGTGTTGACAAATTTTGCCTACGTCTTCAGGTTCGCGCCGCTGTTCCCGGCCCCATCTCTGGTGCCTCCAAGCAGATCCGCTCCTATGCTGCTGAGGCCAAGGCCTCTCCCACTGAGGTCTCTTCCATCCTCGAGCAGAGAATCCGTGGTGTTCAGGAGGAGGCTGGTCTTGCCGAGACTGGACGTGTCCTTTCCGTCGGGTACGTGACGAAATCCCTCTGGTGAAAAATTTGGACGCGCCTTCAATATCATCGAATCCATCGAGAAACCATCGAGAAACTATCCAAACTTCGGCCGTCAACATTTCTATCGGGGGAATCCTACCCAACTAACACGATTATGACAATAGTGACGGTATCGCTCGTGTCCATGGCATGACCAACGTCCAGGCTGAGGAGCTGGTCGAGTACGTGCACCCCCTTACTACTGAGAAAATGATATATCAGGTCACTAACAATTCCCCAGGTTCGCCTCCGGTGTTAAGGGTATGTGCATGAACCTCGAAGCCGGCCAGGTCGGTGTTGTGCTTTTCGGTTCCGACCGTCTCGTCAGGGAGGGTGAGACTGTCAAGCGTACCGGAGAGATTGTATGTTACCATTTGAACCCGATTTTCAAGCCATTTGACCCGGATTTATGCTAATACCTCCAATTAGGTTGATGTTCCCGTTGGTCCTGAGATGCTCGGCCGTGTCGTCGACGCTCTCGGTAACCCCATCGATGGCAAGGGTCCCATCAACACCAAGGCCAAGAGCCGTGCTCAGCTCAAGGCCCCTGGTATCTTGCCCCGTCACTCCGTCAACCAGCCCGTCCAGACTGGTCTTAAGTGTGTCGACTCCATGGTCCCCATCGGCCGTGGTCAGCGTGAGTTGATCATTGGTGACCGTCAGACCGGTAAGACCGCTGTCGCCCTCGACGCTATCCTCAACCAGAAGCGTTGGAACAACACCTCCAGCGACGAGAGCAAGAAGCTGTACTGTATCTACGTTGCCGTCGGTCAGAAGCGTTCCACCGTCGCTCAGCTCGTCAAGACCCTTGAGGAGAACGACTCCATGAAGTACTCCATCATCGTTGCTGCTACCGCCTCCGAGGCTGCTCCCCTGCAGTACCTTGCTCCCTTCACTGGTTGCGCCATGGGTGAGTGGTTCCGTGACAACGGCCGCCACGCCGTCATCATCTACGACGATCTCTCCAAGCAGGCCGTCGCCTACCGTCAGATGTCTCTTCTGCTCCGTCGTCCCCCTGGACGTGAGGCCTACCCCGGTGACGTTTTCTACCTCCACTCTCGTCTCCTCGAGCGTGCTGCCAAGATGAACGACAAGCACGGTGGTGGTTCCCTCACTGCCCTCCCCGTCATTGAGACCCAGGGTGGTGATGTGTCTGCCTACATTCCCACCAACGTCATTTCCATCACTGACGGCCAGATCTTCTTGGAGGCTGAGCTGTTCTACAAGGGTATCCGCCCTGCCATTAACGTCGGTCTGTCCGTCTCCCGTGTCGGTTCCGCTGCCCAGGTCAAGGCCATGAAGCAGGTCGCCGGTTCCCTGAAGCTGTTCTTGGCTCAGTACCGTGAGGTTGCTGCCTTCGCCCAGTTCGGTTCCGATCTCGATGCCTCCACCAAGCAGACCCTCAACCGTGGTGAGCGTCTCACCGAGCTTCTCAAGCAGAAGCAGTACTCTCCCATGTCCGTCCCCGACATGGTTCCCCTGATCTTCGCTGGTGTCAACGGTTACCTTGACTCCATCCCCGTCGCCAAGATCCTCACCTGGGAGTCCGACTTCCTTGCTCACCTCAAGAGCAACCACCCCGAGATCCAGGAGACCATTGAGAAGGAGGGCCAGGTCAGCAAGGACCTCGAGGCTCAGCTCAAGGAGGTCATTGTCAACTTCAACAAGTCCTTCAACGCATAGGTGAGCAAATGGCCTCTGGGTGATTAGTCCACCGTGTACTGTTTTTATCCTGACTCTATCTGTATAGACAAGATAGCTTGTACAATTTGAGACCATTGTTTTGTTTTGTTGTTAAAACCCGGAGCTTCGGATCGGTCGAACACGGCGCTGGATGTAACCGCATCTTTCCTGATGGTATACCCATCTGATATTCTGTAGCTATGACGCAAGGTAAAACGGTGGGACGAGGAAGGCAAAAAGATACGATTAATATCCTGTACGTTTAGATCTTTTCGCGCGACAAATGAAAGGGGTAGTGGGAACAGATTCAATGACTTTGGATCCGGAATGGTCCAGCTGGTCTTTGCCCATGATCCCGCCATTGTCTACATATATGCAGCCTGAATATGATTTCTTTTGTTCCTTTGACCGGCTTGCCAGTCTCTCCGGTGGGGACTGTAATCGAAGCCCCAATCTCCAATCTTGTCAATAATCCGGGGTAAAGAAGGGGGCAAACGTAGAGGGCGAGATCGATTTCGGCATCGAAGGAGCAGACATGGACCGGGCACGGCATTGCCGCGCATTGCCCCGGTTTCTAATTACTGTCTGATTCTGGTTTCCATGTGGTAAGAGCTTGGGACCAGATTCTCCACCAATTTAGTTCGAATATCTGCACTACTAGATACTTCTTGCTCAGGCTAATTCAATTCGTAGAATAGTGCGCTGGTCCTTCAATGACTGGCTCCGATGGGCGGCCGAATGCGGGCATGCCTTTTTTTTTATCGATAAGCGAGCGGCGGTCTTTCCATCCCAAATTTTTCTTCCATACCCCTCCAACCATAGTCCATCTCAATCCACCCAAAAGGCTACCAATCGACTTTGTTGAATTGTTTGCACAATTTCTCTATCATCGCCCAGATGGCTTCTGCTACAAACTCGGCTCCGGCCTCCTGCAAGGTCATGCTTTCCAAGCATGTTGCCAATCGCCTGCTCGAGGAGGTCCAGGAGGGTGTGAAGATGCTTGAGAAGCCGCCTCACCTGGTCGGATTCCTTGCAAACAACGACCCTGCGGCTTTGATGTATGCCCAATGGACGGAGAAGACTTGCATCGAAAAGTGAGCACTCTTTCCCATATTCTTTTCGTTGGGCGTCTCCGTTTCTTTCTTCTGAAGCGTCGCCCCTATGACTCCCCCAATCTGCGATGTCGGAGCCGGTGCGGCAAGCGGTGGCATCGGGGGTCATATATGAGTCACGTCGTAGCTAATGTAGTCTTTGTTTCTTTATCGTATAGTGGTTTCCGCTACTCCCTCCGTGAAGTTGCCCGGGACGATCTCGAGCAAGCCATCCTCAATGCCAACGTCGATCCCGATGTTGACGGCATCATCGTATACTACCCCATCTTCAACAACCGCCAGGACCAGTACCTGCAGCAGATCGTCGACGTATCCAAAGATGTAGAGGGTCTCACCCACCGGTACATCTTCAACATGTACCAGAACATCCGCTTCCTGGACCCGGAAACCAAGCGTCAGAAGTGCATCCTCCCCTGCACTCCCCTGGCCATCATCAAGATCCTCGAGTACCTGAACATCTACAACACGATATTGCCCTACGGCAACCGTCTTTTCGGCCACACCATCTGCGTGGTGAACCGCTCCGAGGTGGTGGGACGCCCGCTCGCCGCGTTGTTGGCCAACGATGGTGCCTGCGTGTACAGTGTCGACGTCAACGGCATCCAGAAGTTCACGCGTGGTGAGGGCCTGAAGAAGGGCAGACACGAGGTCGTGGAGCTCGAAGGCAAGACCCTGAAGGACGTTGTGCCCCTCTGTGATGTTGTCATCTCCGGTGTCCCCGGTGAGAAGTACAAGTTCGACACCAGCCTTCTCAGAGAGGGTGCTGTGTGCGTCAACTTCTCCAGCGAGAAGGTATGTTTGCCAATCGATCCATAGAGGTCTATCTTTATACTGCAGATATATCTGACATTGATGTGAAACAGAACTTCGGACCCGAGGTGAAGGAGAAGGCGTCCATCTTCGTGCCTTCCACTGGAAAGGTGACGATCGTTGTCTTGCTTAGAAACCTGTTGGTAAGTAGGACATTCTCGCATCATCTTGATGAAGAGTCCAGCAGCTCACCGTTACACACAGAGACTCATCCAGAACAAGAGAATGGATGATGTGAAACCCGCCGAGGCCACTGAGCGCCCGGGCACTCTGGAAGCTGCCTCGTAAAAAACCCTCAGTGGCGATACCTCTTTTTCATTCCACAAAAATACAACACCGAGAGACGATATAGCAGAGTTAGCCATAGATTTCTTACATTCCTCTATGCTGTTTGAGCTTGATGAACCCTTCATGTAAATCACCTTGTCAATGCGACACTGTTGCGCTGTTTTGATTATGAGCATTTGTGGATTGAAAAGTCTGGGAGGGGGGTAACCCTAGCGCTACAAAGACAATACCGTTGAATGCATGCCATGGAAGGTGGTTTTGTTCTCAAACCCCAGTCAAGCTACTATCGCAAGAAAACCCCGCAAGATGAGATTTGGAAAAGAGAGCCTGACATCACACCAGATACAATCCCAGACGTTGCGCCATTTTGACATGCAGATCCAATCACCCCAGATGTTTCTGTTTGTGGTAAAAAGGAGGGCTTATACGTCATGTTTCTTCACTTCCTCTTCGTCGCACTCTTGCCCCCTTCAACCTGCTCCGCCTCCTGAACAGCGACATGACTCGCAACACCGCCAGTCTTCCTCTGAATCTCATTCGCCGCAAGCCGCAGAATCTCAATCTCGCTCGCCAACCAGTCGCGGAGCGGCTGGATGTGGAACGTTCCGTCGGCCGCAAACCACTTCGTGAACGACGTTTCGATCTCTTTCTCCTGGATGACCTTGCCCGCCGGGGACGTGTACTGAACCTTGAGCTTGTAAAGCGGGGAATGCTTCTTGACGGAGGAGCGGATTATGATCTAAAGTTATCGTAGCAACAAAACAAGCATTAGCCCCCACATACAGACACTCTCGAATGGTTTGGTTTCTATTCCATGCAATGGGGGCAGGGGTCCAATGAACATACCGTTTCACCCGACTTGCGCTTGCCTCGAAACACCTCGCCCGCCTCGACGGCCCAGATCCAGTATGTGAGCAGGGAATTGAGAATGAAGTACGATGCGACGGCCGCCAGGATCCACGGCGAGCGAGTCGCCTCCCACTTCAGCATGCGGTCTGCGTAAAAGGTGAACCCGGCGATGGCGACGGCCGCGTAGCCCAGCACCAAGCGCACGTTCAGCATGGTGTTGTCTTGGGTAAATCGGTAGGGTTGCGGGAGGGTGGTGAGGTGCGGTGCCAGGGCATCGTCGGTGGTGGATTTCAGATCTGATCGTAGGGCTGTTAGTATGAAGTGGCTTCAATCAACGATGTAGCCTTGATCACAGAGGGAGTGGGCAAGCTGTTACTGCTGCAGTGGGAGTATTCGAGCAGCAGGCTTATGAAGTAAACATGCATGCATCAACTAACCATTGCTCGAATAAACAGGCACCTTGGGTGCCTCTGCGGACGACATTGGTGAGTCCCCTTTTTGGTAGGTCAATATACTAGCAATTCTTGTAATCCAGAGGGCTAAGCTTCTGGTAGTTGACGTTCCTTGAGATAATTTGAGAGGTGACGCGGCGGTCTTTGTCGGAGTTGCGGCGAGCTGTCCCTTTTGCAAGCTAAAGCGGCATGCGCCAAGGCAGTAAGGCCGCCGCCGCCCGTCCACCCCATCCAACTTCCGTGGGGGAGCTTCCCCGTTTCCCTCAACTTAGTTCACTCAGCTTCTTAGTTCGAATTGAGCGACGAGATTTCCCCCTTCTCTTGCAACCACCTATCAGTTCAAATGGCATTGCAGGGGGTAGAGCAGACGATCCTTCGGGATCCCGCTCTCTTGTACGTCGTTGATCCCCAACTCCAGACGAATTAAGGAACCTGGCGTGGGCAAGTCGAAAGCTGACTCGACCTAGCTATTGGATCGTATTCCCCATTACGATTGTCATGGTAAGCTTTCGTCAACCCTATTTGACTACACTACCTTCTTTCACAAACCGCTAAGACTTCGATTAAGATCCTCACCGGTATCCTCCGCCACTACGCCACCGTCCTGATGAACAACCCGCCGAAACCCGCCGCGACGCTGGCCGAATCCCGCGAACGCCTGGGCCTCATCCGCGGCGTCAACTTCCGCAACAACGCCTACGTGCTCAGCCCGGAGTCGTGCGAGATGCGCCGCAAGTACCTCATCTCCGCCTACCAGGAGGGGGCCTTCCTGAAGGACCCGGAGAACCGCGGCCAGCCGCCGGCGAACCCGATGACGGATCCCGCGGGCATGGAGGCGATGATGGGCATGATGAAGGGGAACATGATGATGATGATCCCGCAGACGTTGATCATGAGCTGGATCAATGCGTTCTTTTCGGGGTTTGTGATTTGTAAGTTCTTGTTTTCTAGTTTACTCCTTTGTGTGTGGTTGTCGGGCTCGAGAGCTGACTTGGGGGGCCGATGCAAAGTGAAATTGCCCTTCCCTCTTACCATTCGGTTTAAGTCGATGCTACAGTCCGGTGTGATGACTCGGGATCTGGATGTGAGATGGGTGTCGAGTCTTTCCTGGTACTTTTTGAATCTGTTTGGGCTGCAGTCTGTGTTTGGGTTTATCTTGGGGAGCGATAATGGTGAGTCAAGTTCTCGGCATGCGACACGGTTTTGTGTTTGTGTAAGGGTTAATGGGAATGATTTGTGCTAATCGATGGTATGCAAAACAGCTGCCAGCCAAATGGCTCAACAGATGGCTGGTATGAACCCTGCGGCCGGCATGAACCCTTTCCAGCCGGGTCAGGACCCCGATAAGATGTATCAGAATGAGGCGGAGAACCTTGCGGTCATGGAGCACTTCTGCATCTTGGATGGAATTGAGGAGCGCATCCTGCAGAACTATGGCTCCAGCGAAGCCTATTAATGTGGTCGTTCTCCGAGGGTGTAGACTTGCTTTTGCTGTGGTAAAGCTCACAATGTCAAGCTCGTATTTAGTGTGATGACGCAGATCAAGGCAATTACTTTGTTCTTTCAGAGATGTTGTACTACTATCAAACCCTAAATGTCAATACATGAAAATAGTGGCTGTTCATCATAACTACTTTGAAGGGTCGTCACTGCGGAAAGTCGCTCGTTCCGCAATATATATCTACATCCCAGCCTTCTGCCAGACGCTATACCTAATGATAATTGATCACTCCATCAAGAACCCACACCTCTCCATTCGAAACCTTCTCGGCAATACTATCAACCTCGACATCACCCGGTTGAATCTGTCCCACACCGAAATTAGCCTAATCATCTAACCCCCGATACCAGGTTGGGAAACACCTACCCGAATCTTATCACCAACTCTGGACCACGTCAACTTATCCCCGGCCAACGTCTCCGCCTCTTCCCCTTCCTTCCAGGGACTCGTCCCCACTACATGGGCCTTGACAAACCGCTCTAGATTCCGGGTGGCGCGATCCTGGCCCTCCTTCCCCTCGTACGCCCGCGCCTCCCCAAACCGCGCGATATCATCCGGATTCTCCCACGGCTTGCGCGGTAGCTCCTGGATGGCGCTGTTGCGCGGCGCTAGCACGGTGACGTTGTGGGCGGCGTCGTCGAGCCGCGCCTCGACGGCCTCGAACTGGCGCGTCAGCGAGGCGAAGACGTTCACGCCCCGGGTCTTGGGGAGCACGTCCGAGAGGATGATTCCTTTCCCATCGGTGTTTCCTGTGTCTTGGGGGTGGTCCTCGGGCGGGAGCACGACGTTGGTGGAGGGGTTGCTGCCCATGACTGCTGCTGCACCTGCTTGGAGGGGTAGTTGTCGGTGGTTGGCGAGCCACTGCTTCAAATCGAGGGTATCGCCTAGGCGACGATGAGGTCTCTCGCCGAGTGGGCGGGGAAGGCGCTTGCGAAACTGTAGGTCCCAGGACGCTGCGGAGGCGGTGGGGATGAGTGTTACTGTGAGTAGAAGAACTAGTAATATCAAGGTTATTCTCAAGTACAAACTTTGCATCTTGACATGGATGGTTAGTTGCTGGTGGTGGTGGTTGGAGATATATAGTTTACTGTCTATAGTTGCCAACGGGTGGTCAGCGGCGCGCGCGGGCCCATGACGCAACGGGGCCAGCTGGCGAACAACCCACACGTGATATCTATCGATAAGGGTCTTAGCCTGACAGCGTCATGTTTCCGGTCGCGGAGTTTAGCAAGAGCGGGGAGTGGGAATTTGAATCTCCCCATGCAAGTGACAGTATAACTCCTGGTCAATCTTGCGCAAATACACAAAACACGAAAAGATAACCCCACGCATCCAGCATGTCGGCATTGCAGACTTTCCTGCTGGTCGTGGACCACGATAAGCAGGAGGCCAAGCAGATTGCTGAACGAGTTGCTCAAGGTAAGTTTTTCTGTGAAATTTCTCACACACTCTCTCCAGGAGACAGGTCGGGTAGTGAGACTCTGCTAACTTGCACTCACGAATAAAAAAAGATGTGGAGAATAAGAAGACGACACTCATTGAAGTCGTGCAGTCGCTAGGGGAATATATCAACGATGACGACCCAATTCTTCGCGGCAAAGCGGTTTCCTACCTCACCGCGATCATCAAGGAGCTGCCCGCCAAGTTCCTCTCGAGGCAGCAGATTCAGGTTCTGACGACTTTTTTCTGTGATCGGATTCAGGATGGAGGGGCGGTTGCCGGGTTGGAGACGTTGCAGAAGCTGGATCGGTTCAATAAGCCTCTGGCTGAAGAGGTTGCTCGGGCGTGAGTTCTTGCTCTTCCCGAGTTCGAGCAATGTGCATTGCATGGGGCAGAGGGGGGGCTGACTTGCGCACAGGATCTTTGAACAATTTGAGGAATTGCAGTCTCGTTCCCAGTCTCAACGATTTCAAGTCTATCAGTTGCTGAACGAATTGATGCTGAATTACCGTGGCGGTGCGTTTTGGAGACCATCCTATCTCTCGGGGCTACGGGCAAGAGCATACTGACTAGTACAGCACTTCATGATATGGGAGACGAATCCCTGGTTGGAATTGTGGATCTTGTTACTGGCGAGAAGGATCCCCGGAACTTAATGATGGTGTTTTCCATACTCAAAGTGGTCATGGTGGAATGGGACATCTCCAACCATGCGGAGGTACGTGCTGCATGGAATCTGCTGGGCCGTCTGCCAAAGCTGACCTCTGAAGCTGCTGTTTGACTCGGCCTACAATTACTTCCCTATCACCTTCAGACCCCCACCGAACGACCCGTACGGCATCACGGCTCAAGACTTGAAGGACCGCCTGCAGGACTGCATTTCCTCAAACAGCCTCTTTGCGCCGCACTCTATCCCTTCTTTGCTGGATAAGCTGGATTCGACTTCACCAAATGTCAAGGTATGCTGTCTACGGTTTGGGTGAGAATTGTGGTTTGGGTGAGAATTGGCTTCAGGCTGACTTGCTCACAGAGGGACGCCCTCAATGCTTTGATCGCCTGTATCGAGTCGTACGACCCTAACACGGTGTCCCGCTATTCCATCACGATATGGGAGACCCTGAAGTTCGAGATCCTCAACGCCCAGGAAGAATTCCTCTCCGAGCTGTCCCTCCAGGTGCTGACGGGTATTGCTAAGCGTTTGTCGGAGGGTGTCTCGCAGATCTCTGATCAGTTGCCTCTTGCACAATATTTGCGCCCAATCACCAAAGAATGTAACGAGCAACTGCGGGAGCCCCAACAGAAGCAGGCAAAGCCTGCTCAACAGATCCTCGGCGCTATCTCCTCTGCTTCCGCCCCTGCATTCACGCTAATCATCCAGGCAGTTGTGGCGCCTCTCTTGACTATTTACCAAGAGGCTGACGGCATCGCCAAGCAACGAGCTCTCCTCGATACACTAAGCGTTCTCTTTGACTCCTCTATCAAGGTGTTCGGTGAATGGACCTCGCGCGACGCAGAGGTTGCTTTCGAGAACCCTCTGTTGGAGTTCAAGGATCAGTTCTCCGAGATCTTCGGCCAGGCGTTGATGGGTGCTATCAAGGAAGAGGTCTCGTTCCGCATCTCTGCGTTGAAGGGCTTCCTGCGTTTGTCGGTTCTGCGCGACTTCTTCCAAGACAACGAAATTGGCCTGTTTGTGCAATATCTCGACGAGATCCTTTTGAAGGAGGAGTCTGTTGGCCGTGACGACCTTAAGAAGGAGGCGATCGTTGCTCTGACGGAGATCTCCAAGCACAAGCCTCGCTTGATCCTGGACATCACGTTCCCGGCATTCGTGGCCACGCTACCTGACTCGGTCGAGGAAGCGGACAGCGGCTACCTGAACACCCTCGATGTGCTTGCCAAGATCAGTGTTGAGAAGGACATTTTTGAGACCTTGGTTCGAAGATTGCTCAGCAAGCTGAACATTCTGCTGCAGCAGGAGCAATCGGGCTCCGTGAAGTACCCCCGTGCGATCCTCCTCACTATACTTTACGTTATGAACCAGAGAAAGATGGAGGAAGACCCGAACCTGGAGTTCTATTATGACAAGATCGTGGCCAGCCTGTGCCGCAGCGCCGCGGTGACTGCTACCTCAACCACGACGTCAAACAACATCCTCAGCGACGCCACCGTCCTTGACATCCTCGGACGCGTGTGCAACCTCCTTGTCCGAGCTCTGCCCAGAAACAAGCAGGACGAGATCGCGCAGAATGTCTATACACTCTTCACATCGGCCGCGGAGTTCCAAGCGGTGCCCTTCGCGCCGTCGCCCAGCGCCGACCAGAAGCGTACGATGATCCTGTCGACTTTCATTCTCGCGGGGCTCCCAGCCGACGTGCAGAACCTGCCCTACACCACCAACCCCAACATGTCCGCTCTCCTCACCGACATCGCCACCCGGGCCACTGGCGAGACGGAGCTGGCGACCCAGTACGCCTTCCTGCGACACCTGGCTCTCCTGGCCAACAAGTTCCTCCCCAAATCCGACCTCCCGCTCGCGTCGGACCTGTTCTATACCCTCCTGCCTCCCGGCAGCGAAACCAACAAAGTAGCTCCCGGCACGATCCACACCCTCTTCTGGCTCTCCAAGGGCCTCATCCTCCGGCTGGCCCCGACGACCACCCAACTCCTCACCTCCCTCCTAACCCTCGTCTCGTCCCCGGACGAAGAAACCAGCCTCACCGCCGCACGCAGCTTCTCGATCCTCCTACGGGACGATGAGATCCTCTCGGCCACCAACGGCGCCAATATCCGTCTCCTAAGCAAACAACGCGTCTTTACCACCCTGACCCCGCTCATCTCCTCCCGCATCCGCGAAGTCAACATCTCCACTTCCTCCTCCACCACCCCCCAAGAAACCCAAGAAACCCACCACATCAAACCCGCCCACCTAACAGCCCTAAGCGGCATCCTCTCGACCATCACCCCGGACCTCGTCCTTCCCGAACTCCCCACCTTACTGCCCCTGCTCCTCCAATCCCTCGACCTATCCACCCCGCACTCCACCCCCGTCCGACTCGCCACCCTCTCCACCCTCGCCGTCATCATCCGCGACAACGGCGTCCCCGTCATCGACAAATGCGGTCACGTCCAGAGCCTCGTCACCCGCCTCCTCGCAACAACCGCCTTCACCCCGGCCAACCACCACCCGAAGCTGCGGGTCGACGCCCTGACCTGCCTGTACCTGCTGGCGCAGGCGCCCACGGACGCGCCCGCGCTGGCGCGCGCCGGCCGTCTTTCGCCGCTCCTGGCCGTCAAGAGCCAGGTGGTCCGGGCGCTGCGGGCGGTGCTGGATGATCCCCGACGGGACGTGCGGAAGGCGGCCGTCGATGCGCGCGCCGCCTGGTTGAGGGGCGTGGATGATGCGCCGGAGGAGGAGGATTGATTTCCCTCTCTTTTTTATTCCCTAAAAGGTCTGTTCAAGCGCCGGGGGGGGGGGGGGGAATTTGTTGTGCTAGAGTGCAGGTTTGTTGTTTGTATATGTGAACCCCGGCTGGATTATAGATTTAAGAAAGATTCGAGGGTATCGTCTACCTGTAGTATGGTTTGATGTCAGGTGGGATGGGGGAAGGTGTACAGCATAATAACTGTACATGGATAGAATACTGATACAAATACAAATACAAATACATAGGTGTTTATAAAAGTGCTTAGAATTCGGGATCCTGTCGTCTAGGACCCAGGGCTCATGGCGTATGAAGGATAGATACATTTACAGTCAGGGATTTAGAGGAGCATGGTTGTTTTATGAGTACTTCAGGTGAAATCGGGTATATGGTACTATCGACTAGATGATAGCAGGCTCCCTTCGACTGTGCAATCGTCAGGATTATGGCATGATCCTCAATTTGATCACCTAACCTGACGTCCTCCGGATCCGTTATTCAGATGCTAAAAATCAATGTGCCAATTTGTTCAATGGAAGTATGAGGGAAGCCAAGTGGAATTGCAAATTGTGAACTTGGAACTATTATCAACCCGCCCCTCTCCCTTATACCCATCTACCCAAGCCAACCAACACCTACTGCAGGGACAGCATTGAACCCCAACCCCGGCACCCATGAATCTTGTAAATACAGCCTGGCTTCTTCAACTCCCCATCTTCGCTGGCATTGCGGACCCCCAGAAAGAGACCCCAAGATCCTGCTCTCAACGCCCCGTGTTAAACCACTAGAAGTCTCAGCCTCCTTACTGATCAGCCTCCTTGCTGATGGGAGAAAACTTCCTCCTCTTGGCCGCTGACACCGTAAAAGACCCAGTCCCATCACTTCACTTAAAGCAAAGCAGAAAAGCCAGCATGCGCAGTATCGGATAGCAAGACGGGGAGAACAACAGAACAGGCAGCCCGTGTCCCCAAGGTGCCCTCGTCGTCAAATCAGTCCACTGTCCTTGCCATGTACGAGGAACGAGGACCCTTTCGAAGAAGCAACCCCTACCACGTGACTCAAAAGAAAAGCTCAAAAGCTAGACTACCAATACTCCTGCGGCGAAAAGATATCAACCTGCGCCGGGTACCGAACGATCCCCTTGGAATCCACCCGGGCACCTAGAGTTTCCTCACTGCTCTGCGAGTCATCATCATCACCTCCATATGACATGCCGACCACGCCACGCGCCCGAGCACTGCTTCGCAACGAGGCGGTGGTGGTGGTGAGAGGTTCAAGCGGGACGTCCATCCCGGGTCGAGTATTCCAATACCCTACCGCGTCGATGCGCTGGATCACCGTCCTGGCTAGACGGAGCATATCTCCGAGACCGGCGTGACCGATGTCTTTGGCGACGGCACTGGGAGTCTCGTCTTCGGTCTTACCCTCGTTCGTCGCTGTGTCACGGATCAAAGCAGCAGCGTCGCGGCCGAACAGGTCAATTCCGCGCCAGTCAGTTGTGGGCTCGCCAACTTCGAGGTCGGCGTTGGAGTTAAGAAGAGAGTCGATCGCAGGACTGACCAAGGAGACCTCATACCACAGTCGGCCGTTGTTCACCATCTCCGCCGGTGCTGTGGCACGAGCTCGCTTGACTTCTGGCTCAGTATAGTGTTTCCCGAAGAGCAGGTCTTGCACTTCAGTAATCTGCAGGAAGATATGGGAAGTTGTATTGATGTCATCCTCATTAAGAGCCTTGTCAGGACTTGTAGTCACAGTAGCTGAAGCCTGCTCCCGAGCAATACGGGCAGCAGCCTCGTCGCGTTGCAGATGACGGTGGCGAGTCCAGCGCCGCATGTACACCTTCTCCAGTGTCACTTTATTCTCCATCTCAGTGGGCAGACGTGTGTAGATGCAAATGAGGTTGCGATCCGGTTCGACCCATATGCTCTTGGCGAGATGCTGGGCGATCTGTTCAATATCCGGATTGCTATCGCCAACAAATCCCGTCACTTGATTGACCGACATATTGGCATCCCATGTGTAAGCTGGAAAGTGAAAGGTGACCCCTCCCAGTTTTTTTCCCGGCTCCCGAACGCTGTATCTCCCATTTTCGTCGATGACTACCATGTAAAGTTGATTAGATCGGGTGCGGAAATGGAATTCATAGGACACGCAGTAATCCGTGTAATCCTGCTCAAATAGACGAGGTTTGCCATCGGCTTTGGAAGTACGGATGTCCAAAATATGGTCAATATCGGCACCAGAGGTCGTGAGTCGCTTTATGAACTTGGTGGTTGGAGCCGAGAGACCGGACTGTGGACGAAACAATCTCGTCCAAGCGTCTGCAGTCAAGTTTTCTTGTCTGTAGGACTTCGGAAGAAGGGGTACCAGAATCAGACCGAATTGCATCTCGATGTTCATCGCCCCGGGAAAGCACGCTGCCGAGTCGAGGATGGGGATAATAGCGTCATAGAGACTTTTCACCTGCCGTTGAATACCCTCGTCTTTCACTGGAGCTGGTTTCGGCACGACCAAGGCCTGCACAGTGACGCTTGAAGCTGGCTTCTGACCTTCAGGAGATTGGACGGACTCTTTCTTCGGCTTGCTGATGCCCCAGGAATCTTCAAGTGTCGCTTGTCTTCTTGCCTTGGCCTCGGCTTTGCTTTTAGCAGTGCTAGCACTCTTCGGACTCCTGTGCCGGGTGTTATGGAACTCTCTGGAAGTGACCTCGCTGGAAGACACCTTTTCCGAGCGCTGAGCTCTCTCCAGATCTGTAACCATAGCTTTTACCCATGCCTCGTTCGCTTGACTGCGTGAGGCTGCGGTATTCGGCTTTTCGTCTGCAGTGGGAAGCACTTGAACGGCCGCTGCATTGTAGCTCTGACGCAAAGCATTGAGTCTCTCATCTTGGCTTATCAGGTTGCTGCTGCGCCAGGAGGTGGTTTCCAGGCCAGACCCGGATTCACTAGAATCCAAAAGATTGCCAACCCCAGTAGTCAACCCGGCAAGGTCGGACGTGTTCTTGTCCAGCAAGATTGTAGTAGCGGAGCCACTGCCGCATGATGAAGATGCTACGGGAAGCAGTGCGGGCTGGTCGAAAGAAACAACTTGGGTGTTGGTAGTGTTGCTTACTGGTATGTCGATATCGATCAATTGATTCTGACGGGCGGCCTTCCGTAGTGCGGCTGGACCAGTGCTGGGATTACCCCGTCTACCGAAGGCCCGTTGTGGAGATAATTTGGCAAGACCGTACTTGGTCGAATCAAACTTTGACGATATAATGCTCCGATTGTCCTCCGAGGAACGCGCTTGGGCCCGAGCTTGAGACTGGGAGTTAGGCGCCTTAGCCTCCACCTTGACGCTCTGCAAGTCCTGGTCCCCATTCTTAACATCATACTGCATGACCCAGCGTCTACGGGGTGAAAGATCGTTTCCCTCCAGATCCGTAGAAGTTGGTCTTGTTTCCGGGAGCGAGGGAGTGGCCTGTGCCTTCTGCTTGGTACCGCCTGGAGCAACCCTGCGCACTTTCACACCGGCAGGTCTCTGAGGCCCGGTTGCTTCGGACCCATTGCGTTGTGCACGGGCAGGAGTTCTGGGAACAGGAGCCTGGAGAGTTGGAGCTGGACCTTGAGTACTGAGAGTCTGGTTGATACCAGGAGCCACGGATTCCTGCTCAGGGATATCCTTCTCTACTCGCGCTCCTTCAACGACCCACTGGTTCACCTGCTTCGCTTTCTCAACAGTCAAGTAAGGGTGCAGCGAGGGTGGGACAGCTATGGTCATCGCATTGGTTCTCGGGATAGCGCTTTCAGCCAATTCATACACTGTATCGTATCCCTTATCACTTCCAAGCGGCTGGAAGGTGAAATCATTCCAGATGCGAGATTTTCCGGGGTCGTAAACAAGATGGGGTGGGTTTGCCAGATTGGTAGGTAGTTTCAACGCGTGAGTTTCTCCGTCGATTGAGTATTGTACCGAAACATACATCTCACCAGGATCGAGGTGTGGGTCGATAGTCGGATCTGGTAGAACTCGACGCTCGGCAATCGGGTTCAAGGTATTGTACTTCACGAGACGATAGCGCAACGCCTCGTCTTCCGGCGCCACAAGAATGTTGGTCGTGATAGGACGCTGGACATATGCCTAGCACACCAGTGAGCGGGTGTGGCTTCGAAATGTCAAGAAAAGGACTTACCAATGGCTTCTCAACCCTAGTAAGCTTAGCCAGGGCGTCATATACATCGACTTCACTGGTACCCGTGACTTGAATTCCCTTTGTATCGTCGAGCATAGTTATCTCGGTTGAAGTGAGGTCGGCAATGCTAGCAAGTAGTTTCCTGGATTCGAAGGAGAAGCACCCCACTCCGCCATTCTGTGATAGCCAGAGTTTGGTTATATGGATAGATGAGGTTGGGATCAGTTCGCAGCCATCCTCAAGGGATAGGTTCATTTCATCCTCATTGCCGTGGCTCTGGAGACTAGATGTCATATCTAGCTGGTAGATGCGTGGTTCCTGCATCGAAGGCATGAAGTTAGTAGATGAGTCGGTCAAATTGCAAATGGCCAAGATGACAGGAGACAGAAGGGGTCACAGCCTAACATCAAGCAGGTCTTTGTATTCATTGCCGGAAATAGTACTGGAAACAATGCCAGCGATTTGTTTTGTGTAACGATCCACGGAACCTTCAATGGCGATGATCTTAAAGGGTGAATAGGTCAGCGAAGCTCAGCTAGAAGGATGCCACAAGTGAAGCTTGCATCGTAAAGTTTGAGATATTCAAGATGGCAATCCGGTTGAGATGTCGCAGTCCTGACAGAATTAAGTTAATAAAACTGAGCCAGAAGACTGATTAACAGCACGTCATACTTGACTTCTTCACTAATTTCTCGAACCTGAATCAAATTGTTAGATCAGCATAGTCTTTCTTGTGAATACAGCGAATCCTTACACCGATAGGCTCAAAGCCCCATATAGAGGCGAGCGCCAGGCGCTGTTCCATCTCGGCAACTCGACTCCAACGAAAGCCAGAAGCGAGGCCCGCGGGCGACAGCAGACACGTACGCGAGGCAACCCTCGACCCTAAATGACAGTTTTACAAAATCAATGTATGAAGGTTGTGGCAGCCAAAACCAGAATAAGGGTATCGCGTAATGAAATCGAAGTGATAGTAAGAAAGAGCGTAGGATGAGGAATATGGGAAGAGAGAAGGTGGAGGCAAGTGGGAAGAGGGAGGAAGGAGGGGGGAAAGGGAAGGGTAGGAGCAATAAACAGTGTTGGTCTCACTGAACTGTGAACCCCAGGCGACAACCAGGCGACAACCGGTCAACAACCGGTCAAGTATGTACGACGACACCGCGCGATGACGGTGCGTGATTGCAGTGCGCGAAGACACTGCAATCAAACAGGAAGCGGATAAATGCAGCCAACGGTTAATCCTTTACCTCCTTGCCGTCAAGCAACCAGATGGTTTGGCGTTCTCAGAAGTGCAAGACAGAACATATTAGCATGATGTTTTATATGAATAGACGGGCATCTATCAAAGTATACTGAAGTATATTGTAACTGGACAGCACTGTACTTTGAACAAGATAGTGGCAAGTAGGGACATGACGGTCTATGTTTCCCAGGGTATCAAGCACTCCCAAACTCCTTATATCTCCCAGAGATATGCCAGGGAGCAAATATGAATAAAATAACGGTGGGTAAGAAACAGATGAAATGAAGGTTGGAGATGAAATGGGAAAAATAAAGAATACAAGAATGGAATGCAGAAGATGCATATTTCATGGTCCCCCATCACGACTGCCATGTCGACGCAGCGGATTTGAAGGGTTTTCATTGGGATGCTGCTTGATTGCAGGCTCGAGATCTTCCACAATCAAGGTGGTCAACGTGCCCGCCGTTGACCTGAGCCTGTCAATCCAAGGGGCCCCTGGCAAAAAATATTGCTTAGACCGTCATAGACTCGGGAATATTCATTGGGCGTCTTTGACTTGCTGCTTGAGTTGAATGACCCACTTCATCTTTCCTTCGGTCTCTTTCAGCGAAGTCAGGGCGGCATCGATCTTGGCATTGTCTTGCCGGCCCGTCTCAATCAGCGTTCGGAGATCTTCGTCTTGCGTCCGCTTGTAAACCTGGAAATTGGCGTACAGCAGGTCGAATCGCTCTCGGTTGAGCTCAATCTCCCGGTCCTTCTCCGCCATGATCGCATCCAAGCGCTCCAGCTTGGTGTTCTTGTCGTCGAACTGCTTCTTCATGGTCGTGATATCATCCCTGATCGACTTGAGCCGTCTCTGCTGTTCCGCTCGTTCCCGATGTGCCGATTTGGCCAGAACATCGTACTGGGTCCGCGAATGGTTGGAGATCTCCTGCAACTCGGCGCATTTGCGGTGGAAATCGTCCCGGGCGGAACCCATCAGTTGATTGACTTTCTTGGCCTCGCCCTCCGCCTGAACCCTCCGGTCCTTCTCGGTCTGCACCTCCGCGCGTAGCTCGTCAATCTTCTTGTCTTTCCGCACGATCGCATGGAGGTTCGTCTCGTTCGCTTGCTCGAGGTTCCGGAGACGTTCGGTCATGTTCTGTACCTGAACCTTGAAGGCGTCGTTCATGCGCTGCGTCTCTTCGGCGCGGGAGCGATAGAGACTACACTCCCGAGTCAAGCGCGCGACTTCTTCTTGAAGGTTATGGATAACGCGCCCGGACTTGCCCGTGGCCGCATGACCGACAGCCGACGACCATTCAGTTGCCGGGGGATCTTGGTTGGTCTCGTGGTTCGCGAAGCCGTTGGTGCCGCTGGGGGACGTGGGTCTCACGGGTTCTGTTTCGCAATACGCATAACTGGGGTTAGCCCCTCGGTAGATTATGGGGGAACGATGCGCCGTTGGAGGGTCTATCCAGCCGACGCTGGGTCGCAAATCCAGACGGAGGTAAACGTACCTGGGGAGGAATCGGCGGGCGGAGCACCATTCAGCTGGTTTGGGGTAGAGATTTCATTGAAGAGTCCATTGTATTGATGCATATTCAGCTGCGTTTCCACATGGGGAAGGCTGACACGAGGCGCTCGACGGGGATCTGACGTAGGCAGCGAAAGCATGTCCGGGTCAGCATGGGTGGTTCCTGGCTTGGGTGACTTCTTGCCCCGACCGAATCGGGCCATTCCGACCATAACGGGAAATGGGGTGGAATGTCACTTTGGGTTCTGGGATGAAGGTGATAGCGCCGCAATTGGCAAAGGTGCAGGAGAAGAAGAGCGGAGCAGGAATCCGAAGCAGGAACCTGCTCCAGAGAAGGAAGAGGGGAGTGAACCCAGGCCGGAGAACAGGCGTTTTGTTGGGCCGCAGTAAGGGGAAGAAGGGAAGGAAGGCAATTTGGATTTTGACAACCAGCCCGGCCCCGATCCTGTAAACACAACCAAGCCAAACCAAACCAAACGCAGCTCACAGCGCACACCCACCCGGGGGAAGTCAACAAAGAAATTGTTGGAAGGGGTGGAAGTGGCAGGGAAAGGGGACGAATGGTGCGGACGACGACGATTGAATGGCGACGACACAGGTCGAAAGAAGGGGGAGAGCAGAAAAGCACATACCACGAAGTGGATCAAGGCTTGATTGCAGGAGATCTGCAGCAGGAACAGTTAAATGATGGTCAGTCTGATGCTTATTCATCGCCGAGACATCACAAATATTCTCCGAGGGGGGAGTTGCGGGTGGTGGACGAGGGAGAGGGACGTGCTGGAAGAGGGTGAAGAAATGCAGCAGAAAAATCGATCGATGAGGAAGTTGGTCTGTAGGTACGGATGTAAATTGCTTCCCAAAACATACCGTCACTGTCCAAGCACAACGTGGGGTGGCGCCAGCACAAACTGGGCTGATTAATCTGAAGATCCTGGCAGGTCCAGTAAGAATAGATAGACACTGAAGAAGGAATGATCCCAAAGCTGGTAAAACTAGTAGTTTAGAATAAACGAAAGGAAGACAGAAAGAAAAGAAGAAGAGGAGGAGGAGGAGGTGGAGGAAGAAGAACAGAAAGTAAAAGAGTAAGTGAGAGGAAGTGTAGTCTTATTCAAAGAATAGTATGGAGTAAGTAACTTAGAAGATGATAGATAATGAATGACTGGTAACAATCAAGAATCCTCCCACTAAATGAATAATATGATCGATCGGCTGTCAAGTCTAAACTCTCATTGCCGCCACTAACTAGGTAACCAACTCAACTGGTCAACTAATGACCGGTCATGTTCAAGACACCCAATCCTTTGTCTTCTTCCCTTCAAGGTTTGGTCTGCCTGACTACCGTTCGGAACTGTCATCTACAAACAAAGTACAATTCAGTCCTGTCCGATCATTTATTAATAGCAGCGGCAGCGGCAGCACTGTGGATTATTCAATCTGATCGCACAAAAATCGAGCACTTTGAGGGCGTCTGGAGCTGATCTGCAAGCCCAGTCCGGAGAAAAGGATTGTGGCTCACTCTCGGCCCGACCCCTGTGGTGTCTGGAAAGAGATATATATACACAACAGAAGGGAAAGAGAAGCAAAAATGAAAACCTCAACCAACGCCTGTCGCCCAGAGCAATCCCAGCACCGCTCGGTCTCATGCGAGTTGATCTGAAGAAGAACGATTAACCTAGGCACACACGAACCAAGTTCTGACAACCAAGTAGAACAAAGTTCGATGTCTGCCAAGCGCACCCGGGAAGTTCGTCCAAGTCTACTAGACGAGGTAAACCACCATGGCGAGAGCACCCAACACGAAGCCCATTCCCGTCGCGCGAACAGAGGCAGCACCACTCTGCATATAAGCAGCCATAGCAGTCTTGCTGTTGGCGGCTCCGGCTGCATTCGCACTGGGGTCGTTGGCGGCATTGACGGTGAAAGTCTGGCCATCATTGCCCTTCTGGACTGTCTGCATCTCATCGTGAGGGGCTGTGTCGGTGGGGTATGCAGTTGCGGTCGGGGCTGCAGGGCTAGGAGCTGGAGGGACAACCGAGGCTACCAGCGTTGTTGGGCTGGGTTTGAGGACTGGGGTGGACGCAGCCTTGGTAGCTGGGGTAGCTGGGGACCCGTCGGTGACCTGTAAAAGCCCCGAGTAGTTCACATAGCCGTTCTGCTGGATCTGGAAGGCATAGTCGTCGCCGTTCTCTATCGTCGAGTCCGGAGTCCAGGTGAAGGAGCCTCCCTGGGCATTGCTTGCCAGGGTCTGGACGGTGTCCAAGTTCTGAGAATTGCCCTTCCGCAGTGTGACGGTCACGGGCTAAATTAAGCGTTAGCGAATGGAAAACAACGTCAAGGAGTGGTAGCAGCCGTACAGCATCCGAGTCCGTCTGCCACTTCAGAGTGGTAGGCTGGCCAGCATGAATGACCGAGGGCCATTGGGTGAAAGACAAAGCTGCTTCGGCAATCCCGATCTGAGCCAGGCATGCGAAGGCCGCAACAAGAGAGTTTGACGCGCGCATCTTGATATTGAGTCGTGATAGACTGATATGAGAAAGATGATCTTCACGTGTTGAGTGCCTTGGATGACAATATTCCCGCTGCAGAGAGATTTCTGGGATGCAGAGCGATATCAAAGGAACCCGACTGAATCTTGTGGACCTGCTAGATATCGAAAGACACAGACTATGCCTTCTTCGCTGTGGTTAGTATCGAAAACAACAATACGTACCTCGTTGACTTGTCGGACCCAGGACTGGCGCGAAGTATCTGTGGTCGAGTAGGAGGGCGAGAGCAAGGTAGAAGACGAAAGGCCGTCAGAAGGCTTCAGCCAGAAGATAGATCTTTATTGACGACCAAAACAACGCGTTGCCAAACAATAGGTCTGCCTGAATGCCAATGGAGGCGAAAGGGCGCACATGCCGGGCTTGGTTTGTAGCATTCCTGAAGGAGGGCTCGTACCCGGCATGAGTACAACAACAAGCTGGGGAATGACTGAGCAGCACAATTACAAGGTCTACTACTGCTCGCTCGTGGCTTTACGGGTGGCGCTCAGGATATTAGCCCACAAGAGAGTGAGTTCATCATGAAAAGCTCGACTCATGCTGTACTGCCGACAATACCATCCGAGCAGCAGTGCTGGGAGTAGCTGTTTGTGTCATCCAGGTGCTGACTGGATACTGTCTACTGCCGTGTGGTTCGTTCTCTCAGAATGGTCCCTTGGATCGTCCAGGAATGCAAGCACTGCTGCGTGGCTCGTGATGATCCAGAGGAAGAAAGCACAGCAATGAGAGAGGTCAAGAGTCCTACTTCGCCATGAATGAGAATTGAAGAGCCGTCGATGGCATGAGCACTATACTATGTCCTTGTGGCACGTCATGGGAATAGGGTTCTGAGCATAATCACTCCCTCACTTCAGACACCTTGATAGGAGGTAGAAAGGCCTTCAAGCTGCCAAACACCACTTCCTACACAAAGTAGACTCATTGTTTTGATTTTCCACCTTGGGGAAAAATGTCAATGCGGGTGGAGGGTGTTTACCTGCAAGGGGCAACACAGCAAATGAGTGGAGAGAGCAGCAGATCAACCCCATATCAGCCACGATCGAGGCAACCTTCGCTCATCTTACCCCTGACCGATCATCACCGCTGATGAAGTCACCCGGTTAGCTAGCATGTGGTTCATGCAGGCCCGATCTTCTATACCAAGTCTTGGCGCATCGACAGGCCCCCAAGACGGGTTGCCGTTCAGGCACAGGACGTTTACGGCATCACCTCTGCTGAACAGACACACAGCAGACCTAAAGTCTCGCTTTGCCGACTCGCTCCTCAACCAAGCCAGACTTCTTGCGGAATCGCTCGCTCACTATCGGGACGATTTAAGAATCGCAACGGTGACATCTGCCCCCGAATCTCCCGATGCCGGCTGCCGATTACCGAAAGCGGAGATGCAGCGGACTTCACCTCCAGCACGCATTGCACGGGGTCGACTGCCAAAGTTAATCGGCTTTTCAGCCCGATGCAAGTTCATCAAGCTTCAATGATGGGTCCAGTGACCGGATGCATCACTGGGTCTTTCTCACGAAGGTTACTGTTGCTTTCCGAGTTCCCACTGCACGCTCGTCTGTTCCTTCCACGATGGGGGATGGGGAAGGTGAAAGAGAAAGAAAAGGACGACCTCAACCCTGATTGAGGATCCTGTCACCATGATCTCTTCTTACTCTCTCTCTGTCTCCTTCTCGCTTCGAAACCAACTACCATTCTTGACACTCTATATACCAATGGCGTAAAAAAAAGTCGAGTCACTCGTTAACATCTGCCACGCTCGTTTCCACACCCTCATAACCTCGTCTGTCGCTACCACCCAGACTCAGCTTTCGATTCGCCACTTCTCTTCTATGATCTGAGCCAGGACTATTTCAAAACCCAGCATCTGGAATGTTACAAGCAGGCATATCCGTGATACCTGTGCCCGGTGTATCATCATCCTCACCATCAACCTCCACTACCACACCAGCAACCCTAACCCACACCCCCTCAGCACCAACAGCCCAGAGCCTTCCATTGGAAACAGCCCCCACGACCCCAACAACCACCACCTCGCAAACCCAAAGATTCTACCGCCTCAAAAACCATGACAGCACCACAACGACCACCAGCAGCACAATCCCAACCCCAACGCCAACCCCCGCGCACCACCACCTCATCGAAACCACCCGCCGCACAGCCCTCTACACCCTGACCCTCTGCCGCAACGTAATCACGATCCTCGAGCTAACCCGCCTCCGCAAATCCCGCATCGGCCTGCTCCACTGGATCGAGTTCTGGAACCGGTACTACGGGCGGCGGTTCGGGCGCGCGCTGGCCGCGCACGTCACGCAGGCGCTGGGCCGCATCGACGCGCTGTTCCGCGCCGTGGCCAACGACCTGCACCAGCTGACGCAGCGGGTGCACCACGCCGTCGCGACGGCGCTGCACACCGAGCGCGAGATTCTGGGATTGCTCGAGCGCATGGAGGACGAGGTCGGGGTGCGGCGCCGGCGCCGGAGGAAAAAGGCCCAGGCGATTCTGGCCCAGATGCGCGCGCGGCTCGAGGCCATCCCCGTCAAGGTTAGTGATGAGTTGCTGGACGATCTCAAGCGCGGGGTGTTTGCGTTGGATGTCTACTGTGACTATTATCCGGGGGGCGAGGACGAGGGGTCGACGGGGGCCACGGCGGGTGTCACGGCGGGTGCTGCTGCTGCTGCTGATGCTGCGTGGACGGATACCCGGTATATCACGCGGAGGCCGGTGAGTACGTTGGCCGTGTCGGGGACGCAGGCTTGGTCGTCCTCGTCCGCGTCGTCCGGGTCCGCGGCGAATGGCGCGTGGATGTCGTTGTCGATGCCGGTGCATCTTTCCCGAACATTATGATCGTCGGCTGCGTCATTCGTCTGACTGAAAATGGCTCGCCCGTTTTTTTGCGATGAACTGATAGACTTTTTGATTTTTTTTTACCCTTGTGCTTCCTTCCCCGGTTAGGAGGGCAGCGATATTACCACTACCACCACACTCCTTCGTGCAATCATGCTAGTTAGAATGCGGATCTTGTTGCTTAGATAGAATAGATTAGAATTAGCAATTGCTTACTATCTTTCCCCCCTTCTGAAGTCCGGAGGGAACTACAATCCTTAAACAAGTGATGGAAGATATGGATAGAGATATATTTCTAGTTATGTACAGTAAGTTAGTTGATATCTTGCTTTTAAGTCGTAAACCCTGCGCCGCTTCCTAACCCCGCCTATGCAAACTCCCACAGCCCTCGAAGCAAACTGCCCGGCGCGGTATCCTCGCCGCCATCCTCCTCCAGCAGACGGTCTGTGAATATGCGGCGGGGGATCTGGTACTCGACGACGGGGATGCGCTTGAACGGCTTCTCCTCGGAGCCCAGCTCGGCCTGCAGCATGCCCTGGTAGGTGTAGTCGAGGAAGTCCTCGAGGTGGTAGAACTGCTTGGTGAACTGCTCGGCAAGGATGCGGACAATCGCCGCGACGTTGGGGTGGTAGTGCGACTGCAGGGTCTCGAGCTCCCACAGACTGCTGTCGAGGGCGCGGGAGCGGACGGGGTCGGGCTCGCGCGGGTCGTAGGGGTCGTCCATGCCGCGGGCGGCGAGGAGGGCCTGGCGGTCGGCGTCGCGGATGGGCCGGTGCAGCATGAAGGCGCAGGTAGGGTGCTCCTTGAGGAGGTTGTAGATGAAGGGGGCGATGGCGACGATGGCGGGCGGCGGGGCGTTGAGGGCGAGGCGGGCGAGGCGCTTGATGAAGCTGGCGATGAGGGCGGCGGGGAGATGGGTCGAGGCGAGGAAGGTGTTCATCAGGCGGAAGAAGCGCGACCGGTGCTTCGAGTGCAGCAGGTCCGCGTCCAGCAGCGAGTACAGCTTCGGGTAGAACTGCGGGTAGTCCAGGTTCTTCTCCTGGATCAGGTAGAACAGCCCCGACAGCGCCAGCAGCGAGGTCGCCCCGCCCACGTTGTACGAGTCCGTCAGGAAGTCCATCAGCAGCTCCGGCCGCAGGAACCACGGCTCGATGTTGTGCACCATGATCCGCAGCAGATGCTTGCGTTGCGTCTCCGACAGGGTGTTGCGCAGGATCGCCAGCCAGGCGTCCTGCGCGTGCTTCTTGTGCGACTTCGCCGACACCACCCGCTTGTTGCTCTGGCTGGTTTTCGTGTAGAAGCTCTCGAACTCGTGCTCGGGCGTGGGTATCGAGTCGCATGCCGACAGGATGGTGATCAATGTGTCGATGGTTTCGGAGCTGCGTGGAGTGCTTGCGTATTCACTTGAGACCAGACGTTAGCTTGATGAGACCGTGCGAGCGGTATGAACGGGGTTGCCATACGAGATCTGTATGAAGGTGTAGTAGCGCACGTCCTCGAACTCCTTGGCCTTCTCGATGAAGTCGGACAGCACCGCTTGGCCATTGTTGGCCTCCACAACCGCTTCCACGACGTTCTTGAATAGACCCGTCAACCAGATACCTTCTTCTCCGGGAAGATGTGTGGCGCGCTCGTTGACGATGCAGAGACACAAGGTTAAGGCGGTGTTCTATTCGACCGACATTTAGTATATTTCTGGGCACGTTGAAGATGGCATCGCAGGAACGAACCTGAGACGAAGGATCGCTCTCGCGAATGATAGAGAGCAGGGCTTTCTGATATTCCTTGAGCCGCTCCTTCAACCACGCAACAATAATCTTTTCGTTCTCGGCGGCCCGGCTTGACTCGGTCAAGTTTCCTCCCGCGATCAATCGACTGAATACACGACACAGAGCCAACGCAGCGGGGACATTCGGTTTCTTGGCAGATCCTTGGGTGGTGAGCTTGGAAATCAGGGTTGCGATGTTGTTGTAGTGCTTCCGCGATTCGGAGATTTGGTCTTCCAGCCGCTGGATGTCGGCCGTCGCATCGGCGGACTCAGTGTCCGCGACGGCACGGCGTTTCGACGAAGGCACGCCGCTTTCCTTGACATTCTTTCTTTTCTTGGAGGCCGTAGCCGTGGCGATCGGGGCAGGCATCGTGGACAGAATCGACAAATCGCAAAACGGGCGTTGAATGGAGGAGCGCTAGTCCACCGCAGGGCCACTTTTCTTTTCCGAGATCAACCATAATTTTTTGGGGATAAGAAGAGAAAGAGAGAATCTCCTGCTCCTCGGTTAGGCGGTTTCTCCGGCCCACGACACCAGCCCCAAAGGGGTTTAGTGTCTTCCGCACCGCCCAAACCGCCATCCCGAACCTCACTCAGTCTCCTCATTTCCGTTCCAAACCCATCCACACCCTGTCAAGGTTCCTGTCCATCGCTACAATGGCTTCGCGTTTGGCTAAGAGCACCCTCGGTATGCCCGCTCTTACTTGAAGCCTGGTCTACCCACTTGACATTGGCCATTAACAATTAACCCCTCCGCTAGGTGCCGCCCGGTTGCGGCCGACCCTTCCCACGCGCAATGTCGCTCCCATCACTGCCACCTTGACCGCGTCCCGTTCGGCCTCCAGCGTCCCTACTGAGGATCCCAAGAAGAAGGCTCAGTCCATCCTCGATGCTCTCCCCGGCAACTCCCTGGTCTCCAAGACTGCCACCCTCTCCGCCGCCGCCGGTCTGTCCATCGCCGCCATCAGCAACGAGCTCTACGTGATGAACGAGGAAACCGTGGCTGCTTTCTGTCTGCTCAGCGTCTTCACTGCCGTCTTCAAGTACGGTGGTCCTGCTTACCGTGAGTGGGCTGAGGGTCAGGTCCAGAAGCACAAGGACATCCTCAACGCTGCCCGTGCCGACCACACCAACGCTGTCAAGCAGCGTATGGAGAACGTCAAGGAGCTATCCGGTGTCGTTGAGGTCACCAAGCAGCTCTTTGCTGTTTCCAAGGTACCCTCTCCCTTGCTGCTCATCTCCGAGCACCCATCTCTGGCGTCGAGTGTGTGGGCCATTGCTGACGATGACGTAGGAAACCGCCCAGCTTGAGGCCAAGGCCTACGAGCTCGAGCAGCGCACTGCTCTGGCCACCGAGGCCAAGCAGGTCCTTGACTCTTGGGTCCGCTACGAGGGTCAGGTCAAGCAGCGCCAGCAGCGCGAGCTTGCTGACAGCGTCATCGCTAAGATCCACAAGGAGCTCGAGAACCCCAAGGTTCTCCAGCAGATCCTCCAGCAGAGCGTTGCTGATGTTGAGCGTAAGTTGATGATTTGTCCGTGCTCTCATCGGATACTAATATTCGATCCAGGCATCATGTCTTCCAAGGCTCAGTAAATGCACTCGACATGGATAGCTTTGCTATAAGACTCATGTACAAATTAAAGATCATTTCTGTTACCAGTTAGAAAAACCAAGTACCATTGGTCGACAATCATGGTATGCCAGTAAGAGCTTACGAATAAAGCTTCGACTTCAGCAATAATCCAAGATTATTAGTCGTAACTGTAACTTGACCGCTAGGACACCGAGTAGTCTGAGTCTGAGCTCTGCCTGCTATTGCAATTCTCAACATGTACCTATGACTTGCAGAGATAGACTTCCAGGCTAGCCATGCAACAATATAATATATGGAACGATCGAAATACACCTAACCTCATGACGAATACTAACTGAATGGACACAATGAATCAGCAGGGGTGTCTGTGCAACGACACGCCACGTACGTCCAGTACAAGCACTGCCATCAACGTCTCACCTCATCACTTTGAGTATTCAATATGTGACAAAAAGCAATTAAAACGCGATGAAAGAAATTGCCGCCAAGCCGACAGCCGGGGGTGAACTGGTCCAACCATGGGTTGGCTTTGGGCCGTGGATGAAATTCCCCTTATAACCACCGGGTCTTATTATTATGATCGATTCGATGGGATAGAAAGATTGACTGATGATTGTGGTTGGAACAGACTTTCTTTCTGCACCCTCAGCCTCTTCGAACCCCCCCCATTCCAGCGCTTATTATTTTTATTCTTGTTATGCCTGCTGCAGCCCGCCGCCGCACACCCCGAGAAGTAAGAGGTCAAAGAAGAGAAGGCTGGCAGTGAATCTCACTGGTTTAACTTCGACTACTCCTACTCCTGCTTTTCCGATCACTACAACTACTGCTACGTATAATCTTCAATCTCATCGTGCCTGCTACTTCCCTAATTCTTCCTCCAAAATCCCTCTCCCTTTCCCTCCCCTCTCCCCAAGGGGAAATCCCAACCCGGCAAGAAAAAACCCCCCCCGTCTCCACTTTTTCCCATTCCCTCCGCGATAAGCCGTATACTTCCGTGGCTCTTCTCCCCCGGGTTGCGCAACAATGCCACTTCGCGACAAGCTCCAACGTCATAAGGAATTCCTCAACACCAACACATCCACCTCTACCACCCAGTATGGGTCCACCACAGCTGGAGGAGGGATGATGGCACCCACCACGCCCGTGAACAGCAGCAATCCCACCGTCCCGCAATTCACCTTCATCCGCACCGACACCACCACCCAAGAAGTGATCCGCCCGCCCGTCTTCGAGGGTGATGCCCCGGACCCCTCTGCACCAACCACAACCACCACAACAGAACAACAACTTGCGGCTGTTTCCCCGCCGTCCTCCCACCATCGCAAATCCCTCAACCCCTTCCGTCGGTCGCGAGCTCCCTCACAATCCTCAGGCGTGACGTCCCCGCCGCGAGCCCGGGGCGAAGGCCGGCTGTCGCATCTGCTGCATCTCGACCGCGGCGGTGGTAGCGGTGGTAGCGGCGGCGGCGGCGGGTGGTCGCGGAGTTCGAGCTCCTCGTCCGTGAACGTCCCGCCGGATCTCCCGCGGATAATCACTAGTGGTGGGAAGGGGGATGGCGATGCTGCGGCGGCGGCGCGCGAGGATGTGGAGGCCGAGTGGGAGCGGCGGGCGACGGTGCTGGTGCAACGGAATCCGCAGTTCGCGGCGTGTTTGTCGCCGACCGGTTCCACCACGCCCACGGGGTTTGGGATGGACGGGGCGGTGGCGTCGCGGTCACGGAGTTCGAGTTGCAGTCGGATTAATGATCCGGATGGCGATGTAAGTTCTTGCCGTTCTGGGTGGGAGGATAACAAGGGGTTGTGTGGCTGACGCGGGACGCGGGGCGAGAATAGGTTAATATCCAGGAGGCTATTCGACTGCATGAGGCTGGAGGTATGTGTTCGTCCTTTGCGGGAGTTTTTTAGGGCTGTGCGGTCATCGCTAACATTGTGTGCATGACGGTAGATCTGGAACGATCCACTGAGATGTTTGGTCGCTTAGCCGATCCTGAAGGGGCCAACAATGCCCTCAGTCAAGTGCTCTATGGGCTTGCACTTCGGTAAGACCTGACTACGGTTTTCGTTGGCTCGGTGAAATTCATCAGTCTGACACTGACTGACCCCCGTTCTTAGACATGGTTGGGGATGCGCGCCAGACCAGGACAAGGCGATTACGTATCTGTCGGCCGCGGCGGCCAATTCGGCCTCGGTCGAGTCCGAGGCGCTCCAGGCCGGCATCAAGAAAGGAGGAGCGGCCAAGGGCGAACTGACGCTGGCGATCTTCGAGCTGGCCAACTGCTTTAGGAATGGCTGGGGCGTCAAGAAGGACCCCGTCGCGGCACGACAGTACTATGAGACCGCCGCCAACCTCGGCGATACGGACGCGATGAACGAGGTTGCTTGGTGCTACCTGGAAGGGTTTGGAGGGAAGAAGGACAAAGTAAGTTCCTTACCACTGGGGGCCGTTCAGCTCGGGCATCAAAATTTTGAGGCTCGTTCGCATCACTCTGGACTTTTGGGGTGGTCTCAATGGAGAAAAGATAGGAACTAATTTGGGGACATAGTTCGCGGCCGCCAAATACTATCGATTGGCGGAGGAGAAAGGGAGCAAAACCTTGGGAAATTCTTGGTAGGTTCTTACCTAGTAGTCTTCTCATCACCTGCAGCGGATGGGGGAGGGGGGCATTGATAGGCGCTCGTGGAGTTTTGACCGGGACGCTTCCAGCCAACCAACTGCCCGTTCCCCTCTTTTTGAACTACACTACCGAGTGAAATACTCAGGCTGACATGACGTTTTGATGGATGATGACAGGATCTGGAAGGACAAGTACAACCCGCATTGAGCGTGTTTCTATGGATTGTTGGTAAATTTGGTCCGATGACGACGGTCTGGCCCAAGCCCACGATCAGGCCGTGGTCTTTTGGGGGTGTGGAGCTGAGCGAGCTGAGCTGAACATGAATGAACAATTGATACCCTAGCAACAAGGCTGCGACTGAGACCGTCTCTCTCGGTAGCAGGCGTCAACAACGTGCCGTCCATCCCGCCTCACATGTCGGCATCAGGGGACACAGACTTTGCACATAGAGAGTGGACCTAGACTCAGTTACGACATGACCCCTTCACGTCATCTTCGCTTTAGACTTCACTACACTATACTACCTTTACTCCGCTGTAACGAACACAACAATAGCCAGTCTAGAGCAGTAGATAATGAATTCAGTCATCCTCCAACACCAAGAACCTAACCCATTTAATATCAACCCTAGTCTAAGGCTCATTCTGGCCACTAATCTCGAGTTTCGAGAAATCCCCAATCCTCGTCCTATGACCGTGTAGGTGTAGGTGTAGCCGTATCCCCACAAGTTCTGCGCATAGGCAATGACCCAGGGACCAGTATATCCTTAGAGAAGGGTATACGTATACCCAACCCACCCCATCCTATTCCATCTCATCCGTCCTGGAAACAGTCTTGACAATAAACCTTACCAATAAACAATAGCCAGAGATGTGAACAACACCCCTACACCTACACTAGAATAAGATCCCGCAAAAGAAAGTAAAGCAAGTAGCGTACCTACCAACCCAACCCAACCATATCACCCAGACATATCCATCCCCACGATGACAAGACATCCTGTACGGTACGGTAACCACTGTACATGAACGCATCCCATCCAGCGTGGCATCAAACGCAAAGGCAAACACACTTACAGCATGCATGCATGCATTCCGCTACATCGACATACATTGAGTCCCCCCCCCTCACCCCCATCACTTCTTACGAACCTACTACCTCTTCTCAGAGCGTGGGTATCTATATTCCCCTTTCGAAGCCCGGAGTGGACCTTGATGTAGCGTGCATACACCCTATCGCTCTCATGGTAATGGCAATAGCAATGGCAATGGCAAGTAATGGCTAAACTTCCGCCTCGCTACTGCTCCTGCCACTGCTATCACTATTGCTGTTACTACTGGTCCTGGTCCTGGTCCTGCTTAGCTACTGCTCCTGCTTAACTACTGCGACTTGCTAAGCTACAGCTCCTGCTTAGCTACTGCGACTTGCTAAGCTCCCCCAGCCAGACAGCCCGTCTCCGAACTATGTCTATGCCTAGAAAATGCACTAACCTTGAAGTATACATACGGTACAGTGCTCGATCCACACTGAGAGCCAAGAGAGGATACTCGCTCGGATCCTTCATTTTCATTCTCATCCTCACCGTAAATCTCGAAGCGACGAGGCAGTGTCCCCGTCTCACTCATACAGCAAGCATCATTCTTAGTTCCTCGAGGCAGTGAGGCAGTGCTTTACTTCTGCTTCTACTGCTCCAATTCAACGGAACCACCTACAAGAAACCTACAGACTTCCTTACCAACCACCGACAAGATCATAGAATCCCCAAACTCATCCCCAAATGCATTGTCAGAGCAGATTTTATATACACCACCAACACCGGTAAATGCACAGATGCAGACAAAAGAGACGAGTGTATGCAATTCTGTACCAAAAGAATGAATATGGGGACTTGACGTCCACCAAGCCACGAGCACAACCATAACCACCAGCATCAACCAACTGCTGCAGTCAGTTGGTCATTAACCAGTAATCAGGTGTGAGTGGCTAGGTCAAGTGGAAGCTCCCTCCAGCAATCTGCACTGCATCAACAACTGCAGAAGCTCCAAAAAAAATCTGTCTGACAAAGGAGAATGAGAAAGAAGGTCGGAGTACCTCCCGAAGAAGACTCCACAAAATCCAAATCCAGAACCAAGAACCATAACCAGACCAAACAATCCATCATCAACATCATCATCGTAGACATTAAACCACCCCTCTCAAAAACATAACATAGTATCGTATCGTAACACATAATCATAAAAGCTGCCGCGCTCGGCTCCCAGCCCAGTATCCTCGCAATGCAAACCCAAAATCAAATAAACCCGAATAAGAAACACGCCGCATCGAAAAGCCAGATTCGAAGCGCTGCGCTGGAGCATGTCAAAGTCAAAGTCAAGTTGCCGTCCCGTTTGTTCTGTTGTTCCCGCCTGTTAATTGGTTCGTCGGAGATAAACACAGTAGAGGTCCTCTGCGTATTCCGGTAAAAAGTGTGTGTGCACGAATTCCAAGGTAGGCTGCCACCGCCGACCTTGGAGAATATGTTCTGGATCAAAGCGAATGTGCAAGAAGTAAACTGAGTCAGTCTCGCGTAAGTTGTGTAAGCATGTACACGAATGCAAGGTAAGCCCGTATTTGCCACCCCATCGTGAGGGGGCAGAAAGTCTGATCATAGATATACGCCGGTGAAGCCAGCGAAGCCGAGGGAGAGAAAAAGCGTAAGCGCGCCGGCAATAAAAAAGAACAACAGCATCGCTAATTTGACAGACGTGATTCATCAATGTAATTGCTTAGCCGTCAGATATATCCAGCCGAGGTGAAGTGAATGGTTTGGTAAGTTGGTAAGTTGGTAAGTTGAGTAAAGCTGTCTATGTATATATGGGCTAATCATTCTGGCTTATCTGGGCCATGCAGTCGTGGGGTCGTTAAAAAAAGCACTGTCACTGTGCTGGAGAGAAAGTTGGTCTTCCCAGAAGACTCAAGGTTGCAGAAGGCGAAAGGATGAAGGCAACGGAACTCAATCAGGCCGCTTAAGATGTCTGTGGTGGACGCAGAGAAGAAACGCAGGCAAATGGAGGAGAAGCGGAGGTGGGTGGGGTGGGTTCGATGGCGAGCCACCAACCCAGGATCAAAAATTCTACTAGTGACCAAAATTGGCGTCTTCTTCCTTGACCGTAGAGACACCACAGTCTTGGACCATGCGGCGGAAGTCCCGGATCACCTTTTCAGGGACCCGGTCCCACATTAGAGATCGTGAGTAGACGTCGGAGGTGGCCTTCGTCGACATCTTGCTCTGAACACTGCCTCTCATGGCAGCCAGAGCTTGTTGAAGGTTCGATGGCTGCTGTTGCTTGTACTCAACACCAGCATCGTCGTAAGTAGTCAAAGAGTTGTACTGGTCCGCATTGAGAGCAAAGACCTGCTCGTGCTCCTGCTGCTTGGAGGGCATGACCAGGGTGCTGTGGAGCTCATCAAGGTTGGACGGCACCGCAGTGCCAGTCATCTGGGCCATCTGGGCGCCAGTGATGGTGCTAGGCATAACGCCAGCAGCCGAGGGAGCGACAGCGGCCTGACCCATCGGCTGGGCGAGCTCGGGAGGAGACGACGACAATACGGCCTTCAGCACGTTGGCTGATTCCGCGCGGTACTCCTCCGAGAGCTGCGGCATGGAGCGAGCAGAAAGCGAGGAGCCGTTCGATGCCACGAACGCGCCGAACAGCAGGCACATGTAGAACGCATTCCAGCTGAATGGGTAGTCGCTGTTCGCCTTATCCTTCTCGTTCGATGCGACAACCATCGAAGTGGTTTGGGCAGACGAGGCGGCAACTGCCTCGGCATCCAGAGAGAGACTGTTGACCATCGTGAAGTCCTCCCAAGGGCTGCTATCCATCGTCAAGTTCTCAAAGTCAGAGAACTCCGAGGGCAGATTCGAGGGGGCCGATGGTCTGGCGTGACGCTCGAGTTTCTCCACGGTCTCCTTGAGAATGTTGTTCTTCTTACGAAGCTCAGCGGTCTCGAGGGTGTGCACGCGGATCAGCTCGTCCTTCTCCATGTGCATCGTGTTGATGTACTGGGTGATCTCCTGCTGGGCGGCCATCCATTCGCTCTTCTCACGAAGGAGCTCCGCCTCTCGGAGGCGCATGTTCTGCAGCTCCTCTTCGAGATCGCTGATGATCTGCGTGAACTGCTTCTTCTCCTCTTCCAGCTTTTCCGTGTGCAGCTTCTTGCGCTGGCGGGAGTCCAGTCTAAAGTGTGGTTAGTGATGTCATTGCGCGTGGGAGGAGGGGCACTTACGCTGCCTGGCGGTTTCGCAGTAGTCGCTTCTGCTGCTTCAATTCCTTGATCTCCTCCTCATTGGTCGATTGACTGATGAGCTGGTCAATGTTGCTCAGCGTCCGCTCTGCAGGGATCTCGAAGCGGGCATTCTTCTTGCGGATGCCGTCCCGGCGCATGCTCAACGGGGAGCTGTTGCGGTAGGTGGGACTCTTGGTTGGACGGGCCACGGCATCGGCCATGTCGGTGGCGGCAGGCATCCAACCCTGACTCGATTGCGGCGACATAGCCACGGCGGCCGGGTGGGCGAAGGCCATGCCGGGTCGGTAAGACATGGAGGGGATGTTGATGGTGCTGACTGGACCGACGGCGCCGCCTGCGAACGGAGCGGAGGCGCTGTGGTCGAGCTCGGAAGGGAAGTGCTCGTACATGGCGGTGGGAGTGCATGCGCCCGAGTCCTTGGACAGGGACCACGAGGCCTGCTGAGCGTATGCTGCGGACGGATGAGCGCCGTCGACGCGCATGAAAGGATTGGGGGCGGAATCAAAGAACGGGTGGCCGACTTGAGAGTTGTGGCGGGACTGATTGCTAGAGACAGAATGGGAGAAGTCGGACCAGACGGAATCTCGATGCGTGTATGCATCGGGTGCATGATCATATGAGGGTCTGCGGTGGTCGGCAGCTGAGGAAGCCATATCGGGGGAAGTAGAGTCCAGGATCTTGTCGTCTAATACACTCATCTCATCCTCTTCGGGAAATGCAGGTTTGGCATCCAAGGTAGTAGGGGATTGTTGATAGAAGTCAAATGATGACGGTTGGGAATATCTGGCCATGATGGTAGATAATGTGAGTGTGATGGAGGGAGAAGAAACGGGGGAAGAAGAGGAAGAAGAAGAAGAAGGCGTTGGTCGTGGCCCAAAGAGAAGCAGTCGTGGTAATAGAACCGACTGGGCAAGAGGCGGTGTGTAAAAAATAAACAGGTCGAAAATGAGGTGCGGGGTTGGCGATGGAGGCTGGTGGGCGATCAAAAGGCAACGATGATCGTTCAAGAGAGATAATGAGGATAGAACTAAGAAGTAAGAGGTAAGAAGTAAGACAAGAGCGAGACGATGAGAAGAAAAGATGTCTCAAATGGTCTCGACGAGGGGAGGAGGAAAGGGGAGTATTTAGAATGCGCGAGTAACGGAGGAAGAGGATTGGTGGTTGCAGGCGCGAAGGAGGCAAAAGTGGAGGCAGGGAAGAGGGCGAGGAAGGAGGAAGTATATCAATTTCTGTTGGAATCGTGTAGTGGTTGTTGTGGGTGTTGATATTGATGATGTTGATGAAAGGGGAAGAGAGCAAGTGACAAGCGGGAGGGGAACGAGTCCATACATATACTTAACTTGCAAGTATCGATTCGATCTTGTAGTCAGTCAGGATCTCTCTTTGAGAGATAGGAACCTGAAGTTGGTCCCTGAACAATGTCTGTCTGTCTGTCTACCAAGAGAATGGGAAAGCATCCAAATCGTACTAAATTAGAATTAGACTCCCAAATCCAAAACAAAGGCGATTAAATTCCAAAAAACATAATTCTGGTTAATTGCGAGATTTTTTTTTAATCCCCAGGAGAATCGATGCTGACCCAAATCCCCACAGGATGCCTACTGAACCTACTGTGAGATCGAGTAGACTCTACATAGTAAAAGAAAAAGAATAAAAATAAAGATCGAGATAGAGAGAGAAATAATCCAACCAACCAACAACAGGAAGAATGAAAACAATGACACTTCCCAAACAGGAAGCCCACTATACTGCTACACTCTATACCTGATAGTATACTACCAAATTGTACCAACAATCCTATGGAATATGGATCTCAAACCAAACCCACAGCTTCCACTCTTCTTCTAAGGGGACTCCATCAATCCCACCTTTAGCTTCAATGGACTTAGCCAGACCCATCGGCACGCCAAACCATGAACTCCTTAGTTAGTTCCTACTTCATTCTTCTCCCTCAAGCCCAAGCCTAAACGAAGAAGCCCATCCGGCGGTCAGCGGAAAAGTCAAAAGACGAGGCGAGGATTTCTGACTGTTCCCGAGATTAACGAGCCGCCATCATTGGATGCTTCGTTGGGCAGACGTGCAGCGGAACTGGCAGGGGAAAAAAATAAAAGAACGACTCAAGACAAAAGAGAGAGAGACGAAAATGTAAGAACATGAATAATCAATGTCTCTTTTTACGAACGTATAACAATCATGACGCTTCTCGTGCTCCATGACTAGGTATCTATCTACCTACCTCATGGGCGCGGCGCTTGCTTGCCTGCGAAAAAACTTACTGACATACCACATATATACATGTATACATAGAAGCCTATGTACATACGTTGGTATATACTCTACTCCGTAGTTAGTTAGTATCTAATTTAAATTATTCATCGTGCTGCTGCTGCTACTGCTTCCCTCTGATCAACAGACGGAAAGGAAAAAGAAGTTGGCCCGTGATCTTCCTCACAGGCCCTTCCTTCGCTCACACGGTCCTTTCGTTCGTTTCGGCCCCGATCGCCCTCTAGCCTTTCTGGCTGGGGTTCGTACTTTTGGTTTCTTCTTGGTCCATGCGGACGGAGTAGACTACTTACTCGGTCGGTCGACTCCGGGTGCACAGTGCACTGTGCAGTGCACTGTGCACACAGGGCATACACTAGATCTACTATGGCTTCGCTTGGGTAGGGACTGCACATACTCCAGCACGGTACAATACATAACATAGGAGAGAGCGTAATAAGCTCTTCAAATGCGATGCACATCACATCAGTATCGTGCAGGTTTGGCTTTTCGCAGGCAGAACGAGCGAAGCTAGAGAGGTCAGATTACCTGGACCTCAAAAGGAAGGTCAACCCTAAGCCGCAAAGCTAACCTAATCCAAGGTTGGTTGAAAGTGGAAGGGCGGTAGGACTGACTGCCGTCGGTGTCGGTCATTCCACCCCTCCCTCCGTCTAATTCCAACTGCGATGGAAGACCTAACCCAGTAGCCCTCGCTGCCTTTTTCGTATGCCATCAGTCAGTCAGTCAATCACATAAATTGGAAGCAAGATACACCATCCTTCGCTGAAGCCCGGAGTATCACGTTCCCGTTGCCGAACGGGAGAAAAAAAAAAGCAGTGGTGGTTGGTATCTGAAGGCAAGAAGCGATAGGATTTCTGATGGATGATAGCGATAGATCCCATGGATGGAGGAGGGAAAGGTGGGGCTGCCAGTTCCCATCGGTTGTCGATAGCCTATCGATTAACGGCTCAAACTGACCCCTCTAACTTACCTACCTAGTACCCTAGTACCTACCTACACTATACGGTAAACGTCGCAGCCCGACAAAACCCGCGCGGCAGGGCTAAACTTCTGGGTGTTCGTGATGTTTTCCTTCAAACGGTTTCTCATCACATCTGCGGCCGAACGATTGGTACCTGGCTGAGCAAATGACTCGGGAGGTGAACTGTATCACTGGTTCCAGTTTCCCAGTAGGCACTGTACCTGAACCGAGGGATGGGAGGGGGGGAGGGGGGATGGTGGGTTACGTTAGCAGAGCAACGGTGCGCATTGTGGACTGTGGATAGAGGGGCCGTGGCCCGTGGCCCGTGGGTTGGTCGTAGCCCACCGGTCGTTACTCGGTACTGGTAGCCTCGATGCTGCCCGAACGAGTGATCGTCTGTGCGCGTTTCTCAGTCAAGGTGCATCCCATTTCCTCACCCCCTCCTAATCGTCCCATGATCGCTTCCTGGGGAGGGACATGATGAGTTCTGCTTTATTTTCCGGGAACAGGCATCGTACTTAATCAGACAGTGCGAAGGGATACACACCCAAGTCTGGTGCGAGGAGCAGCAGAGAGAGGGAGGGGGAGAGGATCAGATGGACAGAGGGACGGGACGGGGTGTTGTCATACAATACGGGTAAATCAGGACGAGTTGAGTCCGTTGCTCGGTTGAGTCGAAGCCAATGGATTCGGGGCCGGTGTGACATTGAGAATGAGAAACGGCCTAGTCGTAGGCTAGATTTCCCGATGACGATATTTTACCTGTGGTTTTGTAGTTAGCCGTTCTTCCCATTACATAGTGATTTGTTGTTTTTACTGTGGACTAAAGTAGAGTATGTAAACAATGATCCATCTCTGGTACCGTTAGGGCCGGCCCGTTTATTGAGATCCAGTGATCCAGCCCAGACCATCCCATCTTGGTCTCGGTACGGCTTAGCGTGGGTTATTGCAACTGCCCGCTCCGGTTACCGACACGCCCGGTGCATCACACCAGAATGCAACTGCAAGATGCAGACCTGATGCGGAGTCAGGTCTACAGTACAGTATACATCACAGAACCAGAATCTAAGAGGAAGAATGACGCCGAGTCAGGATCGAGGATACGAAATCCGGGTCAACCGCAGCGAGCGATAACCGAGCTGAGCGGTGGAAGCTACTGAGCCTGTATGCTTGGGGTATCCTCTTTAGGTATACGCACAAGGAGGGGGGGATACCACGAGACGATGGGGGTTGAGTGAGCTTAATCGCACTCGTCATCTGCATTGTCTATCGCGAGGTACTAGGTAATCGGGAGTTACCTCATCTACCCATTAGTTAGTTAAGTTAGTAGAGAGTGATTATGTCATTAGGATCCGTTCCTTGGAACAGTACCTTCCAGTGCATCAAATCTCCTAACGTACGAGGAACTCCAGAAGCATCACTCTCTACCCAAGCCCCAGAACCCCAACAACCTCCACCTCAAGTTGTCAACACCATGCCTAACAACTCCGTAACTGCTAAGAATAAACCAAACCACCCAAACAACCCAAGACCTCAACCCCTCAGCCCCAAGCCCCAAATCACCGACCCAAACCTACGGTGTCGGACCGTGACCCTGCGCCCCAAACCCAGCAAATTAACCTCGCTACCTAGTATTGTATGTACCTCACCATCTACCACCATTAACCACACTGCAGTCCTTGTACATACCAAAAAAAAGCACAAGTAAGGCATCAGTGCTTTCCTCCAACCCCATCTCATGCGGGGAACACTCACTCACCTCATCACATCACTTACCTAGTACTCCGTACCCTTCCCCCTTCCCCTCCCCTAACAGCCTACATCCACTATTACCCTACAGAATACCCGCACCCATACCATAACTAACCAAGCTCACTCCGCTCGGATCGCCAACCGGAATCCCAACTCTCCCTTCCGAAAAAAAAAAAGCAGTGCAGTGGCACCGACCACCAATCTGGACCTTGGTCTGGCACCGGGAAAGAGCCACGAGTGAGGCGAGATTGCTGCTGTCTGGGAGCAAGCCTAGGTAGCTTTTGGGTTGAAATGGATGCTGCACGAGAATGGCAGGAAAGGCTAAACCTACATGCGGGCTCGGTTGCAAGACCGTAGGACTTATGTCGTGCATTTGGCATGCTATCCCTGTTCATTCTTGGTTCGTGGGCAGTTAGGGGGTAGGAGTAAAGGTGCAGCTTGTGTGTGGTGTGGTGTGGTTTGTGCTTGGATAGAGGGATGGGGTTGCGCTGTAGTTCTTTTTGATATGGTGGGGTTATGCTGTGCTTTGTTGTTTCTTTCTCGTGGCCCTGATCTTATGCTGTAGGATCTCGAGGGGACAGGATCTGAAACACGAGGAGGCTAAGTTGATGGTGTTTGGCACTGGGGAAATGTGGTAAGGCTGATTTTGTGGGTGTTTGGGTTGTTAGTACTGTACTGTTGTTGCGTAGGTGCGAATGCTGCATTTTGTGGCGATAGGATTGATACCTTGGAAGGGAGCAGGGATATCATTGTCAACAGCAAGAGCATAGCATAGAATACCCTATCTGCTCTTTCATCAATAGTAATAGAACTAGTACCTACGTCGAAGCACCAAATCACTAAGTAACAACTCACTGACTACCAATAGTCATACAGCCTTATAGTCCACCCCCGCACAGCATCAATCCTCACAGCATTGTCTATCGCCAACCAACAGCATTCCGAGGAAAGAGAACGCCATGTTCCCAGGCACTACTATCAATTCACAAGATATTGTACCGCGATACCCGGTCCCTTTCCTAAAGTGCAGCACAACACACGTGCAGTACATGCATACACACCACACTTACACTACATCCAAACATACATCCAAACGTACATCCACATGCATCGCAGCTCAGATCCAGGGCAAGTGATACCATATCCGACTTGCGAATATCAGCCGGTAGCTAGCCAGCTTCCATCCTCCTACACCACCTCTTATCATAGCTCTAGTTTACCCTAGCATACCCTCTATACTGTATCTTCACCACGAGGTGAGCCATAGTACTATGCTGTCAGTAAAGCCCATAACCTTCCATCTCCCATGATAAAACATCCCCTGCAAACCCAAGTAACAAGTCCCATCCCACATCCTGTCAAAGATGGGGTACATACACACATACAGACCACAAACCCCAAAAACCAAGCGCCAAACATACCCTTGCCAGCAACTAGAAGCCAGCAAACAACGCGCGACATACCTCCTACCACCCTCTACTAGGATGAAATCGTCTAGTCCACATACTGTACGTACCGATCAGATAGTGTAACTACCACCCGACTAACGCAGTATGCACTCACTAACGAAAAGCAAGGCACAAGGTTCCCATCCGTTTCCAACGGCTGCGAGTATGGGGGATGATGAGTTGGTGTTTCAGGTCAAGTCCATCCAGTAGTCCCGCGGGGAGAAAGAGAGGCTCGTGATAGGTACCTAGTAGACAGATATGTGGAAGGTTGTTGGTTGTTATGGGTCTGACAAGCGTTGTGTAGGGTACATCGTGGTGGTGGACAGCTACAACCGGCTACGGGAGCTTGCAAGTTCCCCAAACCAACTAAGGATTGCTAAGGTGCCTCGAGAATCGAAAGGATAGGGAATTCGAATTCGAGGGGTCAGTTTGATTCGATGCCTTGTTCTTCGGGTTTATCAAACCGTCGGCTATCAGATATCAATATCGCGAACCTTCGTACGAAGGTCAAGATCGAAGCAAGGCTCTTGTCTGCATCGACGACTACGGTATAGTACATGATTTGCTGCTCTAAACTGACACAGAGCTTGACCGATTCGCTGCAAGCCCTGCACAAAGCTCGAATGAGTGATCTTCTAGAATGCTTACCTAACCCTGATCCCATCCGTACCTACGGTATGTATCCCGTCGCTTCTCGCGATAATCGCGTGAAGGGCTAGCTATGCACAGTGCCTAGAAGAGAAGAAGGGGGCGGGGAGGGGGCGATCAACAGCTCCTCTCCCCTCTATCGCCATGCACAAACTAGCTCTCCTGCTCACCCGGTTGCCGTTGCTGCAATGCATACATATATGCACGCACTTACCACCGAAAAAAAGTCCCCGAGATCATCTTCTGCAACACCACAACCATACCACACAGTAAGAAGGACTGATGCCAGATTCGCCCTCTCTCCCCACCTCGTGTGCCACTCCCCTCCCCACCAAAGACAAATCACAATCCGACAACGCACAGAGGAAAAACCCCCCAAAGCTCCCAATCGGATGTGGTAGTCGGTGAACATGAAACACGACCAAGGCGAGTGTTCTCCGAGCGGTAGGCAGGAGATTTTTGGAGGTGCAGATGGGGAAGCATCGAAACTAAAGGAGGGAGGGAGGTGAACAGGTACGGTGTGCGTGCGTGGTGGGTATACAACGGAATAAAGTGTGGGGACCTGGTTCCTGGATGGAATAGGCCGTGCGTGTGTGGCGTACGTAAAGAGAAGCGGTCGAACAAAGTTTCCGCCGTCAAAAAAGTCGCCATCGCGGAAAGGAGATCACCGTCCCCGGCATTATATTCAGAACATAATCTCGGTGACAGCCACTGTTCCGGGTAATTGCTCGGCGGAATGAAATTCCTAGAGATGTCATTCTGGCGGTGTACAGTACAAAGGGCCGGCGGGAGCCCCAATTGGGAATGTTTAACGGTGGAGCTGGAGCGCTTGATGTCAAGGCAGACGGGATATCCCAAGTAAACCGCCTTTCTCGAAGCAAATGGGTATCAGTATCATAGTGGATATTCTAAAGCTCCGTGGGCACTTTGCGTCAAGTTCGATTGTCACGATGTAAGTAACCACACATCCCCGTGGCAGATCAACAACCACGCACGGGAGAAAACCCTCATAAGTCAATTAGTGCGAACGGGCGATCAAACCCGCCTGCAACGCTTATCCCGATCAGCAGAGCCGTCCGGTAATTAGCTATGCTAGGATTCAAGTCGGGAAAGAGGTCAGTAGCCCGGTTGTTGCTCGGTTGCTTTGGAAATGATTGGCCGTAAATCAAGAATGTGATTGCATGATGTGATTGTTGCCCAACGCGGTAGCTACCGATACCTACCTACTAGTCACGGCGTAGGGCAGAGCAGCCATTGACCGGCATTACTATGTACATCGTAAGCCCCAAGTTCTAGGAAAATGCGAAGCATTGGTGGTGAGGTCCTTGAAACATCTGCACTCCGGGCATGGTTGCAATGGATGACACCAGGGACGAACAGTAATGACAGGAAGTGTCCGTTCATCCACGGAGGTGTGTTTCGACCTGACCTTCTCCTTTCTCATAGGCCAATAATTCATGACTACTGTGTAGCATCAGCCTTGAACGAAGTAATGTAGAGAGCTTGCGGAGTGTTTCAAAACTGACCTGATCTACGTGTAACCACGAATCACGGTTCGTCTGAGCGGGTCCGACAGTGAGGTCAAAGGTATCAGAACCACGCGAGATAGAGGTTCAGTCAGCCCGACGGATGAATCGGTAGGTATCAGGAACAGTAGAGGATGACAGAGGCAAGCGCAGCGAGGATGGAGAAAAGAGGAGCAGCACGATGTGGACCGAGTCAGTACATCCCTCAGGTCCCACTTCCCCCTATCGGAAGAGAGTCGATATTTCCCCCCAGGAAGTTAGTGAACGAGGTCCTGCAGTTTCAGGTTCTATTTCCCGGGAACCAAGGAAAGAAGGAAGCTATTCGGTATTGACCGGAAGAATGACGATTGGCGGGGAAAGCAGCTTTGTCCCCAATGGGCGGTGATGAGAAAGAGCTGAAGGAAAAAAGGAGAGAAGCCAGAGCAGAAGTAGCAGCAGCAGCAGCAGCAGCAGACAGAAAGAATCAGGCACGGATTTGGCTGCATTGCTGCATTGCTGCATGGACCAGGGGGATCGGATCGCCTTGTCATGCAGCACAACATGTGTGATTTTGAGTGTGCGCTATGCGCTATGCGCTATGCGCTTGTTGCGGTGGGCGTTCGGACCGCCTCTTGCTCCTCACTCACGGTCTGTAGGATCGTTATTGAGTGACCGACAGACTGACTGACTCCCTATGCAGGTGCGGTGTGAGACGATTCCCCACGGATACTGCATCCAGCTTCCGTGGAACATCGGATGGCCACCAGCCCACCAGCAGATCAACGCCTTGCAAACATGAAACAGTCCTCTTCTTACCCCAAGAACACGCGGTCACCGTCTGACGGACTGGAGCAGCGCGCGTTAGGTAGGAATAGCAAAATCTACCCAGACGAAAGGCCTTACCCCCGGATTCAAATGAGCATCAGATGAAGCAACCAGTGATGCGGCGAGATTGCCAGGAAGAGTCCATCACCGTTGGTTGCAGCATCTCTTCACCGACCTGGGAGGAGAGAATGGGCCCCTGGTTCGTTTGGAGAGATAGGAAGGAGGAAAAGATAGGGAAGGGAGCCTGCATTGCATTGCATGTTCCTCGGTTGCGGATCCACGGGGTGTGGGTTTGAATGTGGATGTGGATGTGGATGTGGATGTGGAGGGGGTAATGGGAATGGGGTTTGACACTGCATAGATACTTATTCGAATGCTTTATTAGGGGTTAATTAGCTGGATTAATGGAAATTGACCCAGTAGCTAGCTGGAAGTCAAGTCAGGGAAGATAAGGTAGCTAACCCAAACTACCTGATGATCACCGACTATTCACTCGGTCGAGTGACTCACTGATGGGTACTGCCTGATCTCCCCTCCCTCCGCCCCCCTGGCTCATGATGCTGTATGTCCTGGGGAGGTGCAGTACGGACTAAATCAGACATGAAGATCGAAGCAGAGCAGTGTGGATGGTCCTGCACCGCGGGGATTTCTCCCTTCCTTCATTCGTTCCTCACCATAGTCAAGTGCTACACTGTACTCACCTGGAGACACGATCATAGGGAGTACAATATTCAATGCTCGCCCAATTCAAGTCCAAAGCACAGTCTCATTTCTATCTTCAATCAATTGACATACGAAACATCCTGAGGAGGGGTATCATTGCCTGCAACTGGTACACGACAGACGGTCCATGAGGTATCAAAAAACTTATTCCAAAGCAAGTCTGATTTCACTGTCTCCATTCCTCGTTTTTGTTTCTTCTTGCATCCCAGTTTCACTTTCTTTTTTTTTCTTCACTTCGTCTTGTTTCAGATTCTGCCAGCGATCTTATTCAATTCCATACTATCACAGCCAAGTGTCAATTACAGAACTGCTACGGATGTCAGTGGGCAAAAGGGTGAACAATTAGAGGGGGACAAAGTCCTGCTGCCGCGCGAGGTCACCAATGTCATCCCCGGCAGCAGCGACGAGCTCCGGCTCATCGTCGTCGAGATCGTCCGAGTCGACGTCATCCGAGTCGATTGCGTCGTATTCTTCGTCATCGCTGGAGGCGTCCGACTCCTCGTCATCATCGTCGCCCTCAGTCTTGGTGGCGGCATTCTTCCTGATCTGCCCTGCGCGGTCGACATGGGGCAATCGGCAGTTTTTCTTATGGCACACGCCCGTGTTGGCGTAGTCGGGACACTCGTGCACGTGTCGTTGGTCGCACTCGGCGCCTTTCTCGCAGTATCCTAGGATGGCAAAGTCTCTGCACACGGGAGCGCCAGGTGTCACCCTAACATGGGCGTAGCGACACTCGGGGTTTGCGCAGCGCCCGCGAAGAAAATGCACACATGCAGGGGATCGGTGGGGCGAAGGCTCATGGGAGAGATCGCAACTCATACCTGAGTTGCATTTACCAGTCTGAAGAAAGTCCTTGCAAATGGCGACTTTGTGGGGGTCGTGCGTGTAGGGACACAAGGGTCCTTTGTAGCAACTGCCTAAAATCATCCGATACGCAGTCTGGTTAGCACTCATCCAAGGCAAGCAGACGGGAAAGGGAAGGGGGGCAAAGGGATAATAGGCGGCCGAAAGCCTATCGTGGGGAAAGTGTCGGTACCCGTCGTAGTAAATCGCTGGCACAGAGCGTCCTTCTTCTTGACCGCCATCGGCTTTCTGTAATACATGTAAGTGCAAGCACATAATGTTCAGCACAAGACAGTAACCTTTTCGACGTAACGGCACCCAGCCGGTGCAGGTTACCATTTTTGCTGCGCACAAAGACCACTCCAGCGATCGTGACTCTCTTGGGCGTGTTGTTGGCTGTGTTCGGATCATCTACCATCGGTAAGCCAGCTCTCGTACACAGGGGGGAGCATCCTCAGACAGAGAGAAAGAAACCAAAAATCCGGAAATAGAAACACGCACCAGACACTCTGATTAATTTACTTCCGCCGCGCGCAACTCGGAAGGGCACCTCGTTGACCAGAACCTGGTATTCCGCACCCAGCTCACCCGCGGCAACGGCGGTAGCAGTGGTAGCAACCTGCGGCGGGGCGCCGAAGCCCGACGGTTGATACATCCGACCATGGCCCTGCGCATACCGTAGCACTCTGGCCTGCTCGATCTGAGCCTTCTTCTGCGACTTTGCCTTGCGGCTCGCCTCCATCGCCTTGGCGCGCGACTGAGCCTCCTTGTCGTAAATGGCCGAGTTGATCAACTGCATGTGCCGGTCGCGCTTCGCCACCCATTTGTTGTTGTTGTTGGTGGTGGTGGTGCTGCTGCTGGCTTCCCCTTCAGTATCCGCCCCGACTCCCGCAGAAGGCGTTGAGCCGGGGGTTCCCGAAGCCGTGGTGGTGTTGTTGAGGATGAGCGTTCGGTGGCGGTGGGGGGCAGCGACAGGGCGGCCGCCGCGGGGGTGGTACTGTCGGCCGCGATACGGTGCCCAGCCTCGTCCCCGCGATGGCACATGCCGTGATGCATATTGGCCGGCGGGGATTTCGCTGGTGTAAGGGGACTCGGTGTGTTGGTTTTTGTGTCGGTTGATCTGGCCTGGTGTCGAGGGGTTTAGCGGGTTGCAGCTGGATGAGGGCGCTCGCGCGCAAGGATGAATGAAAGCTCCGGCTTACCAGCAAGCTGGCTGATCTTAGCCATGAGATCTTGATCTTCTGTCATGGTGATGAAGTCAAATAACCGGTCGCGTTAGGAAGTCTCTGTGAGATTAGGGTGTTGTCTGTTTTTTAAAGGTTGGTTGAGTCGTGAAAGGGAGTCAAGCTACTGAGCGTGTTGTTGATATGGGAGAGCGAGTGACGAAAGCCGTCAGCGGCAAATGAGTCACGTGATTGCGACATCCAACCGTGTAGAAGCAGCTTGTACATGGCAAGAATGTTGAACCTCGCTGGGCCAAGGTGACTGGCCTTACCTGAAGTCTACTTAAGTATTGTGATACAATGAGAATCGATAACTGGTATGTGATGGGTGAGCCAGTGGTCTAAACCCTCACTAGATGTATCTAAAACAGATCTGTATGAAAACATCACTCCAGTAACCCAAAAGAGAGTGAAAGAAGAGAGAAAACGCCATGGCCTATGCAAGATACATCCCGTGCTCTTTAGACAACATTCTCAAACTGTGCATCGTCATTATCAGTCACCATTCCCGACGCCATCGGATCATCCTCCGAGGCTTCATCAAAGTTATAGTCGAGACCAGGAGGAAGCTCCTCCTTGGCATTGCCATAGGCCATCGCGGTCGCATAGTTGCTCTCCTTGAATTCCGGCTTGAGCTCCCAGGTCATCGCAAAGTCTCCCGACTTGACCAAATGAGCCACCAACTCCAAAGTTTGCTTGAGATATGCCTCAGGCTGTCGTAGCCGGGCCTTGAGCGTCTTAAAAGGCCAGTACTTGTACTCGCGGAAGGCCTGGTAGATGAGATCCAGCAGCTCGTTCTGCGGCATACGCGTGGTTTTGTTCTCCTGGGCCTTGAGCTTGGCGGGCTTGGTAGCTTGCTGATCGGTGATTTAGCATAAGATCTGCATACAAGAAATTCAGTATATCCACAACTTACCACAAATGCACCCTTGTCGCTCGGCAGCGCATTCCGCGACTGGAGTAGTTTGCCCGGAATCTTATCGATGAAGACGGTCTCACGCTTGGGTTTCAGCGCCTCCATTGCCTTCTTTTCCGACAACATTCGGAATTCCTCGTTCTCAACCGGCAGGCAGTTAAACTCTTCCCCAATACTACCAACCAGCGCCGTTTGTTCTAGTGTCCGTGTAAGCGACCACACATCAAGCCCGGCACCTCCCCCCGGAGAATACATACTAGGCACAGTCTTGCGCACGTAGGGCTCCCACTTCTTCTTGCGCTCCTTCTTCTTCATCTCGCGCTTCATCGACTCGTACAGCGCGGAGCGGGCCTCGCCGAAGACCACCATGCGATTTTCCTGGCCGGGGATATCTCGTTCCGTAAAGAGGTAGGTGTTTTGCGTCGAGTGCGACGTGATTTCCGTGTTTATCGTCTGTCGCTGCAGGATATAGTCTTTGGGAATTTCGCGGTTATCGTCTCGCTCGGGGATGCGCAAACTGACCTACAAGGCGAGAGAAGCCCGGTGGTTAGCTCATGCGCGATTCATTCCCGACACCGAAGCTATCCCGAGAGGGGAAATCAAGCTCAATCCGGATCTTTTACGGGATGGTCGCTTACTCGTTTGATATCGTTCGGCGTCCCTTCCACTCTCATCGTTCCGATCTGAACCTCCTCGTCGTCGTCCAGGTTGTTGGTTATGTTCGACCAATGCTCCCATAGCGACCGGGGCAGGCGCGAGAGCCACACGCTCCGCTGCGCCTGCGAGAAATCGAGATCGCCGGCATCTTCGTACAGGTCCTCGTCGTCGATGTCGGCGAGGACGGTGTCTTTGCTCTCAGGGTCGGGTTTGATGTATGGCGCCGTCTGAGCGTCTGGATCCTGCTTGATTTGGGGAACCATGACGCCAGACAAGTGGGTTGTTGCGGTGGCGCGAGATGTCGGGGAGGATCACTCGGGCGGCAGTACACGAAGGCGAGGGCGTCTAAATCTTGAGATTGAGCGACAATCAATGCAGTATCCGGGGAAGTAGTGAGAAAGGTGGTCGAGGGGGAAGAGTGAGAGTTAATTGATATTGGGGTGGGGGGGAGGAGGTTGCATGCTTCGGTCTCTTCCTTTCTCTCCGCTTTGCAGTTCAACGGGCGGGCGGGTTTCAAGGCGGTGTGGCAAACCCGGGGGGGGGATTGGTAGAAACACTCCAGCCTGTGTTTGGAAGCTTCATTGAGTTCTTTGTTTAGACTTAAGTTCAGTGTTCTTAACTTATTCTTTGTTTCGGTTCACAGATGCGGTAGAACAGATTTAGTGAGGAATAGCATTTTCTGTTTCATGATTACTAGCTGCATGAGACATCTGGGTAGATGCCTGGACAATAGTGATTGAAGGTAAGACTGTTTGATAGAGGTAACACACCCCTGCATTAAATTCCGGTAAGGTGACCATCCCAGCTATGACAGCACCTTAGCAAGCTCTTGACCTCTCGCACATGCCCCTCCAGGTGCAATTCGATGAGGAATGGGCTAATTGAACTGTCAACCTGAAGGGTGAAGACCGTGGTGTGTTATGCCTTAATCGGAGCTGAGCAAACCAACCTCACAGGGCCGAGCCGCTTATCGATAAGCGATCCTCCACCTCCAGCTTCCATCACCGACGTCTGCCACCGACAGAGCAACATATCCAATCTGCCACGACACTTATGCCAACATTCCAACGGCCTTTTTAAATAGCACTCCTAAACTGTGACAGATTCTATAGTTCCTACTTCCTCACCATCTCACCCCTGTCAAACTCCTCTCGAGATCCCCACTATGGCCTCCCAAAAACTCACCTCCGCATTATCGGAGATCGAAGCCTCGACCAACACGCCCACCAAGCTCCAACAATACACCGACCTGCTCACCGAGCTCGTCAACACAACACCACCCGCTCAACTGCCCCAAGACCTCATCACCTACCTGGACTCGATCCTCAGCGAAAGCCTCAGCATCGTAGCCGCCCGGCCCCTCCTCGACCACTTCGTCACCCTCCTCCGGCCGCTCCCCTCGGAGACCAAAATCACTGTCGGCCAACACGCCGTGACGCTGCTGCAGTCGCGCTCGACCTCCGTCGAGGAGCAAGACGCCTCGATCCGGGAGATCCTGGCGGACGCGTACGAGGCGGAAGAAGACTACATCGCGGCGGCGAGGGCGTTGCAGGGGATCCACATCGACAGCTCGCAGCGGCAGGTGACGGACCTGTCGAAGGTGCGGCTGTGGATCCGGATCGTGCGGCTGTACCTGGAGGAGGACGACACGACGAGCGCGGAGGCCGTCCTCAACCGGATCAAGAACCTGCCGACCAAGATCGCGGACCCGGAGCTGAAACTGCACTTCAAGCTGGCGCAGGCGCGCATCTTCGACGCCCGCCGGCGGTTCCTCGACGCCAGCCAGGAGTACTTCGGCGTGAGTCTGGCGGCCGGCCTCGTCGACGAGTCGGACCGGCTGCACGCGCTGGCGGCCGCCATCCGCTGCGCGGTGCTGGCGCCCGCGGGGCCCCAGCGCGCCCGCCTGCTGGGCACCCTGTACAAGGACGAGCGCGCCACCTCGGTCGACGAGTTCGCCATCCTCGAGAAGATGTTCCTCGATCGCTTGCTCGTGCCCGATGAGGTGGCAGCTTTTGCGCTGCGCTTGGCCCCCCACCAGCTGGCCGTCACCGCCGATGGCTCCACCGTGCTGGATAAGGCCGTCGTCGAGCATAACCTTGTTGCGGCGAGTAAGCTCTACGAGAATATCACCACGGATGCGTTGGCCGTGATTCTGGGGCTGCAGGGGAGCGGCGAGTTCACGGCGGGCGAGAAGGCCGAGGCGTATGCGGCGCGCATGGTCGAGCAGGGTCGCTTGAAGGGGACTATCGATCAGATCGACGGGGTCATTCACTTCGAGGCCGCGGCCGGGTCGTCGTCGGTCGCCTTCGGGAGGCATATTCGGCAGTGGGATGCGGGCGTGCAGAGTCTGGCGGAGGATGTCGAGCGCGTGGCTACGAGTATTACGGAGGCGTTTCCGGTAGGTGGGCCTGTTTCTTGGTGGAAGAGCATGGGGCAGGAGTGCTAACTTTGAGTCTAGGAGTTTGCCGCTGAGCAGGCGGCGGTGCATTGAGGGTGCTCGGTTAGCTATGGGCGCAGTACGGTCTTCAAAGGGACTCTTGTCAGGTGGTCACATGAGAATCTCTTCCGGCTGAGAGGTAGGGTCAGGAACGTCGAGTTCTATCAGATGGAAAAGAGCTGGATGGTGGGAAAGGGAAAAAAATACAATAAGTCATAATCTTCGTTGCAGTCATTAGCGTTCGTCTATTCTAAGTTTTCTGTTCTATGAAATCGACAAGTGGAAAGCAAAGAGTGTGTCAAGGTAGAAAAGGAGCGTAGATCCCTGCTACCTCATTTGGGGGTACTGTGTCTTTTCCCTTCGCCTTGAATGTGAACACAGCCGAGGAAATCCGCTCTCTGGTCCGAGGGGTTCTGTCCAAAGGAAGCATACTCCTCCATCCTCGCCAGAGAGTATGCCACGATCCAGCCTCAAGCACCGCGTATCCTCGCCGGACCATCTCACATTGAGCTCGTACAGAGGCAGCAACGGAAGGCATCACCACCCACTCACCATTCACCACCCAAACACCCCACCAAATCTTATCAGATCACCACATCACCACCAAAATCTCCCTCCCACATGGCAACCCCCTCACGTCCAAAACACGTAGAAGTGGATTTTCGTGATACGTTCACATCTCGCCAGCCCCAGCACACCTGATTGGGTCCCCGACGCGTCCACACGTCCCAAGTGACACAGCCAGGAGCTTCAGCCCTAGGGGTGGATTTTCGTGATCGGTTGACATCTCGACGCAGCGCGGGAGCTGATTGGATGCAAGGTGTTTCAGACCCCTGGCGACGCGAACCGGGTAACACGGTTCAGCCTTATATGTGGATTTTCGTGATGGGATTGACATCTCGACACTCACGCCATGAGGGCAGATGGCGCGGTAACCCATGCGTGATCTGTGATGCCGTTTCTGTCTCGGGTGTTGCGCTGGGTGCTGGCTGGTTCGTTGAAAGTTTTAGCCGAGGTTGCTGGGTTGAGGTTCTAGCGAAGTCTGCAAGGTCTCTTATGCACGACCGTTCGAGCTATCCTCGCTGATCCTGATATCCGTGCGCACGGTAATGTCCATGGGGTGGTGGTGGTTGTAGTGGTTCGGCGCGAAGATGGACGAGGTTGAGCCGTCGCGCTCGTCGGTCGAGGTGGAGCGCGAGCCGAGGCCTTCTTCCATTTTGTAGAAGTCGGAGGCTGCCGCCGCCGCCGCCGCAGCAGCACCGCTAGGGGATGACTTGGCGCCGGTGGAGACGACGAACTGCGAGGTGCTGACGTCGGTGGGGATGTAGTAGGGGGCGGAGCGGTAGCGGCGGTGGCTGGGGACCTTGAAGCGCGGGAACAGGCCGCGGATGATGGGCAGACACGAGCAGATGAGCCCGATGGAGGGCTCGACGTGGGTCCACAGCGTGGCCTGGTAGACGGTGTAGGTGGTGTCGGCGTTGTCGATCCAGAAGAGGACGACGATCCGGTAGATGCTGGCGAAGCAGACGAAGGCGCCCAGCGCGAACACCCCGTTCAGCGCCAGCTTGTCCTGCCAGGCGCGGTGTAGCCCCCAGATCATCGGGATCGGAAGCACCAAGATCACAAAGTCCATCAGCACGTTGAACGCCTGGTTCGTGATGATCAGCGTCATCCCGTCCAGGCATTGCCCGGCTACGCTGTGGTCCCAGTAGGCGCGCAGCGGCCGGCACTGCAGCGCGCAGGCCAGGAAGATGGCGATCCCCCACAGGGTGATCAGGATGTTGATCCCCAGGGTGATCCATTGGAAGGGCTTGGTTGTGAAGACCCGGCGGTAGAAACAGATGATCGAGATTTTGATGGCCGGGCAGAGGAGGAAGTAGGTGAATTGGTTGGCCAGGAAGATCTATGTGTTCGGGCGGTCAGTTGCTTGATCGGGTGTCTGTAGATGGGACAGATGGGTTTACCTTGTAGAAGTTCATCATGGTGTCATTATTCAGGCTGTTTTGGTGGGCTCCGTTGCCTCCAATGGTCACCCCTGGGTGTGAGGTTAGCGGGCTTTCGAGGTGATGGCAGCGTCGCTCGACTTACAGAGCCCCAGTTCGATCAGCATGCCGAGGAGGAGTATAATCGACGCAAAGGAAAGATAGTCGTCAACGCCAAAGCGTACTCGTCGCTTCAGTCTGGCGAACGCACGCAGTATGACTGCAACAAAGGAGAGACCGACCAGCACCGACACGATGCATATCATCTCCTTCCCTCTCGCAGTGAGGACCATGGTGGATGTATTGGCAAAAGGTTTATAGTTGGATGGAGAGAATGGATTTGGGTAAAATGAATGACTGGGTATATGTTTAAGTGAAATGTGACAATCACAACATCGTTGATTGAGTATGTACACGGGGGTGGATCCTAGGCCCCAGCCAGTGGTATCAACGCCTCAGAAAAGTGTTGTAGCGATCCCAGATATTGAAGATCAATATGAGAGCCACCCCTAGGTCGAACAGCAATTAGCATAAATGAAGACAGAGGCTCACGGAATACGGAGAAAGAAGTGGAAACCCGCTCAATATGTAGACTACACATTGCATAGCCAGATCATATGAGAACCTGCCCGATGGGTCCCAGCAGAGGAACTCCGGAGCGAAGGATCCTCGCCTACTAGTGCTTGTGAACTGGCGCATTTGTCATTTATTGGAAGCTTGAGACATTGTGTGAAGCACTGAGCAATCTCGTTCCCAGCTCGACACCGATGACTAGGACCACTTTACTGCCACGGTGGAGTAGGTGATTGCTTCAACATGGCAAAAGAGGCCTTCACCCGCCGATCTTGAGAAAGCACGAGCCGAGATCAGAGGATCTGCGTCAGCTCGTGGCAAGGCAACGTTGGAGTTCGTATGCACGTAACCAACTCCTCATGAGGGGTTCTCTGCAGAGCGGTGACCGAAATTTTCTGCGGGTGGTTCGTAGACTCGGCCAAATGAGCTTATACAGGGATTATCGTCCTGATGCATCGGTTATTCTAGAAAAGGCAGGAGCAGGAGCAGCCATTGATTATGCTGATTATGCAAATAGAGTAGGAGGTGAAACCACGCACGACTAGCGGTTTGCAGATGGGATGGCTCGTGCCATTTAGAATTGAGCTCCACCGTCCAAAGAAAGAACCCAAGAACCAAGGGTTCTGGACGGATAGGAGCGGGAGAGAGTGTGCGTGTGTGTGAGAGAGAGAGAGAGAGAGATTGGAACGAGTCAGTTCAAACTCCGACGGGAATTCGGCGCCATCCCGCCACGCTTGCCTCAATCGGCTCAGGGCGGGGTTCCGCGGGTTCGGACCATGGAGGTTAGTTAATTAGTTATGACGGTACCGATTTAGTCAAGCTTGACGACCATCGGCTTTCGATTGATTGCCTATATACTTACGGAGTAGTACAAAATAATATGGCAACCGAGGCATCAGCCTCCTTTTCTCGTGACACAAAGTTGGAGAGAATCTGACAATTATGAGTATCAAGAGATGGAATCTTCCACAAGTCGCGCACTCACCACCATCGCTCTGCACCTGCACGATCGATTCGACTACTGGCCGGTCAAATCCGGTGTGGGCAGACAAATATGCGCATATGAATGGCAGCCTAGCAGCCAAAGAGGGAACTGGGATGGAGCATTTCAGCTCTTCTCTTCCCCGATACAGATGATCATCGGAGTCAGATCGCCCTTTGATTGACCAAGATGCCAGGAAGCCAGAACCCACCGAGTCTCCCCTTCGGCCAGGCTGCTCCACCACGCTGAGTGGAGACTCCACCACCACAGACAATTGGAGTCGAAATTGAATCCTGTGCTTTCGGCCGTAAAGAGTCCAGAACCGATTCATCGCTTCGCCCAATTGATTGCGCTGACAAAAGTGCTCCCTCGATCTTTGCCAATGGGGTTTGTCCTGCTCTTCTTGTTGACTAGGAGCAATAGTCTACACCTTTCGCGGTGCTGGACCATGGTCGGCACCGCCGATCAATTGTCCGTGACGCCCAGAAAGGTCGTGCGTTACCTAAAATCCACGGTGCAGTGCCCATCGGTTTAAAAAGGCCGGCAAGTCAAGGGAGATGACCTCCTGTTCAAATGCACCGGAACGATGCCCACACACAGTTCTTAAATCGATGAAAGAATCACTTGGTACGTCGTTTGGGGGACAAGGTTGAGTCTAGGGCAGTTAGCATCTTCAATAGTCTCAGTAAGGTTAATCCGCTGTCAGCTGGAATAGGTAAGAATCATCGTTGGGATCGACTGGCATGACGGCATGCCATGTGCAAAGCATGTGGACAATGAATCACTTGCAGCATGAGCATATTCAGTAGTATAGCCTTGAGAAGGTCCAATTCAAGGCCACAATCCGCATGACATGGAATAAATTGCACTGAGACCATAAGTACCAAGAATAAGTGATGGTTGATTGCACTAATCATAGCTACAGTCTCTAGGCTGAGTCGGAAGTGGGGATTAACCGTCCGACCCGGTCTTGTTGACCTGGTTTATTCTTCCCTCGCCAACCCAGCAGCCATACTTAAAATGGAGATCGCACTCCCTCTCTGTGGCGGGGTCCAAGCCAGGACCCTGCAGGTTTTCGCCAGGGTGTATATCAATTCCAGTGCATGCTTTGATCTACTTGCTTGATTTTGAGTCTAGTATACCACAGACCACCTACCTTCCCACCATGACGAATACTCCCCTCGCTACCAAACCAGCGGTGACTGCACCTCCCACTCGTCCCCCGGTAATCCCCTTGATCATCAATGGAAAGGAGGAGTTAGCAGAGTCTACATTCGACGTCATCAGCCCCTACACCAACGAGCCTTGCTGGGCAGCTGCCTCTGCCTCCCCGCAAGATGCCATCCGCGCCGTGGAGGCAGCAGAGGCGGCCTTTCCAGCGTGGTCGCAGACCAAACCCACCGTGCGGCGGGATATTCTCCTGAAGGCGGCCGACATTCTGGAAAGTCGCCTCGAGCAGAACGCGGAGTACATGCGGACGGAGATGGGCGCCGATGTGGGTGCGTCGCAGTTCTTCATCGTTCCACTCGGGATTCGCATGCTCAGGGACATCGCGGGGCGCATCACTTCCATTTGTGGCAGTGTGCCCGTCGTTGAGGAAGAGGGTCAAAGTGCGATGATCTACAAGGAGCCCATGGGGGTCATTCTGGGCATTGTCCCTTGGTATGTTTCGTGTTCTCCCAGTCGTTGAGCAAGGCAGGCAACGTTCTCTCCACAACTCGGGGATGTGCGATTAGATTGACTGACTTACTTTGTCCAAAAAAGGAACGCCCCGTACGTCTTTGGTGTTCGTGCGGCCGCCTGCGCGCTCGCCGCCGGTAACACAACCATCCTTAAATCCTCCGAAGCTACTCCCTGCAGCTACTGGGCACTGGCCCGTGCGTTCGTGGATGCAGGCGTGCCAGCCGGTTGCTTTAACCTGATTTCCTGCCGGCCGCAGGATGCCCCTGCGGTAGTCAATGCCATGGTTGAGCACCCGGCGGTGCGCAAAATCAACTTCACCGGCAGCACGGCCGTGGGCCGAAAGCTTGCCGCGGTCTGTGGGCAGAACCTCAAGCCCTGCTTGATGGAGTTAGGCGGCAAGAACAGTGCGATCGTGCGCGCGGATGCCAACATTGAGACCGCCGTGAAGGGCGTCCTAGCGGGTGCTTACCTCAATGTAAGTTCTCTTTTTGCTATCCGATTTCCTGAGGGGGAGGGACATTCTGACGCCACTGTAGTCGGGGCAAATCTGCATGTCCACGGACCGCATCCTTGTCCACTCCTCCATCGCCCCGGCTTTCATCGACGCGCTCAAGGCGGCGCTTAACTTCAACCTTGACTCCTCGTCGCCTCCTCCGACGCTGGTCAACATAGCGTCCAAGAAGCGGGTCGAACGGCTGGTGTGGAATGCCCTTGAGAATGGCGCCCAGCTGCTTTCTGGCTCGGTGGATGAGAAGACAGCCCAGGCTGGAGGTGGCGTGCGCATGCCCCCAATTCTTCTCGGCGATGTGACGGAGAACATGGCCGTATGGCAAGAAGAGGCCTTCGCTTCGTTGGCGGCCTGTATGGTGGTGGACAGCGACGAAGAAGCCATCCGCCTGGCGAATAACAGTGGGTATGGCCTGTCTGCGGCGGTGTTCACGGAGGACCTGCGCAAAGGTCTGGCGATGGCGCGGAAAATCCAATCAGGGTACGTATCCTTCTGTGCCTGACTCCCGAATCCAGTTTGCTAACCGCCACGCTTGCAGTGCCGTCCATATCAACAGCATGACTGTCCATGACGAGCCCGTCCTTCCCCACGGCGGAGTGAAGAACAGCGGATGGGGCCGGTTCAACTCATCCCAAGGACTGGAGGAATTCCTTGTCACCAAGAGCGTGACTTGGATGGACTAGACCCGACGTAAAAGCAAGCAAGCAAGATCCAAACGATCTGATGTACTGTATATAGAAACCTTTTTTTTAGCGCGGTGTGCATGATATCCCGACCGCCGGGAGCGATGAACCTGACATACTTCCCCCCCGTGGACGCATCAACATGCCCCCTCCCAACGTATCCCTCCCTCGCGAGAGGTAGATATTACCCCGAGAATCACCCATATATGACATGCCAGCTCGCACAAACAGCAGGGAATCACGAACCGACCAGCAGCAATTACCCCGAATCCCCGACGTCTCGTCCCCCTACGGTCGGGCTATCTCGCTCCGAGGGTGAAGCCCCATCGAAGAAGGTAAATTACAGAAACAAGCTTCGCAAACCATGCAACAATACAGCAGACAGAATTCCATACCAAGCCAAGCCTTCAAGATCCCTTCTCTCTATCCCATCGTTCTGTTGATAACCTTAAACCCACCGCATGCAGATAGGGGTTGAGTTATGAGCATGACGGATGCGTGCATGCCCAGGGCGGCAACTGAATCTTCTCAATCCGGGAATTTCAATAGACGACAGCTTCTACGTCATGGGTGCAGTTCGGAATTCGTGGGGGGCCGAGCTGATTGGTGGGATTAAGTGGTGGTGTCAGCAGGGCAGGGGTGGGCAGTAGCCGACCTGTCTGGGTCAGGTGATCAATTGCCGATTTGGAGGGTAATCTGGCGTTAGTTACATGTACCATGAGGGTGGACTGTGGGGTATTATGGTACAGTACCGCGTCTTGTACGGTCTGGATGTTCTGGGAGTAGTGGTTGTTTGTGTGGTTGATGTCGCTTGAGATGGTAGTCTTGTCCTTCAAGGTGAGGAGGTAAGGGTCGGTATGGCTCACCTATTGACTCGGGAGGGGAACTACTGTACTGAAGTAGATCAATCAAGCCACCATCTTATTCTTCGGTCCGAGGTACATTCGACTTGGACAGGGGTGTTAGTCCGCTGAAGAAAGGGGAGGTGTGTTCATTTCTTGGGTTGGTTGGTTGATTCACAGCTCCAGCTTACAAAGGTATCTACTGGTTTATGTTTTGGGTGTATTGCAACTGGTTTCGTCTCGATGACTATAAGATAGGAAGACTCAATGGTAACGGTAAGTTAGTTGTAGGAATCTCGTAAGTGCTGAAGTGCTCAAGTGCTTTAGGGAGACACACACAGCTAGGATTTCCCCAGGCGGGGAAAGATACCTTAAACAGTGGCACTGGAAACTGGAACTTCCAAGATGGAGAAAACCAAGTGATCGTCCGCGCGGGGGAGGGAATGACGGGCTGACTTAAGCCTACACGCTCATTTGCTCTTCCCAGCGGCGGCATGTGAAAGGGACTCGAGCTCCATTGTGTCATCATCATGGGCTGGGGAAAAGAAAGCATCTGCTGACTTTTCTGGGGAAAAAACCAACTCGCGTTTCGGCATGTGATGGTATGGTTGGGAGGATACGTAGCTTGAAGGGGCGAGGTTCGTGTGTCAATATACATACATGAACATACATTCCAGTGGGCAGGTTGTAGTTATCATCCTCCTCAAGGTCGTTGGATTTCTAGTTCTGGATGAGCAGTCTGATTGAGGTCACCCTGTTGATTGATATGTGCTACGGTGTAGAGTACTATAGCACAGACTGAGTGAAGATGTATTTAGTCTGCCAGTATTAGCTGTTCCCGTACTCCGTACAGTACCTGAGGATTAGAGCTGGGGCAGGCAGACGGTATCGATACGTATGGTATGGACAGGGTATGGGATGAGCCTCGGCCGATAAAGCAGCTCTCCCCCGATCGGCTTCTGAACATTGGAATTCCCTCTCGCTCTCTCTCGCTCCCCCGGATCACTGGGGGTTTCTCTTAAGATCTGCCCATCATTCATTGTTGTCTCTCTTCAAATACTTTTACCTTTCCTTCTCCCAATCTATCTTCTGTTTTTTTTTTTTCACCCCGACTCATCTTATCCTCCATCCCCTTCACACACTCACCCACATCATGACGACTGCCCCCAGGATTATTGTAGTTGGCGGTGGATGTGAGTGACTCCGACTTAACCGTTTCCAGCTTTCCCCGCATTGCTGACCATTGCCTCGTCGCTCAGTGTCCGGTCTTAGTGCCGCCCACACCGTCTACCTCAACGGTGGAAATGTCCTCGTTCTAGACAAGCAGGGTGCGTTTTCTTTTCCCTTGAAGTGGCGAGTGATAAGATTGGGATCGCAGTTCGATACCGCCATATTCCATCTCTGTCCTCGAGGCTAACTCCAGACAGCCTTCTTCGGTGGCAACTCCACCAAGGCTACTTCCGGTATCAATGGCGCCCTGACCCGCACCCAGGTCGACCTGGGAATCCCCGACAGTGTCAAGACCTTCTACGAAGATACCCTCAAATCGGCCAGAGATAAAGCTCGTCCGGACCTCATCAAGGTCCTGACCTACAATTCTGCTTCCGCGGTCGAGTGGCTGCAGGATGTCTTCAACCTCGATTTGACGCTAGTTTCCCGCCTGGGGTGAGTTTTGCTTTGTAACCGGACACTCTTGGTGACTTCGAGCCATCATGCTAATTCTGCGCAGTGGTCACTCCCAGCCCCGCACACACCGTGGTCACGATGCCAAGTTCCCCGGAATGGCCATCACCTACGCCCTCATGCAACGGTTAGAAGAGCTCACCGAGTCGGAGCCCGACCGTGTCCAGATCATCAAGAAGGCCCGCGTTACCTCCATCAACAAGTCCGGGAATACTGTGACAGGTGTCACCTTCGAGTACAACGGCGAGACGCACACTGCTGATGGTGTGGTCGTCCTGGCCACCGGTGGCTACGCTGCCGACTTTGGCGATGGATCACTGCTCAAGCAGCACCGTCCGGACACCTTCGGGCTGTCCAGCACCAACGGCACCCACGCCACGGGTGATGGCCAGAAGATGTTGATGGAGATCGGCGCCAACGGAATCGACATGGACAAGGTCCAAGTGCACCCCACGGGTCTTGTCGACCCCAAGGACCCCACCGCCAAGTTCAAGTTCCTGGCTGCTGAGGCGCTCCGTGGTGAGGGTGGTCTTCTCCTCAACTCGGACGGTGAGCGGTTCTCGGATGAGCTGGGTCACCGTGACTACGTCTCTGGACAGATGTGGAAGGAGAAGGAGAAGAACAAATGGCCCATCCGCCTTGTGCTCAACAGCAAGGCCTCCAATGTGCTCGACTTCCACACTCGTCACTACTCCGGCCGTGGCTTGATGAAGAAGATGACCGGCAAGGAACTCGCCAAGGAGATTGGCTGCGGCGAGGCTGCCCTCAAGAAGACCTTCGACGACTACAATGCCATCGCCGATGGCAAGAAGAAGGACCCCTGGGGCAAGCGTTTCTTCCACAACCTGCCTTTCAGCATCGATGATGACTTCCACGTGGCCCTTATGGAGCCCGTTCTTCACTTCACCATGGGTGGTATTGAGATTAACGAGCACGCCGAGGTCCTGAACAGCGAGCAGAAGCCCTTCGAGGGTCTCTACGCCTGCGGTGAGCTTGCCGGCGGTGTCCACGGCGCTAACCGCCTGGGTGGCTCTTCGCTCTTGGGCTGCGTCGTCTACGGCCGTGTTGCCGGTGACAGCGCCAGCCAGTTCCTCTTCAAGCGTCTCCTCTCCGGTGGCGCGTCCACCGCACAACAGCGTCTGGGCCAAATCTCCCTGCACATCGACCCGTCAACCCCGGGCAAGATCGCCGTCGAATGGACTGGAGCCGGTAGTGGTAGTGGTCAAGTCTCCGCGGCTGCCGGAACTCCTGCTGACTCCGTCCAGGCCGCGAAGTCTAGCGCCACCCCCGCGGGTGCCCCAGAGTCTGCCAAGCCCACCAGCCCGGCCAAGTTCAGTATTCCCGAGACGGAGTACTCCATGGAGGAGGTGGCCAAGCACAACAAGAAGGAGGACCTGTGGATCGTGGTTAAGGGTGTTGTATTAGACGTGACCAACTGGTTGGACGAGCACCCCGGTGGCGCCAATGCTTTGTTCAACTTCATGGGTCGCGATGCCACTGAAGGTGTGTTTTCCCTCGTGAATGATGTCAAGAAGAATGAGACTGACCATAGCTACTTTAGAATTCGCGATGCTCCACGACGACGAGGTCATCCCCAAGTACGCTGCCCACATTGTGATTGGTCGCGTCAAGGGACAGACTCCCAGCCTAGAGCTGTGATTTGCGCATTAGAGTCTGTTTTGTTTTTTTTTTGGGATGAAAATGATCTTGCAGCCATGTTGATACATACCCTAGTCAGTCTTATTATTTTTTCGATTTGCTTTGCTGTGATGCATGCATGCATGCCTTTGATGGGGCCTAGACGTTTGGTTCTTTCTGCGGTGGTTGTATAATACAAGCAGTATAGGACATCAATTGAAGGTAATTCTTGGATTCTTGGACCGTTCCGTATAATCTGACCACTAGAGCAAGTGCTTATTCTTCTATCCGATGCTGTTGACATGTCGAGAGGCACAACTGCTGAGTCGAATGGATATCCCACCACTAGCTCAGCTTGCCTTCTCGGGCAAAATCCACGAGGAATTTTGACAGTGCATTACCTCGTGATAGGGGGTATATGTGTACATCATAAGTAGTAGTGATGCACTCGAGCGCTAGAATGATGATGTATTAAGATGAGTGGGTGGGGGTCACGCCTTCACAGGCAACTATAGCCCGCGCTCATTGTATGCAGGTGCGTCTAGGTTCCTGGGACCGAGTGCAGTGACATTTGAAACATACCCTAGTTGGGGATCCTTGGCCCTTCTAGACCCCTCGTGTGGATTACAACGTGAAACCGGGTTCGTAGAGCGACTGTCTGGTGGATAGATCAGATAATTGCTCATGTTTAGCTCTACTGTCACGAGCGGAGTTGATTCCATGATTCTCGATGCATGTTGGGCTTGTTCCTCTGGGCTCGTGTTCGGACAAGACCCGATAGATGAAGCGATGGATTTGTTTCTTTATCTGGTTGTTGGACAGGGATGGATGTCTTATACATGCATGGTGGCGGTGGTAAACATGGCTGTTGTTGGCTACGCTTATCTAAGGATCTTAGCTTGGTTCGTATTTGTTTATTGTTTGGCTCCTTTTTTGTTGTTGTTGAACCCGTACTAGGTAGCTTCTTTCCATCCATCTCGACCATTGGAAACAAGTTAACAACTGATCGAATTGACTGACACCTGGAGCTTTTTGAAGGGAGGCCTGGTAAGGCCAATATAGATCGGTGCCTGACTCCACTTGCAATCTCCAACATGATTCGACCTATCTAGACCAAACATGGTCATTGGTGGCTGTTTCAAGTGGCCTGATCGCTTGCTTTTCCAGGTGTGCCTGTGCTGACTCTCCCCCGAGATCGATGCCCGGTATTTCCGGCCCCTTCCGACGACGGCAAAACGCACGCGGGCAACGCCAGCAGCCGCAACATTCAACAGCAAAACAATACCAATACCATGCGGTCTTCGCCATTAATCCACCCATCCGTCCTGTCCTATCCTATTCCTGTCACTATCAACTATGATCCTTGAATACGACCATCTCTGATCACCCCCTCCGGCGATATTCCGGCCTAGACAAACCTGCCCTCGGCCGAGCCCCTCCTCGTGTGGTTCGGGGATCGCCCCCCTTATGACGATTCACCCTACTGATCATCTCCGTTCATGAATGCTCCACCACCAATCCCACCCATGACTATGTCCATTCAACATTGTCCACCCAATTGCGGGGTGGGATCGGGGCAATGGTACCCGGCGCGAGCTGAAAAGCTGCTGGACCACTCGCAATCTCGAATCTGGGTCTAATGACAGGGGAAAGATTTCGCCTTTTTCCGGTGAGAGTGGGGGGCGCTTGTCTTTCGCTTCAATTCCATCTTAATCTATTTGCCGTTTGGCCATTGGGCCGCGACATGAGTCGTGCTCAGCGCCGGTCTTTGATGGGGCAGGATGATGGCGGGTGGGATAGGAAAGTGGGCAGTGCCGACTGGAGAAAAATAATGGTGGGCGGTCCTGTCCTGTCCTGTCCTGTCTGTCCTGTCCGCTCTCCCCTCGCACAAGTCCGTGGAGATGAGCGCATGCTCGGGGCTTACGTTGGATGTGTGTACCTGCTGTAGCGGTGGTCCTGTGGAGCATGGCAGGGAAGTCAGCTCCTCGGGTTGCGTGCGACAGGGCCCAGATTCCCCGAAGAAGGCAGGCAGGCACTCGAGGGCTGAAAATTCGCGTGCTGAGGGTAGTTAGATTGCTGTTGCTGCTGCTGTTGCTGCTCGGAGATAGTACAAATGCTGGTCCTCCTGTCCCTGACACACGCGAGGCCCTGCGCTGTTTTTTCTTTTACGTCCAACGATTCGTGATCTTTTTGACCCCTACTAATCCACCCACGATAAAAGCAGTGCTTAGTGGCTGGCCACTGACTCCTCTGATACCCTCACTCGCTTTATTGTATTCTCAGTGCACGTGAATTGGATATCTCACCATCCAACACCAAAGGTATCGGGAACTATCAGCTACACATCTTGCCACCATGCCGAATCGGCCGAAGTTGGATCAGTTTGATATTCGACATGTGGATCGTCGGGAGCTATACACGGACTTCAAGAAGCGCATTGCGTATTTGAAGGCCTTTTTGAATCTGGTGGAAGGTGCAGATTTCTCCCTGATTGTTCCGAATAAGTTTCTGACCTGGATTTGCCTACAAGATGATATAATCGTCTTCAACAAAGGCGTCAAGTACCTAAAGACGGCGATCCCAGACCTCACGCATCGCCTGTATTCCAAAATGCTCGAGTTCGACATCACAGCCCGCGCGTTACGGACCCGCAACACCGCCTGCCACGCGCACGTGGAAGATCTCTTCACCATCGACAGTCCGCACGTGGAGCGCCGCAAGATTTTTTGGAAGTGGTATTTGACCCGGCTGTGCAACGACCCGAGCCAGATGGAGTATTGGGAGTATCTGGAGAAGGTAGGGTGAGTCCTCCGGCTCTTTCGCTCAGATGTTGCGCGCATCAGTTCGTTAACATGGCCCCTAAAAGGAGGATGCACACCGGTAAAGAACTGCTGCACCCGTTGAACATCGAATACATCCACATGAACGCCTGCCTCCGGTACGTGGAAGATGCGTTGATCGAATGGATCTCGCTCCACCCGGAAATGACCGTCCGCTTCAAGTTCGCCCTCATCCGCGCATTGAACAAGATCATGTGCATCCAGAACGACCTGATCTCAAAATGCTATATCCCCGCCGGGCAGGAATATGAAGAGAATTCCGAGGAGGAGGGGCCTACGGTGACGACAACGACGACGACGACATCAACAACAACGGTGGATGACCCCCGACGACGACCCAGTTTTGACACGATGGCCTCCTCGCCACATTTTCGCCCCCGCGCCGAATCCCAGGCCACCACCGGCACGACCGCCTCCAAGACAGCGAGTAGTGTCCGTAGCGCCGAGACTCAGCTTTCGGCCCCTCTCGACAGCCCGTATTTTGGGCATCATCCGAGTTGCCTAACCCCGGGGTTGGTGTCCTCGTCGTCGAGACCGACCTCCTCGGCGGGCGAGTCTCTGAGCGCGAAGAGCATGACGACGGCGACGACGGCGACGAATAGCAGCAGCCATGGTGATATTCTGGCTGCTCGCGCGAGCTCCTCCACCCTGGATTCGCATCCGTATCCGACCACCCCGCCCTCCACGTCGTCGAGTAGCAGCAGCCTGCGCCCGGCGCCGACGAATAATCTCTGGCGCAATTCGATGATCGGGCTCGTGGCGCCGTTGACAGTGGAGTCGTTGCAGACGCTGGAGACGAAGATTTGGTCGGAGAGGAGTTGAGCGGAGGTCGTTGGCTCATAGCCAGCCCTCAGGTTGGAGGCTCGAAGGTGGTGGTTCCTTATTAATTGTACATAATATTTAGTGATTGGGTATGGAACTGTCTGGTGATGTTTTCCATGAGTGTTCTTGGGCTGTAGTGGTGGGTGTTATTCTCACCTCTAGGAGGATAAGATAAGGTAGGTTTGTCCTGGACATCAGTATGTACATTCTGTAGTAGTCGGCATGTATCATAAAATGAGAATAGAGGCGAGGAGATTCGGAGTTTACACATATACGCGGATCAGATCAGTCACCCCTGATAGTCATCTGCACAGATTCCAACAAGACCGAAGCGCAACCGTGCTACCTATCTATATACCCTGGTCGACCGGTCCCATGTAGACCTGCTAGTAGAATCATACCCGAACCCCAACCGAAGGCCGTGCTGAAACCCGGAGATGTAGAAACTAAAACCAACCTGTTTGAACCGATAGGGAGGAAGATTGTAAACCCCATTCCATGGCTTTTTTTTTTTGTGGGGGGGTGGTTGCTTGTGGAGACAGTCATATCTAGATACTAGGTACCTCAGGTATACGTTGGGGTTCTATATGTCCTTCTGGTTCGGGGCTTCAGTAGCTGGGCGTGTTTTTTATTTGTTTGTTCGTTTGTGTGGTGTGGTGTGGTGTGTATGAAGGCCCGGCCCTTCTCCAAGCTCTAAGAGAATTCTTCTCTTTTAAGTTGGATTCCAAGAGAGGCAGGGACTACTTTCCAATTACTTGGTTGGGAATTTAGTGGGAAAAGGTCTGTGGTGCTGTGTAGGCATTGCGGATTCATTCTCGTGTGTGGATTTGGTAAAGGGTGGGCTGTAGGGGGGGGTTTGGGGGGTTTCGTATACTATCCTACGCTAAGACACTGTTGGCGGTTGCTGGATACTGAACAAGGAGGTGATGTGATTGGGTGGGTGTGATTGTTGTAGCTACTAGCTGGGTAGCTGGGTACGGGGTAGGTGTGTGATTGAACAAGGTGGTGGAGTATGGGAGCTGGATACGGTGTACATATCCGGGGATTATGGTGGTGGGCGCTGCAGCGGACAAGGGATTGTCTGTTTACTACGGTGGTGGGTCAAGAGAGGCCTGTGATTGTGGTACTAAGGTACCTGGTATGGAGGCAAGTGTGGAAGAGGTTTTGTTTTTGTTGCGTGGGCGATGGATGTACTGTACTGTCTGCACGACACTGTATTCGGGAAATTGTGGTTGGCTGATCTTGTGGCTTTGTGGTTCTTCTATTGTTGGTGTTGAATAGCTTGATTGTGTGCATTCGAATTGGTTTTGAGGTTAGGTGTATATCTCACGAGGTGTATGCGTGGATTTGGACATCTGGAATTAGATATATATATCCCCGATAAATCAAGAAGGTGCTCGTCGCTTGACGCGACGCGATGAATTCAACTTGATGGACAAATCTACCAGCTGCACACACTATATTACAGACGATGCTGGACCAGGGCAAGACCATCTGGGTATATCACTACCATGCACCCGCATCTACCCCACTAAGTGCTACTCCCCCATCGCACCAGGACCAGTCTGCATATGCTTCAAGATCATCCTCAGACGTCGTACAGCGGGGCCATCCGGCTGCTGGCCATCTGAACCACCCCAGTCCTTGGACTGTAGCTCCTGGGCGGCGGCCTCCAGAGTAGGTTGCAGGTAGCCCCATACCTCGTCGTGGTATCGCTCCTCCACCCCGAGCCAGTCCGCTGCGCCTGGTAATCCCGTCATGACCGCGTCGCGCAGGGTCACGGCGTCTGTATTGGCTGCGGACGGGACGGACTCGAGGAAGCTGCTAATATCAGGAACGAGACTATGCGGGTTTACGTGGTTGGTAGTGTGTGTGTTGATGGTAGAAGTGGGAAGCACGCGACGAAAAGACTCGAGAGCCTGGATCTCCGCGGGGGTGAGCTGGGCTGGCGCGGAGAGTTCGGTCTCGATTACCTCCGCTGGCTCGTTGGCGGACGGGGGAAAGTTGGGGTCGAAGGTCAAATCGGAGAGGAGCGAGACGACTGCGGCGCCGTCAGACGGAAGGGCGGACGCTTGTCCGCCTTGTTTGTCCTGAGACAGACCCCCTTCGCCGGCAGCATGATGACTCGGTGTCCATCTGCCCTTGCCTTTGCCCGTGTCGACTGTGCTTAAGTCCGCTGCAGCTGGAGCAGATGCTGCAAGGTACATTCCATTGCTGCCGTTGAGGGATTCTTCCCCATACGTGCGCTGGAATTCATCTTCTGTGAGCGAGGGAAGCTCGAACCCTCCGGCGTGGGTGGTGGACGATGATCGGAATGCTTCGAATTGTGTGACTGGTGCTTGATCTGCTGTCCGCGAAGAATTCAATCCGGTGGTTTCGTGAAATTGTTGCGCTGCTGATAGGGCGGACTGTGAGGAGGACGAGGCGGACGAGGCTTTACCACTGCCGGCCAGCAATTGAGCGGTCTCTGCAGAGGGCTGGCCCGAGGTGGAAAACACACTTCTGGCGAGTCCAGACGCGGAATCTTGGATGCGACTGGCTAGCGAATGGCCATCCTGGTCGCCTTCGTTGGCCCCGGCGGAGGATTTGGGCTCGGGCTCCTTGCGGTGAGGGTCGGCGGGTTTGTCGTCACTGTTGCCCCGCTTCTGGTTGTCGGGCATGGTTCGTGACGAGCGGGGAGAGAATGGGTGGGATCAACCTATTTCTGTCAATGAGTGTGGCGGGAACAACAAAGAGATCGGCCGATAAAGAAAAGCAAAACTGTCACTGGACTGTCATTGAATTAGTTTCTCCCGTAAAAGCTATAGTTATAGTACGTCGTAGTGTAGTCAGTGTTCGGCTCAACGGTGTCGCCGCCGGTCGGGATCCATAGAGAGTCGAGGAAGACAAGCATGTGAAGAGCCTCAGGCCGCCGGGCTGGTGATGGAAAGAAACCCTGATTCTCAAGGCAGCAAAAAACGCCCGATGGGGAATTTGGTAGTGGGAGTCTGGGAGCTGAGCATCGCTCAAGTCCGTCACTTGTCACTTTACTCAAGCCCGAACGGATCCTCCGGTCCATTGTGATGGATGAGGAAAGATCCTTTGCAGCTGAATGGTCAGTTATTTTGCATCGTTCATTGTTAGTAATGGCCATCGTAGTGATTACTGGGTAGTAGGTAGTTAGTTAGCTCGGTGGTGGTGGTCTGGAAGCTCTAGCTACAACACGGCCGGGTGCAGAAGAACAACCAGGAAGTGGACGGATGCTTGAATAGAATAAGGAAAAACGGTTGAGCAACGAGAGTAGAGGCAAAGAGCAATAACAAAGGTAAGACAGAATAACTCTTCATGAAGAATTGAATCATATTTCAACACAAACCCCCAGGATGGTGGAAGATTCATTGATCTACTTCGTGCCTTATCAAACTGTCGAAAATGAAAACGAGTGGTTGATGTCAGCGCCCAGCTTAAGTTGCTCTGAGTAAGTTGGGTTGACTTGTCTTGTTGTTGCGTGTGGGTTTTTTAGAATTACGGGCAGCCACTCCATCCATCCTATCCTTTCCTTCCTCACTCACTCACTTACCCTCTCCCTCCCCACCAACTACCACCAGTCCACCACCCACCACCGACCGACGGGCGGGTGTTTCCAAACCACCGCCTCACCTCAACCAGCACCAGCACTACTACTACTACTACTACCACCACCACCACCACCACCGCACTTCACCACTCCTCCTCCTCTCCTCCTCCATCTTGCCCAGTATCGTCATCCTCTTCCTTCCCACTTCCCCTCCTCCTCCTCCTCTTCCCCCCTCTCCCCATCCCGCATTTTCAACTCCCACCTTCTCTCTGCTTTGCCACTATTTTATCGGCCACTCTATCTGGCCGGTTTCAGCCGTTTCCTTGAGATTTCTTTCTCTTTCTCATAGATAATCCCGCCCACTCCAATCTTGATGCACCCGAGAGAAGGGAGTTTGAGGCACGACTAAAATCCCACCCCCCCACGAAAAAAAAAGACCACCAAAAAACTCCTCTTCTTTCCTCCATCTTCTGGCTTCTGATCTTGTCAGCTCTGGCTGTCAATCTTTCGTCTTCTCCAGCATACAAGTGACTCACCCGATCTCTGCCAATTCACCTTCTCGGCGGATATCACGGCCTCGATTCCTTTCCTCTCCGCCCGTTGCATTTCCTACCCGAGCATTGGAACCTACCTCATCCTCACGCAAACTTCACCCTCTTAGCGTAACCTGTCGTCGTTCCTACGTGACTCGCATCAATCGATTCCTCTTTCTAGTCGCCCACCACATAGATCCTCGCGTGAAAAGTTCTCCCGCTCGAGTCACTCCGCACCATATCGATATCGGCAAACCCCACCTTAATTTTCTCAACCCAAGATCCTCGACCTGTGGATCTTGACATCTTCCTTCGTGCTCTGCTGGACACTGCCCCGACAAAGGGTAGAATTGGAAGAAAATGGTAGACAGGGATCCGGGTACTCCTACCTGGAAGTTCACGCAGTAAGTGCCATTTGCCAAGTATCCTCTTCCATGGAGAGGCTTCTCTCGAGCCCGCTGCGACCCTCTTTCCCCATAAACTTGCCGTCTGGCAAGGACTTGGATATGCCGGCGTGGAGGCGCCTCCTTCGATTTGTATAATTCGCCTTAGTTCGTGGTACTAATCCCAACACTAGGTGCTTCGGTGACAAAGGAGATGTTGAGGACATCACGGAAGGTACGCCTTTAGGACCCATTTCCATGCATTTGCCTCTCGGAAGACCTTCCGTACTACGCTCTGATGGCTTCCGCCGGATAGCTGATCTTTTCCTGGTGTCTAGCTGATATTATCTCGACTGTCGAGTTCGACCATACTGGAAACTATCTAGCGACGGGTGACAAGGGCGGACGGGTGGTGTTGTTTGAGAGAAACGAAACGGTACTGGCTTCCACAATTTCCTTTGACGACGGTCGGATCTAATGATACGCGCAGAAAAAAACTTGTGAATACAAATTCCACACCGAGTTTCAATCGCACGAACCGGAGTTTGATTACCTGAAATCCCTGGAGATCGAAGAAAAGATCAACAAGATTAAATGGTGCAGACGGCAGAATGCATCTCATTTCCTCCTTTCGACGAACGATAAGACGATAAAGTTGTGGAAGGTGTTCGACAAGTCTCTGAAGGTCGTGGCGGAGAACAACCTCTCGAGCGAGCTGACTCCCGCGGGTGTGGGTGGTGGCGGCGCGCCCCGTGCGCCCCGACTGAACTTCAAGGACCCTTCCATGTTGAAGCTTCCTCGGATGACACATCATGATACGGTTGTGGCCGCTGTTCCTCGGAGGACCTATGCCAACGCGCATGCGTATCACATCAATAGCATCTCCGTCAACAGCGATGGGGAGACTTTCATTAGCAGCGATGACCTCCGAATTAATTTGTGGAACCTGAACATCCAAGACCAGAGCTTTAACATCGTCGACATCAAACCGGCCAACATGGAGGAACTTACGGAAGTTATCACAGCTGCTGAATTCCACCCAGTCAGCTGCAACTGGTTTATGTACGCCAGCTCTAAGGGCACAATCAAGCTTGCCGACATGCGGCAGCGAGCATTGTGCGACGAACACTCTAAGCGTAAGTACCTGCCACCTCTTCTTGCTAAACCGCGTCTTGACATACGTCTCTTCTAGTATTCGAACAAGAGGAAGACGCCTCCTCCCGTTCTTTCTTCTCCGAGATCATCTCCTCGATTTCAGACGTACGATTCTCGCACGATGGTCGATACATCGTGTCAAGAGACTACCTGACCGTCAAGATCTGGGATGTCAACATGGAGAGACAACCTGTGAAGACGATTCCTATCCACGAGCACCTGCGACCCCGCCTCTGCGACACCTACGAGAACGATAGCATATTTGACAAGTTCGAGGTTGTATTCTCGGGTGACGCGGAGAACGTCATGACCGGAAGCTACAACAACAACTTCATGATCTACCCCACCGACCAGAGCAAGGAGACGGAGATCGTGCTACAGGCCGACAAGTCTGCTTTCAAGGCTAAGAAGGTCGGTGTGCCGACACCGATGAACAAGGGTGCCAATGGAAAGAAGAATGGGTCTCGAGCTGGTAGCCCGGCCGGCCCTGGCAGTCGGATGAAGAAGGAGACCGATGCGGACCAGATCGACTTTAACAAGAAGATCCTGCATATGAGCTGGCATCCTTATGAGGACAGTATTGCTATTGCTGCTACCAACAACGTGAGTCCATTTGCCCCTGCACTCTGTGGTGTCCATTTGCTGACTGAAGCGATAGCTCTTTGTCTTCTCCGCACTGTAAGTATTTCGACCAGGTGGCTATAATCATAATTGGACAGGGCGTGTCAGTATGTGGAACAAAACAATCATGGGACAGATATGAGACAAATGAAACTCCTAGCAGCAGCATCTGAAGATCCAAAATTAAGTTGCCAGTTCAAGTTCAAGTCCTTCCCCTTTCGTTTTATTGGAGCTTGGTCGCCCAATGATGTTACAAGTCTTTTGTCCGTCTGTTTTCCACACTTGCTGTCTGTGAGCACTCGGATGCCACGTTGCTTCCATATTTCCTATTACAGTGGTCCCAGTGATGCTTGATGAATCTTTTGGGAGGCGTTCAATGGTTTGATAGAGAAAGACTACGTGGTACCTCCAGAGGGTTTGTTATATGTTCTCCTTCTCCCTTTTCTGTCCCTTACCAGCCTTCTTTAGAACATGGACCACGCTACGACAAGATATCCCGGAAAGTGGAGGGGGTGACCGTGTTTCTCTACTCAGCGATGTGCTCGGAATGCGCGATGTGCGCCAGGGATTTAATCGACCGACCCTCTTCCACTGTGGCTAGAGCGGGAATGCAGTAGTTCAATCAGTAGTCAGAAGTAGTCAGAATCTACTTAGTGTCACCATGTATCAGACTGGCTGGCAGTATCGGGTCATAATTGCTACTAGGTAGTTGTAGAATATGCCGGCAGGTCAACAGTGTTCCAAGTTGTTGCTGGTTGGTGCTATTGGGGAGGCGGATAAGTCGGGCGTGTCAACGCCGGATTGATCAGGTCAATGACGTCGGGAAAGTCAAAGCCCGACTAGCCGGTCCAGGCACTGCTGCGTCATGCATCCTGGACCAATCACTTTTTTCACCGCCTTTTCCGGAACATCCTTCTATCCGAAGGGTGACGCTATCGCCAAAGATGGCTTAGCGCGGTCAAATGCCTCTCCGCCTTCACTCTGGAGACCAGCCGGGATCGGTTGCGCGCAAACCATCACCACGGATCTCGCTCACTATTGAGGAGCTAAGACTGTCATTTTGTGGAGTTTTTCTCGTTGTCGATTTATCCTCTTTCATTCTGCCTTCTTGCAATCCTATCCCTGCACAGGCCTGTCCCTATTTCCCCTATCTGCAGCTGGCAGGCATCGGCACAGTGATGTCGCTGTGAAATTGAGTTGGGAGGAACAGAAACTCAAGCCCCCGTCCGAACGGAAAACAGTGTTGGAGTCCCCAACACCATTTTCCTCACAAGCAAACCATTCTCTCTGCCTGGTCTGCCACAGACCTATTCTTCGCCACGTCAAGGCATATTGCTGGAATTCTCTTCATGCACATAGACCATGAACTCTTCTGGGAACGATAACTGGCACCCCGGTGGCCCGCCAGCGCATCCGGGGATGGACCAGATGAACCAACAACCTCGTCCCATGGGCTCATTCAGGTATGTATCTGGGGCGATTCCCTGATGGTGTAATATCTTGTGTGAAGAGCTTCCCACTGACCTGACTTCTTCTCCAGTCAAAACCCCCAGCCGCAACAGGGTCCATCTGCGCAACCCACGGGGCCAGTTCTCCCACCTCCAGGCGGTTCGAACTCCTTTCTGCTTTCTCTGATGTTCTTTGCTAGCGCTCATCTTGCTGATATATTTGGTGTCATCAGGTCCTTATCACCCCGCGAATCAGCCCGGCGGCCATTCTCTTCCTGGCTTGGCTGAGCTGAGCCAGGGTCACGCCGGCCCACACCAACCTCCTGCCTACGGACAACACCCTCAGGGTCCTTCTCACAATCCTGGTCACTCGCTACCGGGTATCGGCCAGGCAATGCAACACCCTTCGCCGCAGTCCCTGAGCCGAGACCGTGAGCGGGATTCTCGAGAGCGAGAGCTGCTCGAGAGACAGCGCCAGGAGGAACTAGCCCACAGAGAGCGTGAAGTGCGCGAGCGCGAACGCGAGCAGATCGAGCGGCAGCAGCTGGAACGACAACGTGAGCAGCAACATCACGGAGTTCAGCATAGCGCTGCCTCGATCCCTCTGCATCAGCCGGTTGCATCCAAAGTGCCAAACTCTATCCATGGCCCCAACGGGCTTCTCTCCAATCTGAGTTCGAACCCTGCAAATGGACCTCAAGGCTCCATGCCAGGATCCGGGGGTCCAGGCGCACTATATGGTCAACAGATGCAGCATGGCGAAGGGACACCAAGGTCTTATCTGCAGCATCCTGCAGGGCCACCTGGCCAGCCGATCTTGGGATTCAACGGGGCAGGCGCTCCAATCCCCGGAAATGTTGGCAATGTTGCTGCCCTTGCTGCTCAGCAGCAGGGCCAGCAGCCGATCTTGAATGTGAGTGGTTCATTCTTGCGCCCCGTCGCGAGATGATAGATGGTAATTGCTGACAATCCTGCAACAGGATGCGCTCAGCTATCTGGACCAGGTCAAGGTTCGATTTGTTGATCAGCCTGACGTTTACAACCGCTTCCTTGATATCATGAAGGACTTCAAGAGCCAGGCGTAAGCTCCCCGGACTTTGATCTTGGCATGTTTTCCATTCTCCTAACGAGATGTAGAATCGATACCCCTGGGGTCATCCAGCGTGTCTCAACCCTGTTCAACGGCCACCCTACTTTGATCTCCGGGTTCAACACTTTCTTGCCACCCGGCTACCGAATCGAATGTGGAACTGAGGACAATCCCGATGCCATTCGGGTCACAACACCGTCAGGCACAAACACCTTGAGTATGCCCCGTACAAGACACTCCTTGGAGTCTAGCGGAGAGCTCGGACCCTCAGGAGGCATGACCTCTCACGGCCGGGCTGAGTACTATGAGCAATCACGTCCTGGCTGGCAACAACCGCAGCCTCAACCGCAGCCCCAGCAGCCCCAGCCCCAACCCCAGGGCAATCTGCCAGGGTCGTACTCTCCTGGGTCGCGTATAATGCCCGGAATTTTCGGACAACAGGGGGGACCGAACCAGCCCCAGGATCATCACTTCGACTTCCCGACTCAACAAGAGCAGCAGGCTGCGGCGGGGGCAGCAGCCATGGCCCATCAGTCAGACCAGCGTGGCATTCACCTCCAAGGGGCTCCCTCCGCCGCTGCCGCAGGCTTAGGAAGACCTTCGTTGTTGCACATGGCTGGACCCTCTGCGCAGGGCCCTAATATTAACCAGTCCATGAACAATTTAGCTGGGGTCGGAACAGGGATGCTTCAAGGCGCTCAGGCCGACTTGAACAAGCGTGGTCCGGTAGAGTTCAACCATGCCATCAGCTATGTCAATAAAATCAAGGTAAGAGAGAAGCATGACAGCACTCGACGTTCGTCATCAGCACATCGTCTAACATCGGGGCCTCCCCAACAGAATCGATTCGCAAGCGCTCCTGAGATCTATAAGCAGTTCCTCGAAATCCTACAAACCTACCAGCGTGAATCGAAGCCAATCCAGGACGTGTACGCTCAGGTGACCCAGCTGTTCAACACGGCGCCGGATCTGCTGGAGGACTTCAAGCAGTTTCTGCCTGAGTCGGCTGCTCATGCGAAACAGCAGGCTGCTGCGCGCCAGGCAGAGGAGGCTGCTCCTACAAGCAACCTTCGCGGGGAAGCCAGCTATCCAAGCGCAACTAACCTTCCCTCACAAACTCCCAACCGTGATGTGAAGATGCCGCCTTTGGGCCAGTTTAACGTCAAGGACACCGCAAAGGACGGCAAGAAACGGCGGGGTGGGCCTGGAGCTCCCTCCACCATAGGCTCGTCGATTTCTGGACCTTCTGCTGAGGCGGCTCGCATGGCCGAGTCTCAGGCTGGTCGAGCTCCAGCGATGCAGCCTGGTGCTGCTAACAAGGTGAGAAGGCTTCTGTTTCAGTTACGCTTCACTTTGAGCTTACCGCTACTCTGACCTTCCTCTCTTAAATGTGCCCCAAGAGTCCACGTTCTGTGAACGCCTCTGAATTCACTTTGATATTGCCGTGCTTTCTGATATTTGCTGCGCGATCACGCTAACCCAACGAAGCGAGCCAAGGTCCATCATAAACCGTCCCAGGCGGAGGCGCCAGCTGTGTCGCCAACCCTTGTTCCTGCGCTTCCTGAGCCCATACAACCTTCTTTCTCGTTGACGCCAACTCAAGAGGAGTTCGCTTTCTTCGATCGGGTCAAGAAGTATATTGGAAATAAGCAGACATTCAGTGAGTTCCTCAAGCTCTGTAATCTCTACTCTACGGACTTGATCGACAGACACGTTCTCGTTAAGAGAGCTGCCAACTACATTGGTGCCAATCCCGAGCTCATGGCATGGTTTAAGCGCTTTATGCATGTTGATGAACCTGAAGACAAAATTGTTGACGTCAAGGCGAAACAAGAGCCGGGCGTGGTTAATCTCTCACACTGCCGCTCCCTCGGGCCGAGCTACCGATTATTGCCAAAGCGCGAACGGCAGAAGCCTTGCAGTGGCCGCGATCAATTGTGCTACAGTGTTTTGAACGACGAATGGGCCTCTCACCCCACGTGGGCCTCTGAGGACTCTGGTTTCGTGGCTCACCGTAAGAATCAGTTCGAGGATGCTCTGCATCGCATTGAAGAAGATCGACACGACTACGATCATCATATCGAGGCTTGCACGCGCACAATCCAGCTCATCGAGCCAATTGTGCAGCAGTTCCTTGTTATGAGCGATGCGGAGCGTGCTGCCTTCAAACTGCCCCCTGGTTTGGGCGGTCAGAGTGAAGCCATCTATCAGCGTGTGATCAAGAAGATCTATGACCGCCAGCGTGGTGAGAAGATCATCAAAGAGATGTTCGAGCGGCCGTGCCATGTTCTACCCATCATCCTGTTCCGCCTGAAACAGAAATGTGAAGAGTGGAAAGCCAGCCAGCGCGAATGGGACAAAATCTGGCGCGAGCAGATGCAGAAGGCCTACTGGCGGAGCTTGGATCACCAAGCGATCGCCAGCAAGGGTACCGACAAGAAGCTCTTTGTGGCGAAACACATCCAGACCGAAATCCAGAACAAATTTGAAGAGGGTCGAAACTTGCGCAAGGGCGGGTACCAGGTCCCTCGACATCAGTTTGAGTACACGTTTGCGGATCCGGCTGTCTTGATCGACGCGACACACTTGCTGCTCACCTTCATCGACCGGAACTCGGCTGGGTTCGGAGCCGATCCTCAAAAGGTGATGACCTTCATCAAAGACTTCATTCCAGTATTCTTCGGTATGGATCGGGATACTTTCCATGTCTACATGAATGAACTGTCGAGCGGTACGCCGCCGATCGACGAGGGCGATGATGAGAGTCTGGCTGCGGACGATGCTTCCACTCCCCGCAGTCGTAAGGGTGGTGCCGGAAAGAAGATGGGTCTTCTCCGCGATGTCTTAGAACGTGCCGGTGAAAAGGTCCATCGGGCCGAGAAGGAAGGGAGTGCCCCAAACAGTCGCGATGGCACGCCTGATGCTGTTCTGGTTCCCTCGACCCCGATTCCCGACCCCGCCGAGTCCTTCGATGTGGCCGAGTTGAAATGGATGGAGCATCCGGGACAGGGTAACTTCAACCAGCAACGGGAGTACAACCTCAACGAGACCTACGAAAAGAAGGTGCATCACTTGTACGCCAACCTGAACATCTACTGTTTCTTCCGCACGTTCGAGATCTTGTATTCGCGCCTGCTCCGCATCAAGTTGCACGAGAAGGATGCCCATGACGATGTGCGGCGTGCGCTGGTCGGAAAGCCGGCGCAGGAGCTCAACCTTATTGACAAGTTCCCCACCGACTTCTTCTACGACTGCGACCCGAAGGCCAACCTCTACCAACAGATCGTTCGGATGTGCGAGGAGGTGATCAAGGGTGACATGGAAACCACGCATCTGGAGGAGACGCTCCGCCGGTACTACTTGCGGAGTGGGTACCAGTTGTACAACCTGGAGAAGATGTTCACGGGTATCTCGAAATTCGCGGGAGCCATCTTCAGTGGTGATTCGAAGGACCGCAGCTCTGATATCATGAACCTCTTCTTCAAGGAGCGTGATCGGGAGGAGACCACTCACAACCAAGAGATCCAGTACCGCAAACAAGTCGAGCGGCTGGTGAAGGATGGAGACATGTACCGCATTACATACGTAAGTGTTTTCTTTTTCTTCTTCTTTTTTTCTTTCTCTATTCGAAGGTATTCGTGCTAATCATCCTTGCAGCACCCTGGCAGCAAGAAGGCTGCTGTGCAGCTGTTGACTCCCGAGGACGCCACACTGGAGAATGAGGAGCTTAGCCCTGAAGCGCGCTGGTCGTACTACGTGTCGGCGTATACCATGCGGGATCCGACGGAAGGCGTAGCGTTCTCGCAGATGCGCATGCCGTTCCTGAAGCGGAACCTGCCGGCCAAGCTGGAGCAAGAGGAGGAGTACAACCGGTACTACCGGCCGTTAGTGCACCAGGACGGGCTGATCATCCGTATCTGCGCCAACAGCTACCACATTCTGTACGAGCCCGGCAGTTCCGACTGGTGGTGGCGACCCACCACCTCGACGGACGAATCCGCCGAAGAGGTAGCCAAGGAAGACGCGGCCGTCAAGGAACGACGGCGGGATCGGTTCATGGAGAAGCTGGTGAACAACCCTAGCTGGGCGCACGGGCTGAGCAAGGATCAGGTGGACGAGTCCAACCAGCGGTTCCGTTCGTGGATCAATGGACCGGAAGGCGACCAGAGTGGTGCAGCTGCAGCGTCCGCGGGGCCAGCGTCCGACGCTAAGGACGACCAGGCAGATGCAGAGATGACGGACGTCGCGCCGCCTGCATCCGAGCCCAAGGAGTAGTGAGGCTGCACCGGGGAGGGGCGGGGGCGGGGGCGGGGAAGGACTTCCGTTCGGTGGGTGTACTACGGGTGGGAGGGGATTATGATGATGATTGATAAACCAACTAGCGGGGGAAGAGCTTATGTTGACTTTTTCTGTTGACGCGAGATATTCGTTTCTTCTCCCATCCCCGGGGCGGCGTAACTATGTGGCATGTAAACTTTATTTTTTCTTTTCTCACATTCTTCTTCGGACCGGATTGAATCCCGCCAGGTTCCAGGTTCCTTGTCATTATTGATGTCTGTACTTTTTTTTTCTTATTTGCTGTCGGTCTTTCGCTTTCAGGTCCATGATGAGCGGATACGGTTTTACTATCTATGGTTGCACGAATGGGAATCTTTCTTTGATCAGTCCTCTATCTGCTGGGATTTCAGGTGTATACGAGTAGAGGGGTAGAGAGTTGGTTGTATTGACCCGGCATGAAACCTGTCTCAGTGTTGAGTTACTAGGGCTGCCGGGCCGGAACCTTAGGACTAGCTGGCCACTGCACAGGCTAGTTTTCTCTACAGCTGTGAGGGAGAGGGAGTCGGATTAGTGTTTTGAACCTGTAACAAGGGTAAGAAATCCTTCGGGTTGATTTGTGTTCAACCTTTTTTTCTGTTCTCATTCGAAGATCTTTTACATTCAGCCTTCTATAAGAGTGTACAATACAACTCATCTTGGTAACTCCTAGATCTATCTGGCATTTCGCAAAGTGTTGATACATGCTTACAACCCTTGTACTCTCATGTGGCTCAGTGGATTTGTGTGAGGGTGGTGTAGGGCCGGGCTTCTCTGGTTATAAAATTGGGTTATTTTTGAATTTTGATGATGAAGCCGAGTTCCAGTCTGTAAGCGATTCAACCAAAGCGCGGGAATGGGTAACATGGAAAAATATCTTAATCTCTTGGCAATCGGTGAGCCAGACTCACCAAGGTATCCACACGTCAAGCAGCCTGGTGACCCCTTCCTGTCGTCGTCTATAACCGGATGAATAGGGACAACAACTTTTCCCTTCGATAGAGCCACGGCGATCTCCTAAAGCAGATATAAACAAACTGAAATGTATAGTCATATCAAGGCCGCGGAAACTCATCTGGCTTGTGAAATAAGCAAAAGCCCTCTGTATCTCAAACACAGGCTTTGATGATCGCCTCGTGGCTCTATAAGATACGCTTTTTGTAGCAGCTCTTCTTATCCTCGTAGTAGGAGTTTCTCACGTGTGAGAAAACCCTTCCTCTTACCAAAGGTTTACCTCGGCTTGAACGGCGGCGCTCGCTCCGCAGCCTTGCAGGAATCTAATTCTTATAAAACTTTATATGGCAGATTCTTTTTGGATACTTTGTAACGATAAGCCTCGACAGGCATCTCGATAAACGGATTCAGTGTCAAGGACGGAAGATGTAAAGAATATATGGATTTGGCCTCTTTAAGACTTACCTTAATAAAGAAATAGATCGATATCAATAGAAAGCTATATCATGTTTACATCTTACCAACAAAGGAATGTATAGGTCTTCTAGGAGAGATACATTGTCTTGGTAATATCAGATATCTCAGTACCTTAGTAGTTATAGAAAGTATTAAATTTAACCTCTTAGAAAGAATACTTGTATAAAAGGGCGTATCCCAGGGCCTAAGAGGCTCCCGGCTTATAATTTCTCTGTAATCTGAGGTCTTAGGGGTGGTCTATATATAATAAAATTTTTGACTTCTGGATGGTTGGCTGATGGTTGAACTATATCAGCGTTGTGCGTCTAACGCCTCGGTCCAGCGAGGTCACATGATTTCAAATAGAACTGGGAATATGTCAACGGCATGAATTTGTGGAGAATTCCTTCCTTCCTTCCCTCCTTCATAATTCAACAAATCCCAAGGCATCAAGCTTCCCTCTTTGAGCAAGTGATTCCATCAGTATTACGTTCGTAATCGACAAACTATCTCAGGTATTGATATGTAAAGCAGCCTGGTAACCGCGCTGGATCACATGGCCGGATGGCTGAGGAATGCCGATATAATCAAACTAGTAACAAGACTTTAGAGAGTCCCTGTAGTTCTAAAAGGCTCTTGCCAATAGCAGCAGTCTCTGCTTTTTTTTTTGGCAGCGATTGATCTCATGCAAAGGCTACTTCTGTCAGATAGCAGCACATCAGTTCTTACACAAATTCGTTATAGCAAGTTGCTTTTTTATACCTTGTAACAATAAATCTCGGTGGGCAGCATCTTACTCAGCAGATAACAAATCTGGTATAAAGGACACATGGATTCGGTCTCTTACAAGTCTGCTTTGATAACCTTTCAATAAGAAGACGTATAGTTTTAACCACTTAATACATGGACCTTTTAGAAGACATAGGAGCTTAGTGATCTCAAGTAACTAAATAACTATCGGTAGTTGTACAAAGCAATGAGCTTAATGGTTAGAAATATATATATAACAGGACTTATCGTAGAACTCTAAGAGTCTCTAGTCTTATAATCCGCAAGGGATTAGATAAAGCTTCGGGATGGGTAATATCTGGATACCTTAGTACTTGATTAGTTAACCTTCCTAAGATATCCACATATAAAGCAGCCTGGCATGGCCGGACTACTTAAGAACGCCGAGATAGTCCATGGCCTGCTTATAGCAGTATGAATACTTGTTTTTGAAAGTAGTGCTAATGCTTCTTGACCCATTGTGTCTGGATCTCAAATGCATCCCTCTCCTTCCCCACCATAGCTTTCAGGCCAATATCTCGTAGCTCTGTAAACAGCGAAACGGCATCCCCATATAAATGGTGCGGGGTCCAGCCATCTCTCGATACGACGTCTGCGACGGAATTCCAGAAGTCTTGCACATCATTCCACCCAGCACTTTCTTCTGCATGGACCCGAAAATCATCCTCGGTGAAATGGATCGGACATGGAAAGTCAAACCCTAATTCATTCCAGCATCTGGAAGCATGATGATTTTAGCGGAAGGAAAAAAAAATCCAAAAAAAGAAGAGAAGAAACGCATAATAAAACAGGGGACGGTTATGCGAAGAACATGCCGTTCATTACCTCTCAAACCTAATCAGCGATTCCCGCAAGGGGAGAAGGTCGTCCTCCCACGTATCGCCCACGAACAGAACCGGATTGCACCTTGTCCGACCGTGATCAAATCGAAGGACTTTATCAAGTAGGGGTAGCTCTCTGGCAATCTGTTTCTCGTAGAGATAAAGCAGGATTGAGCGACTCATAAGGCCTCTGATCCGAGCCTTTTCCGCCAGATCCAGCTGCTTGAAGGTTGTGGGGGCTTTCAGGATAACTTCACCATTGTAATCGACTAGCCTTGGGTGACGTGCTTGAATGATCAAGGGTGCTGCCCAGAGCCCTTGCCAGTCTATTACACTCGAGATCTTACCATTACAAATAAAGATGTTGCCCGCGTGCAGATCGGTATGCCAGATGTAGGGTGCAACCACGACAGGATCATCCGGGAGCAGATAAGGGGCAACCTGACGATATTTCTGCAGTAGAGATATGTGACTGCTAGGAGAGTTCTGCGTTGCTGAGGTTACTAGCGGGTCGTCTTCGGCTCTTGGAGTTGCGTATTGTTGGATCCATGGCTCTTCTCGGTAAGCTAGGGAAAGCACATAGTCCTGTGGTTGTTTCCCTTTTTTCAACCACAAAGTATTAGTTAGGACGGGAAAGAAGAACAATAACAAGGTAACAAACATGGTCCTCGGTCCAAGGTCATCTCTGCACGTTCTTTGGACCAATAGTGTCTTTCTGCGAGCGGGCCAATAACAAAACGACGGCGTATTGTGTCTTTGAGCCCAGCGGATAATTCTGCACGGGCTTCGGCTGGCACAGCACCTCTGATGTTGACATCTGTATAGTACAAACTCCCATAGCTTAGAAGTTATTATCAGCAGGATGATAATAAATCAGACCTGACTAGAAGATTGGGGAAGCCTTACCAATTCAGTGGCACTTGAAGCATTTTCCTCTCCAGTTGGACGAGGTCCTTCATGACTGCGATCTTCTCTTCGAGAGAATAATCATCCCATAGATCTTCCAGCTTCGTACCGGGGGCTTCTTCCATTATGATATACTCAGACCCGACAGGGTTACACACGTCTGCATTCCAAGCATACACGTGAGGTGTTGGGACTCCGAGGACTGTGCGGGCCTGCATTTCCGTCTCATTTAGGAATGTATTGTTATCAGACTGGGGGAACTCATGGTTCAGTCACGTACAAACTCCATCGTGGCGACTTCAGATGCTGTGGTGTAGTACCTCGGCCCCGCAATCGGATGGGGGATTCTTGCAATCACGGCCGAGCCATCCCCCATCTCCAGCCTGAAGGTCTTATTGAACGAGCCTTCGGCCAGCTTCGTGATTGCCGTACATATCTCCGCTCCAACACTCTGCGCGGCGACTCGTTGTAGTTCCCGCACGTTGAACGGCGCAAATCGGTCGCGCAGCTGCTGCTCCTCGTCCCACAGCCAGCGGCCGCTGGTGTATCGGAAGAGATCTGTTGTGTCGGGCCGGGGTGGTATGCTTGCAGAGGTTATCGATTGCGAGACGCGGTGAGACTTTGCAAAGAGACGGGGGCAAGGGGGGGTGGGTATTCTCGAAGCTGAGCGTGTTGCATAGGGATGAGCACTTCTTCTTGGGTAAACAGTGGCGGGATTGAAGTGTTTTCGCGCAGGTGCAGTAGTACGCTTGGCTGACAACTTCATTGTTGGCTTGAATGGTAATGTCAATCAAGTAGTATGTGAGAAGGTCGCCACTGCCGCCTTTAAGTATAGGTAGTCACGGAGGTTGTTTTTACGAGTTCCTTCATTGCGGGACCTCTGTTATTACTGGTTCACACCGGGCAAGCCCCACACAGTCCCCACTTATTTTTAACTCCATGACAGTGCGAGCCCCACAAAACCTGAAGCTTTAACAGCTATAGAATAGTGGATCATAATAACAGATCTATGTTCAGTACGCATTTGGAATCAGGTTTCAGACTATCTCATCCTTGGGCACAATAATGTAAGCCGAATCAGATCTCCTTCACATCCTGCTACCTAGAGGATGCGGACTGAAAAGAGTGACGAGATTCGAGTGGTACCTGGTGATAATATCACGTAACATGGCCTTCCACGGCAAGCCGCTCATAGGGGTTCTTCCTCGCACCTCAGTGGTGTGTTGAAGTCGTCCGTCTACTCCTTCTACTTCAAGCCAAAGGTGGAAACAGTCGTGGCGTGTCCGTTTCTCTTCCATAACAAGATACCTGCAAGCCGACCTATACAGTTCTGATAGCCTGTGCTCGGGTGTCACTCCGATATTCCAGTCGGCTTCGGGCAGTAAGTTCTTGCGGATTGGGGTAGTTTCTTTTCTGGTAGTCGAGCGAAATGGCGTTTCAACTCTCAGCGATCAGGAAAAGGAAATCGTGGGAATTAGCGCATGAGTTCCGCCAAAATTGTATGTCGGGCGCGTATTCTTCAGCTTCGCTCCCGTCTACTCTTTTTTTTTTCCGTCTTCCTTCATCTTCTGCCTGCGTCTGTCTTCTCCTCTGCGACAGGAGAAAAGGTCTCGACCGGTGCTCAGGAAAATACTCTTGAAAGTCATGTCTCCAAGACCCGCAATGACTCGAACCCCGGCTATTCCGCAGTCTCGCGAGTTCCAGACGCTTTTTTGTTTTCGGAGTTCCCGTGGCTGAGTAGCCCTTAGGTACTTTCACGTCGAGGAAAGTCAAGATGGATGACTGACATTCGTGGATGGGAGAGAACCGTTGGCAGAACGCGATCATGCGCACAAGCTGCTGAGCTTTCTGTTTTGGGGCCTTTTCCCCATTGGCGAGGTGATACTGCGAGTTGATCTGTAGGCCAAGTACTTCAGGGAGAAGGTCAAGTGTGCTGAGTATATTACATCATGTTAGGAGCATAAGTCGCCATGAGTACAGACTAGGTACCCTCATAGCTACTCGAACGTATTCAGTCTCGGTAGATGATAGGCCCGCCATCCTCAACCCTGACATGGTTACTTGTATTTGTGAAGACTCGATCGCTCCTTGCTCCAGAACAATCTTCCACTCCTGTTCGCGCCCTTTCACCAGCTCATGTGTCGGATATTCACCAAATCTTCCGTGGAACACAGTCGTCCTCCCCATCGTCGTCCATTCCTTGGCGTCTTTTCGTTTCATAGCTGGTGGCATCGTTCACATGGTCGAAAAGTTTCGATGGACTGGATGCCACTAGCTGGTCCCTGAGGCGGCCGGCAAAGGTGTCATATGGCTTGTAAGGAATCATCTTCCGATGGGTCATAGGCCACGTTATGAGCATTACGGCAGACTTCAGGTTTCCGAGCGCGTCAGCATCGGCAGTACCCTGGGAATCCTTCGGCGCGGACTCGGAGTAAGCGGACGTCTCAAGATCGTCGAATTGGCATTCCAGCGATTCAAGATGCTTCCAAGTCCATAGTAGAGGGTGATCTAGGAGGTCACGCCGACCGCGGACAAAGTCCAGGAGCGGCTTTGGCGTACAAGCCTGTGTCACCATCAGGATGGCACCATCAGGGGTGGCATTATTGCTGTTGGTTGATGACTGGAAGATGAAGGCGAATGATGCTTAATGGAGTACTCTGCCGTGATGGAAAACGAAAGAAAGAATAGTACTACTCCGTAGTAGGTACTAGGTAAGGTACCTTAAGGTACTGGCTGGAGCGAAGCTTCGCCTGCTTTGATTACCGCGGCTGCAGCCGGCAGTTTCTCATCGCCTAGGCAGCCGTGCCTGACTACCGCCACTACCGCCCCACGGGTCCCACCGCTCGGGTCATCAAGCATCTGGATCTACAGTACTCAACACCAGCATTGTCATCTCTCATTTCGCGCAGCGACAAAGCATTCCCTTAATTGATCCAATTCGTACGCCTTGGCTTCTCGACGCCGATGACTGGCAAGATCAAGGCATTACGTACATTTTGTGAGCAATGCGCCGATCTCCATCCGCGCGTCCCTGGGGCTACGTTCAGAGTATGATACCAAGCCCGAAAAAAACACTGCCACTCAATCTTCTAAGCTTCACCTTTGTCCTACAGTCACTGTCCCGTGAGCATGAACACGGGAGCTTCTCGGATAGGTATGCACGCCGGTTAGAGCGCGACTCAGCATATTACTCATTCGTATCAGATTGGAATTCTCACAATGATTTCTTCAAATTCACTCGTGGCCGCTTCATTGTTGATGAGGCAGAGAATGCTCGAAAGCGAGAGATCAGATTCGACATGAATAGCCTCGCAAGAGTCGCAGCACAGTCGGTTGGAGCCGCGCGATGCATTGCCATCGAAAAGTACCCTGACGGCATGTTCAACAAAGCCTTCCTCATGACTATGGACAATGGTCAAGAAGTTATAGCCAAGATTCCCAACCCGAATGCTGGCATTCCACACTCCACTACTGCTAGTGAAGTCGCCACGATGGACTTTGTAAGTTCATCCTGAACACCAACAACATCCAAGTCTTGCTAACTCGTTTGATCCGGGGAGGCTAGAATATTTCTTGAGACCCCAGCGCCTCGTGTCTACGCACGGAACTCGCAAGCCAAATCGCACCCCGTGGGCGCTGAGTTTATCATTATGGAAAAAATAGAAGGTGTTCCGCTCTCCCAAGTCTGGAGCACTATGAAATTACCACAGAAGCTTCAAGTGCTTCTTGCCATGACACGTATCCAGAAGCAATGGCTGAACGTCTCATTCTCGCATTACGGCAGCTTGTATTACACGGAAGACTTGCAGCCACCAGCAGGCAACCACTTCGTCAAGGATGGCAAGGCTGTGAGAAATTCGGGCTTTGCCATTGGTCCGGCTACAGGCCGGGACTGGTGTGACGCAGGCCGCTCAGATCTACTCCGGTTGACCCTGGTGGTTTTGTTAGTACGGTAAGGAGGTGCAGGGATTCGAATTCTTTGAATTCTGCCGTATATATAATTATTAATACTTTGTATAGCCACCTGCGGTGTTGATTACTGCCTCGCATTTTACCGTTATACTGTTAACTAATTTGTCTAAAAATACTTCTGGTAAGATATTTTAAAAAGCCTGTACAACCTTATATAGCCGATTATATAATAGCTGTTTATTATTAGAAAGAAGAATTGTTCTATTTAATTTTTTATCCAGTTCTATATAGCCTTAATTGGGTTAAGATCCGGCAAAAAAGCAGACTAAGTAATTGGAAAGATTCTACGCTCTTAAAGTTTTTGAATAGTATTCTTACTTGCATGGCCGGGTGTATTATCTTATATTAATTAAAGCTGTTGTTATTCTTGCTGCTTAATTAAATATATATATTTATAGATTATTAGAATAATCCGCTCGGAATAACGCTCGGCGTTAATACTATTCTATTTTTTCTTTTAAAAAAGATAGGGCTTTTTGGAATTGCTGTAGAATAAAGTCTAAAACATCTAGTTATATTTATACAATAGATTTGTATAAAGATAGGTTTTATTAAGTTTTTTACCGGCTTTGCGAGTTATATATATCTGTTTATAAAAGTCTGAAGTTACCCAGAATTTATCAGTCTAAAGAATTTGATTTTATTAATTATAAGTTTAAAATAAGTATTTAAGTGTCCAAGCTAATCTTGCCTGTTTATTAGCCGGTAAAAAAAATAGTTTTTAAAAAGCTTTATAGTGTGAATAATTTTTTTTTAAAATATATACTAAAGCAGTAGTTCTAATAGATAGTTTAAGTTCTTAAATAATACGATAGTATAGCAAACAGTATATATACTTAAAACTTAATATTTATTATATAATATAATTAATATTATCGTCTAAAAACTTTGGTAGTTAGTTTTTGGTCTTTCGAAGTATAGCTTGTTGGTTTTGATATATATATTATACTTAATAATAATTAAATCCAAGCTGATTTATAATTTGTTAATATATTAAGCTAGTATTACAAAGAGTAAAAACTCGGAGTCGATTATTTTAGTTAAGATATTTAGACTTTGGTATTTTAGAAGAGGTAGGCTCGGGCGTAAAAGATATTTTTGTAATAATAAGAATTAGTATATATTAATAATAAATAATGTGTTTACAGTTTTATAAATTTAACACGTGGCTTGATAAGAAAGGCGGTGCTTAATAGTAGATATATTGCTTAAAGGATTCGAATCCCTGCACCTCCCCACCGTACTAACAAAATCACTAGGGTCAACCATAGTAGATGTCGACAAGGGGCCATGTACGTTGTGGTTTACGTCACTCGCTGTATAGTCGCTGATCAGTTTACAGGGGCTTCTCTAACGCAGTATCTGCAAGCAGTCGGGACACGAGAGGTGAAGGCAATCCAGTCTCTAGAACCTCCAAAAACGGTTGCTTTATTCTGCGGCCCAAAGCTATACCGACCAGACACGGAAAGTAAACTTACTGCTTTAGCATGGTACCAACAAATCGTTGATGCTCTAATTCCCAAAGATGCAGCCATCACACGACCCTGCCTCTGGCATAACGATTTGCATGACGACAACGTCTTCGTAGACCCGCAGAATCCCGGAGAGATTACGGGTATCATCGACTGGCAGTCTTGTCACATCTCGCCCCTCTTCAACCACAATCCCGACCCAGCCTTCCTCGACTGGGATGGCCTTGAGCCTGAAACGCTGGATTTGGCACCACGGCCAGACCTCTCCGGGCTTTCGCCTGAGGAACGGTCAGCTGCTGTCCAGGAGTATTCCATCCAGAACGTGTTCATCGCATGGCGGAAGCTCATGCATGCCAAAAACCCCGACTTATACCGGGTGGTCGAATTCCGGAGGACAGCAGCATACGGGCTGATATTTCTGGCCCACCGAATGTTCGAATACGGCGAGGCGCACTTCCAGTCGCTTCTGGTGGATCTGAAAGATACGTGGACGGACCTACCTGCTGTCACCGGCGATACCCCATTCCCGTTCGACTTTTCGGAAGCAGAGATCGAGCGGATCAAATTGGATAGCGATGGTGCAGTGGCAGGCACCGAGCTTGTGACAGAAGTCAAGGAGAAGATGGGCGATCTGTGGCCGGACAAGGGCTTCATCGAGCACGAGAGATACAATGATTGCAAAGCTGCCCTCGACGAAGTCAAAGGCTTGATCTTGGAGCAGTTAGCTGAGACTGACGAGGAGAAGGCTGAGTACGAGCGCTATTGGCCATTTGGATAATTTGTCTATTGATTTGAGGAGACGGTATGGTTGTGCGGAAAGCCTTCTTATTCATATTTGGGTGATTGGGGGTGGGAAACGCGGCTTTAAAAAACCAACAGAATGTTTGAAGCTGCTATTTCTTTCCATCGGTCTTTCGCTTTCGAACCCATGATGAGCGGATACGGTTAACTATGGTTGCACAGCTGGGAGTATTTCTTTGATCAGTCCTTATGAACTGGGGATCCAGGTATATACGAGTAGAGCGGTTGAGGCAAAGTTTGGTTGACCGGGCGTGTTGCTACTGTTGTTAGTTACTGCTTCTACAGCCAAGCCGGAACCTTAGGATCAATCACCGCGCCACCCACAACCCCAGGAATTGGTTTTCCTTTTTGTCTAGTTCGGTGTAGAGTTGGATTTTAGATGCGGCATGGATTTTTATTTTTATTTTTATTTCTTTTTTTTTTTTTGAATTGAACTTTTCCTTACCTCTCTAATGTTGTTTGTGCAAGTAATTCGGCAGGCAACACCTCAACGAAGTAGCTAATTTGGTTGTTTCAGTGTGCACTAGTATCGTTAGTGTACACTGTACAGTAGAGAAGTTACCCGCGCTGACAGATGTTATTAACCGGGTGGCTATGATTTGACTTCTGGTACTGAGGTAGCATGGCCAAGCTGCCGATCGCCATGCAGGGGAACCCAAAAGCTCCGTGTGGCCGAGACTGGGAAGGTTGCGATAACCGATACAGCCCGAGACTGGTCCGGTCGCTGGACCAAGTTCGGGACAGTCGGAGATCCGTCGGGATTTACTGGTGCGTTGGATTTCAGGCATGGAACATTCTATTGACATTGGCATTGATAGGTTCTTTGAGGATCTGTGCTGTGCTTAATTCTATTTACTCGATTGGAGTGTCTTCTATGCGCTATTGTTCCAGTTTTATAGTCCTGAAAAGCAGGCTCAAGATGCAAGCCAAAGTGAAGGGCTGGAAGACGGCGGGCCGAGAAATTGCCGGGATGACGTCAACCACCGGTCATCAGTAAATTATGTCCCTCGTAACTTCTGCGACAAGACCTCAACGCCCCGAATTACATCCGGCCACCTTGCAGCTTTTTCATCTCGCTTGCCCTTTTATCCCTGCAGCTGACTATCCATAGTAGAATTGTCTTCATAGTAATAAAGAAAGAAAAAATCCCGCCAATTGTGCCAAATGGGGAGCTTCCTGACGCTGGGCTGGAACTGGAGCTGGAGCTGGAGCTGATAACGTTAACCGCCGCGCGCGGCGATAAGTTCCACAGCAGCTGAAGCGGAGTAATGATCACCCACGGTGGACTGCACTGGATTGGACTGGGGGATGTTCATCATTTGCGGGGTGAGAAGGACTTTAGTTACAGATAGTACGTATGTGTATGTTAGTAGTCAGGATGGTACAGTTCAGTTAGCAGGTAGTCTAAGAATATGGAGCCAGTGTCTGACTCCGTATCCCCGAATCAACCGGGGCAGTGGAACGAGGCGGGGGTGGATTTTCCAGCGACAGCGACAGCTCGACCGTATTTCTATCCCACCGTCTCCCCTCTTTTTCTTGCGGCCTTCTCTCTCTCTTGTCAAATTTCCCTCTCTTTTTCTTTTTTCCTCTCTTTCTCTTTCCTCCTTTCCTCCCATCTCACTCACCCTCAATTGCCATCTCCTCCCTTTCCTTCTTCTTTCCCTCCTCTCCTCTCCTCCCTCCTCTCTCCTCTCCCCTCCTCTTCCTTGAATCAATCCCACAATGTCAGCCTCCGCCCTCCTAAAAAGCCGTGTCCGGCGACCCTCTTACCTCAAGAAGCTGGCCAAGGCCGAGGACTTGATTGACCTCTTTCCCCATGGATCGTACATCGGCTGGTCCGGATTCACGGGTGTTGGATATCCCAAGTGCGTTGCCCAGTCCCTTGTCTTGGACTCCTTGATCTGCGCAATTTGGTCTTGCTTCAAACCCGAGTCCTAGGCTAATTGGCCCCCAGAAAGGTTCCCACGGCTCTGGCCGACCACGTCGAGAAGAACAACCTCCAGGGCAAGTTGAAATACAGCCTGTTCGTGGGCGCCTCGTCCGGCGCCGAGACGGAGAACCGGTGGGCGCGGTTGAACATGATCGAGCGACGGAGTCCCCATCAGGTCGGCAAGGAGATCGCAAGGGGTATCAATACTGGGGATATTAAGTTCTTCGATAAGCATCTGAGCATGTTTCCTTCGGATCTGGTTTATGTAGGTTGTCCTTTCTCGTTTTGGTTGAAGTTGAGGTGGCTGTGGGCTCTGGGGTTACCATGGGATGGAAGTGGTTGTCTAAGGCTGAACTCGTACTAATCCTCGAGGCGTAGGGCTGGTACACACTCAACAAGCCCAAGAACCGGCTCGACGTGGCCGTCATCGAGGCCTCGGCAATCACGGAGGACGGCGGCATCATCCCCGGTGCCTCGGTGGGCGCCTCCCCCGAGTTCGTCCAGATGGCCGACAAGATCATCATCGAGGTCAACACGGCCAGCCCCTCGTTCGAGGGTCTGCACGACATCGTCATGTCGGACAAGCCCCCGCTCCGCAAGCCCTACCTGATCATGCAGCCCGAGGACCGCATCGGCACCCCGCACATCCCCGTCGACCCGGAGAAGGTCGTCGCCATCGTCGAGTCCGACTACCCGGACCAGACGCAGCCCAACGCCCCGGAGGACGCCGGCTCGCAGGCCATCGCCAGCAACCTGATTGAGTTCCTCAAGCACGAGGTCAAGCACGGCCGCCTGCCCCAGAACCTGCTCCCGATCCAGTCGGGTATCGGCAACATCGCCAACGCGGTCATCGGCGGCCTCAGCAAGGGCGGCGCGGACTTCACCAACCTGAAGGTGTGGACCGAGGTGCTCCAGGACTCGTTCCTGGACTTGTTCGACAGCGGCAACCTCGACTTCGCCACCGCGACTTCCATCCGCTTCTCGCCCGACGGCTTCAAGCGCTTCTACGACAACTGGGAGCGGTACGCGGGCAAGCTCCTCCTCCGCCCGCAGCAGGTCTCCAACTCGCCCGAGATCATCAGACGGCTGGGCTGCATCGGCATGAACACCCCCGTCGAGGTGGACATCTACGCCCACGCCAACAGCACCTGCGTGATGGGCTCGCGCATGCTGAACGGCCTCGGCGGCTCGGCCGACTTCCTGCGCTCCAGCAAGTACAGTATCATGCACACCCCCAGTACCCGGCCCAGCAAGGTCGACCCCACCGGTGTCAGCTGCATCGTCCCCTTCTGTACCCACATCGACCAGACGGAGCATGATCTGGATGTTGTCGTCACTGAGCAGGTACGTCCTTCCCCCTCTTACGTTTTTGTTGAGTAGTACTAACAGAGGGATAAAGGGTCTCGCCGACGTCCGCGGCCTCTCCCCCCGCGAGCGCGCCCGCGTCATCATCGACAAGTGCTCCCACCCGGACTACAAGCCCATCCTCACCGATTACCTGGACCGGGCCGAGTTCGAGTGCCTCAAGAAGGGCATGGCGCACGAGCCCCACCTGCTCTTCCAGGCGTTCAAGATGCACCAGAATCTGCAGGAGAAGGGCACGATGAAGATCGATTCTTGGGAGTAAACCAATCCTTTGGCCTCGTGTCTTCTGTACTAGGTGGGAAAGAAAGTGTAGGCTTGGGATGGATGGAGTTTTTCTCTTGGAGATCATTTGGGGAATGTGGATAATACCATAATAAATCATATCCTTCTGTATTGCATCGTATCCAATTGGGTTATAGGGTGTGTTTGGGGTGGGTTCCCGGGCTTATGTACTGTACTGTGTATGTCTGTGTGTGCAGGTATGCGATTATCTTGCTAGCAGCAAAAAGAATCATGGTGTAAGATATTGCCACAGAAAAATAAATATTTCTACTAGTAGGTATAATTCATAGCTTTCGGGACCCGCCCCCCCCCCCTGCTAAACAGACCACTTCACCACCCAACATGACCCAACCCTGCTGTCAGAGTCTCCATCGGATGTTGTATTCCCGAGTAAAGAACCTTATTATAGCAGAAACCTTTTGGTCTCGGAACCCTAGGGGCCCTAAACACCCCATAAGACCCGAAAAATCCCCTGATAGTATAAGCCTTTGCCGTGTTAGAGAACAGCTAAGTAGGTACAGCAGATAGTACCAACCAGGAGAACCGAGACCCTTTTGACAAAGACGGAGGTGCTTCACATGATTTCAGTTCGGCCTTCTTTCTCTAATTAGCTCTCTCTGGGACTTCTCCAAAGAAGCTGGGAATCGCCTACAGATATAATCCCACAAGGCCTGGGTCGGGTCTTTGTACAGTACAGCTTCCAGGCTATCTTGCTGATCTTTCAAGCTGTGTTCGATGCTTGGAGCTTGATCCTAAACGAGAAGTCTATCTTGAACGTCGAACGTATGAAGAGGAAGCGATACTTCCCTCGATGGGCGGAGGATCGAAACTTGGCATATGGTTCGGTTCGCCTGCGTCGTTTTGCCTTCCACTTCCAACAGACAAAAGGGGCAAAGCTCAAATCCAGCAGAGCAGAACCTCGGCCCCTGCTGGAATGCAGCAGCAAGCCGTCGTCGGGCATTGCGAAGATGATCGTAGGTAATAATGAATGGGTCTTTGGACACATCGGCCAGATGCCCCCGGCTGTACTGGTCGACCCGACCGACCCTGCTGTTGCTCACGCTGCAAATACCCCGGGGCGAGGCGAATCGCTCAACTTCCTCGGCCCACTCGGCTGGCTGGGGTATAGTCGCTGAATGATTGCAGGTCTCCGCGCTGGTTGAGCCTCGCCATGAGCTCCAGAAGCGGCGGATGCAGGTCGATTTTAATTTTATAGACCCTCAGTTTATGTTTCATTTTTTTTTCACCCAGAGAAAGCCGGACAATGATCACGTACGGCTTATCAGGATAAAGATCCGCCTCGGGTCGCTCGTCCACGAGCTCGCTCCATAAATGGCCCTCGCGCGCGCCCGCATAGCGGAGCGATGTCAGGGGACCCAAGTGGAATGGGAGTAGGCAACCTGCCTGTTCCGAGCGAAGTTCAGCAAGCCAAGGCGCCCGTCGTCACAGCTCTGATTATCGATCAAAACATATTTCATAGGCGTCTAGGCGAGGAAAGACAACGTCACCAGCGCGGGTCATCGCCATTGCGCTGAAATCAGGGGGTTCGAGGTAGTAGCTTGTGGGCAGGTTCTCGGAAACCAGGAGTTGCATATAGTCATGAATCACCGCAGGATCGATGATCCATGCTGGGAGCTGCGGAGCAGGGACTTCGGGGTTGTAGCTCAGCGGATGACTGATTGTATTCTGAAGGTGGATATACAGAAGAATCCAGAGCTTAGTGATACGGGAATAGTTCTCCGAGTCATCGGGCTTGTCCACCAGGCAAACAAAGCGCTTCAACGCCCATGCGCCACGAAAATCGGTGATTTCCGGCAGCGGTGCACGCTGCATGACACGACTAGGGAAATGTGAATTCGAAGTTAATCCCTCTCTCTCTCTCTCTCTCTCTCTCTCTCTATTCACTCTGTAGGTTCATGGGCTTATAACGGGGTCGGGTCTCTACATCACGAACGACCCGCCCATTTCTCCACAGAGTCCGGCGTTGATAGATTCCTATCCGCCTTCGGGTCGGATGAAGGAGCCCAGGCTTCCTGTCGCGTGAGATAGGATCAGACTCGACTTCCGGACGTGTCTTTGCCCTGTAGAGCCTGTAGAGGGTCAAATGTACCTTTTAAAAACAGGCACCAGCCTTTGATCTCTTCTGTAACATCATCCTCATCCAGCTCGTTATTTGGGTGTAGGCGGACAGCCGACGGGATACCGCCAGGCCACATGTGCGCTGGTGAAAGGAGAGTTGGCATCGTATTAACTTATTGTGGGGGGAGCCGGATGATGATGAGTGCAGAAGACGACGGGTAGATATCGATACGTATTCATTTACGGCCGAGGGATCGATCATCAGTTCGGACCACTGCCGAGCCCTGATGTGGGGTGGGCGGGGGGGGGGGGGGGGGGGGGGGGGGGGGGGGGAGTTAATCAGTGGCCGGGTTCGTTCTCCATCATGGCATGGAAACTTATGCTGCAGCACGCACGGAAGGTCGTTGACGGAGTCGGGGGGGGGGGGGCTGTGGGGCTATGGGGCACATTAGGACTCAGTAGGAGAGCCTCTGTGCTTGCATCCATCTACGTCTTGACTGTTCCTCTCCTCTACTCGACCCCAGGCTATCGTCTTAACGGAACACGGACCATAGTAATTTCTTCTCTTCTTTCTTCTGGTTGGCTTTCCCGAGGGAAAGATATGGACACAACCGAAGACGATCATTCTTTGATGATATGTATAGGACGAAACTCTATCACACTGCCAGCAGCCAGCATACACTGACCGTCAAGGGGAAGAAGTCAATCCGATATCATCATCCCCTGACTACAAGAGGAATTAAATAACCCCTCTTCTAAGTTCCTGCACAGTAAGACCATGCTGACGAGATGGATAGAACATCCGACCGGGTCAAATCTTGTACAGAAGAGATCCGGGGAAAAAAAGAAATATAAAAAGAAAGAAAACAAAAAGAAATAGGAAAAGGGAAACAATGAGAAAAGAATACAAAAAGCCCAACAAATTCCCGTAGCGAACTAGATCTCAATGGCGATGACCATGGTGGTGATGACGGTGGTTATCCAGGTGCTTTCTCTGCGCAAAGCGTTTAGTATCCAAGATCTCAGACTCAACTAATTCTTTCGAGAGTATGAACAACAATCAAACCAGAAAAGAGTCAAAAGAAGCAAAGCAAGGGAGAAATCACACTTACACTCAAAGCATTACCATTGCTGATACCACTCGCCACTGAAAACGCCGCCGGCGTGGGAACACCGGTATCAGAGCTCGTAGGCGACCCAACCACCCCGACAACGGCTGAGCTGGCAGTGACAGAAGCAGCCGTCGCCAACGGCAGGCGACGGCTATTATTATCATTACTACCGCAGACACCATACATGAAATGCTGGGACGGGAACGTGGAAAGGGCGGTCTTCTTGTAGAGCTGGCAGTCGCCGCCTCGTGCGCTGTACAACCACGCGTGGCACTCCGCCAGGCCGTCGCAGTAGCCGGCGCAGGCCGACCCGTTGTCGTACCGGGGAGCCAGCGCGAACGGCGCGCCGCTGAACACCGCCATCGTGTTCGCGGAGATCCGGTCCAGACAGCTGTTGCCTGAGACACGGCCGACTGCCTCGCTGAGGAGGACAAGGGAGAAGAATGAAGCAAGCCTCATCGTGGGACCTTTTGTGATAGGAAGAGAAAAGGCTATGGCGGCGAAGCGAAACCTGGTTGAACTTGGGGAAAGAGAGAACGAATATGAATTTTGCCCAGGGTGGGTGGGTGTTTTGGCAGCGAGATTGGTAGATATAAGAATGGCAGTCGAAGAGAGGAAGATAGGTAAGGAAGTGTCCGGGGTGGTAGAAGGATTTTCGCAATTCGCAGTCAAGACCGGGGCATCGGGTCTGCTGTATCTGTCACGGTTGACTTCTGTTCCTCATCTCACCCCTTTTGCATCCTTGCGCAAGGTTGGATTGATTATCCATTCAGACCTCGAATATGCGCACATTACCATGTAGACTAGATAGATACAAGCTGTTTTTTTTTTCCCTCGACTGTAGCACCGGGCTGAAAGTCTCATTTCGGACTACGGCGCCAGGTTCATAGCACGGACTCTCCATCATTCGGCAGTCCCTTCCGCTAGAGAATTCTCTGGGAAAAGATTAAGCCGGCTGTGGAGACAAAATACCAATATATTGGATACTGGTGTGAAAAATATTGGAAGCATGAAGCGGTTTCGTGGTTGCCTTTACTCCATTACTTAGGGCTAAGTTGTGGGTGGGGGTCTACCACCGTTGAAAAGGGACTAGCTTTTCAATAGTTCCTATGCGTCGGTCCGGTAGCGAGATAAGGAGAATTAATCTACGAAGTCGTAACCTTCGAATCGGATCTCAGGGTCTTGGATGTTTTCCAGGCCAGAGCGGAGGTTGATGGGACAAGGGATTTTAAGGGACCAGTCGATCCGGTCGGATTGCGAGGGCAACAAGATAGTACATTCTAGATACGAGATCGGAAGGGTACTCATAGTGGATTTCGCAATGGAGCCGTTAATGTCCTAAGATAAATAGTCACAGACCTAGTGTTCCCAGTAGCCAAGAACGGACAAGACCCTGTCAGAAAGGCTTGTGAAATGTGAGCACCCCCACCTGCCCCACTGCCTTCGGCGTTAGTCTTTGCGTGTTTAGTGCTTGAAAGAGCCAGAATTTTCACACTCCAAGTGCCTGAGAAGATATTCCTCCTCTCTCTACCCCTTTTATGGAGCTTGAGTGCAGTTCCGGGTACTCTGAAGCAATGTACCATGGGTTGGTGCGAAGAAATATCGGTCGATAAGTACAGATTTGAAATCAGGGTGCTAGCAAATCGAAAGTTCTGTTTCTAATTCCGGGAAAACACGACAAACTGACTCCTTCTCATTCCCCCCATGTGACCGTAATCCTACTAAACAGCTAGTAATTTTAATCGTCGTCCCAGTATTCGCCATTTTCGCTCATGGGCCATTTGTGCCTCAGCGCTCGGTCCGGAGGAAAGGACACGCTTGCTCCGCGTCCGATCACTCGTAGAGACACCCCCAGCGCCCTGAATCCCTCCTGCATCCCACGCAGTCGGACTTCCCAGGCAGGGTCCGGCTCCGGAGCCTCCTGCTTCGTTGATGATGCCGCCACCTCTCGGTTGTGATGGCGCTCCTTGGGGACAAATTGACAGAAGAGGCGTTGCAGGGCTGGCAGCCCGCCCTCCTCACGGCGAAATCGGAGTAAGTCCTCGAGCTCACTCGCCAGCGCCCACGAGGCCTGCACGAGGCAATCTTCAATGTATAGGTGCTGTAATGAGGGCGGCAAGAGGGCTCGAAGGGGTTTCGCGGGCTCCAGCGCGCGGTTGCTGTGGAAAGGCAGCAGGCTGCTCCATCGCATATGCACCGCGTGAAGATTCGCAAATCCCGAGAGATCGCCACAGAAGGTCGGCCGGGGACTCTCCGCGTCCTGCTCTACCTCGCGCGCCACGCCAGTGAAGGCCACGTGGAGATGGCGAAGGGAGGCTCGCGACCTTTGGAGCGGACGGTAGAGCTTCGAGACATCCACCCAGCCACGCCGGGTCCAGTTTCGATCCATCTCCACGGCGAACGACTCGAGGTTTGGGCACCATTCGAGAAATTGGGGGAGGTTCGAGAGGGAATCTGACGGCCCCTGCAGGTCGATGTGCGTGAGTGAGGACAGTATTGGTATCTGTTCCCGGAGCAGTTGACGGGGCAGGGAGCTGTCACAGGGGTTGCGGATGTAGAGGCTGCGGAGAGATGGGATGCGTAGGTAGGTCAGCAATCGCCTCAGGGGCACGGCGTTGGTGGCGCCTTCATCCCACCATGCCGGTCCGTCGCGGAGGGAGACGTGCGAGAGCCGCGGGAGGATCCCGAGCGCCGGGTTTCTCGCCCAGTGGATCACGCGGTCAAAGTGCGTGGTGTATCCCTGCGTCAGGGGGATGTGTTCGAATTCGAACTGCATGTGTTCCTCCGGCAGTCGAATGGCTAACCTCTCGAGATTTCGGACCTGGACTAACAGCAATGCCAGCCAGGCATCTTCGTAGTTCCAGGGCTCATGGTACATGTCTTGTCGTTCTTGATCAGGCCGGAGATCTCTGCGCCATGCGCGGTACTTGCGGCGATGCTTGCGTTTGGCATCGCCGTACGGCAGCATCAACGCGCGAAGTTTCGCCTCCGGCACGGCCGGGAGTGCAGCACGCGTCCTCCACTTCTCACAATGACTTGGGTACAGAGTCAAGGACCGGATCAAGGGCGCGAGGCGTGGATTTTCGATCATCGCCTGGCAGAATCGCCGCACGGGATTCTTGTGGCTCCCCCCCACGAGTCTGTATCCGTCGTCCCAATAAGCATTGAGAGGAAGGATTACTTGGTCATAGAGAACGGGGATGAAAAATGAATAGTAGTCTTTTGATACGAGTACCATCTGAGAAAGATCCTTGGTATTCAGGGAAGATACCACCTGGAAAACAATCTCGCCAGGGAATGGGACGAGCATCGTGTCAACAGTATTGGACTAGAAAGTTTTAACACAAGGAAAAACGCACTTAACAAGTTGCCGAATCCCCAGCAATTATGTACCAACTTAGATTCGAGGTGCTGAGTAACTTAACATGTATCATACAAAAGTTTAGTATATAAATCGAGTACTAGTCTCGGAAACAAGAAGAAAGTCCCAAATTTCAAAGGAAGCCAGCAAAAACAGGTACGAGAAGGTGGGGCTGGCGCCGTTGACACGGCTAAAACTTCTAGTTTAGTGTGAATGAAGAACTGCAAATAGGGGCAGGCAGCCGAATATTCTTCGCAGAATCAAATAAAAAATAAGAAAGACACTTCTCCTGGTACATGTGTTTTCCTGCCGTACAAAGTCCCGGGTATGTGTTATGATGATGTATTAAACCATAATCCATCCCAAAACCACAAAAGTGCTAGCCAATCTAGGCGCGACAGCTGGGAACCGCATTGAGGACATTTCGGTTCATTGTAAAAGCACGCAGTATATTCTGATGGTGCCTGTATTCCGAGCCTGGCGTGGTGCTTCCCCACTTCTTGTACCTGGTCTGGAGGGCTGTCGCCTTCGAGTTACTTCGCGAGGCTTGAACCTCGGCTGTTTTGACCCAGTCGATGACCTTGATGGTGACACTGTCTAGCTTTTCTTCGGTCTCGTAGAGGGTGACACCCGGATACCTTTCGTGAAAGGACGCTTGGGTTTTGACCAGGTTCTCTGTCCACCGCATGGCTTGTGCGAGCTCCAATCCCTTCTTTGCATTTGAGAGAAGTTCCGAGTCGACGGTGATCTGCTCACGCGCTTGTTGAACGCGATTGGTGATGGTGCCCAGCAGTTTGACATGGTTTAACCTGCCAGCATCTCTGTAGAGACTCGCTAGCTCATATGTACCCACGAATCTCATGTCGGCGAAAGTCGTATCCGCGTCTTCCACTGGAGGCAGGATTGTGTTCGCGGCATCGATATCGATGGCGGTCGTTCCTGGATCCCTGACAGCCTGCACAAATTCATAGAAAGTACACACAGTGCCGGTGGTGGGCACGCATCCCCAGGCAATCATCCTGTCTCCCTGGTCTGGAAATGCGCTCAACTCGATGCGGTAGGCATAATAGTAGAACAGGGTTTCGAAGATGCCAGCCGTGTCGGCCGCCTTGCCTTCCGTGGCACAGCAAAGAAAATAGAGAAAGACGGAAAAGAGCCTCATAGTGGTGGAAGTGGATAGGCAAGAAGTCAGAAGGACGACGAGGATAGACAGGAACATAGATAGATAGAACCGCACATCCTCAGCAGAGGCTTGCCATTCTTATTATTTTGAGCCCTCGGCTCTTGTTTGAACGATAAATCCATACTACTTCGATCGAGCCTTGTCTCCTTCACTCTCTTCCTCCCCCTTCTTCTCTCTATCTCTCTCTGTCTATGATATTAGCGCCGGAGTGCAGCCAAGTTGGGAAAATGCACATGCAGTGCTACTATAGCTTAGTATGCCTCCGTGGAGTATGAGTGGACAGTACCCACGAGTTTCATACGCGATACTACTCTTCTATACACATAGGCAAGGACCGTTACCACTAGTAAACCTGCGAGGTAGCATGTTCGGACTATCCCTGGTGGGGATGTAGTGGACGCTAGGGCTAATTTTTCGGGTTTTCGGATACTTCCCACGAGGAGAGTCATGAACTAGTAACCAGGACTGATTATTTCATAAACACTAGTGACTACGGAACTTTGAAGTATGGGTTCTAAGTCGGAGCTCTTGGTACGAGTGGTATCGACCAGAGAATGTCAATAAATCAATAAGCGATACTATCTATTTGCGCAATGCTGCGTCTAATTTCTGATATGGATCCCCCAATGTGGCCAGCCTCGGAACCAGATGCGCTATATTGGACCCCGTAGAAGTTTACTTTTTGTTTCAATAGCGCCCATGATAAGTGATACTGGTAGACAAGAATCATTTGTATTCTTGACTACTGCCCACCCTAGTGTGTGTGGGGGAGACAGAGGGGGGGCGGGCGGCTCTTGGAAAAAATAAAAGCAGCGCAGTCACTGCTCTCAGTCTTCGGCCATTCATATTTGTCAGTGTAGCATTCATTCATTCAATTAATTTCCGTCTTGTCTTTGGCGGTCTTTGACGCCTTTCCACTCCTTACTATGCCAGTCTTTCCCTTATTTTCATCTCCCTGCAGACTCATTCTGTCATTTTCCTCCCTCTTTCTATTTCATCATGTTCATGCACGGGCTGTATTCGCCCATTTTATGGTAACGTGCATTGATACCCGTTTCCTAACCTCCTTCAAAGAAATCATCCGACTGGGCTTTCTAACTGAAATGCAGGTATCCAATACCGAAGGCTACAGTGTGGCAGACTGGGAGTCCGAGATGACCTTGGCCGTCGAGGCTCGCATTGATGCTTTTGCCTTGAACATCGCCGCGGCGCAGTCTGTAAACACCGACTCAGTGGCGAACGCCTTTTTGGCGGCCGAGAATGTGGGGTTCTCCCTCTTCTTTTCTTTCGATTACGCCGGCAACGGGCCCTGGGCCAAGGACGACGTGCTTGACTTCATCAATAGCTATGGCTTGTCCACTGCCTACTACCACTACAACTCGCAAATCTTTATTTCTACCTTCGAGGGGCCAGCCAATGCGGCCGACTGGGTCGAAATCAAGGAGGAAACTGGGTGCTTCTTTGCTCCTGACTGGTCCTCCCTCGGAGCCATGGAGGCAATGGCTCAGGCGGACGGGGTAGCGGATGCGCTGTTCAGCTGGGCTGCGTGGCCCAATGGCCCGGCCGAAATGGACACCTACACGGATGCATCCTACATCAACTACCTTGAGGGCAAGCCATACATGATGCCGGTTTCACCGTGGTTCTTCACCAATATGCCGGGATACGACAAGAACTGGCTCTGGCGGGGCGATGACATGTGGTTTGACCGTTGGACCCAGGCCCTGTTCGTGAACCCCGAGTTCATCGAAATCATTTCCTGGAACGATTTCGGGGAGTCGCACTATATCGGTCCCATCAAATCAGCCGATGACCCCTTGGCGAATCAGACATACACTGCCTTCGACGTTGGGCTGGCCCCGTACAATTATGCCCTCGACATGCCGCATGACGGCTGGCGCGCATTCCTGCCCTATGTGATTGAGACGTATAAGAGTAACATATCGACTATCACCCAGGAAGGCCTCACCGGTTGGTACCGGCTGAACGAGGCTGGAGCCTGTGTCTCCGATGGCGGGACGACCGGGAACACGGCCAGTCAGCTCCAGGCCGAGTATTGGCCCTATGAGATCGTGCAGGATAAGATCTTCTATTCCGCCCTGCTGGGCTCGGACGCGGAGGTCTCGGTCTCGGTGGGCGGCGCCGATCTGGGGGCCTCGTGGACCTCGACGCCCAGTGGCAATGTGGGCATCTACCATGGCAGTGTGTCATTCACCGGACACTCAGGCGCCGTGACCATCACCATCAGCCGTGGGGGCACCACGATTGCCACACTCCAGGGACAGTCAATCTCTGCTGGGTGTGCGGCCAGCTCCGGGGTAGAGAATTGGAACGCCTGGGTCGGGAGCGCCATGTCCGCCGACACCATCAGCGTGACTCCGGCCTACTCGTTGGGTGATGAAACCTGTGTAGAAGGCTGGGGCGATGGGAACTTCCTGGGCCTCTGTGAGCAGGCGTGTTCTTGGGGTTACTGTCCGATCACCGCCTGTGTGTGTTCGAAGCTTGGGCCGGCGCCTACGGTGCCCGAGGACACGGGCGTTCAGGGCTACCCGATTGCCGGCGAAGATGCCAGCTACAGCGGGCTGTGTTCCTTCGACTGCAACCACAGCTACTGCCCGAGCACGGCGTGCGGGACCGTGGAGGTGGCCCTCACTGTCCCCACAGTTTCGGACTTCGCACCCCCGGCCTGCACCGCCGGTGAGGGCACTGGGGACTTTGTCAATCTCTGCGGCTTCGGCTGTGCCCACGGCTTCTGCCCGATCCACGCTTGCAACTGCACCGCTACGGGTGACCTGAACCTGTTCGCGGTGGTCAACGCCAGCGTCACCGCTCATCTGACCTCCGGACTGGACGACTATGGGCTGTGCGACTTTGCGTGCGAGCGAGGCAAATGCTACGACGAGTGTGAGGTGGGGGATCCTTGGTCAGAGGACGATCAACTCTCCTGCGTCGACGACGACCCACGGGCCTGGTGCGAAGTCACGTCGCCGTGCGACTTCAACCTCACCATCTCGACCATGGCCGACCTCAACCTCCAATCAGCCAATATGGCGGACGAATGCATCCCGTACTACATGCTCGATGTGCTCGACAACATGATCGACGTGGTGGTCGCCAACTACACCGACATCCTGACTCACAACGACTACAACGAGACGCTGAAGTACTACAAGCGGTACGTGGAGAACAACATCACGAGCTCCCTGGCCAGCGCGATGGAGTGGGACCCGGCGGGGCCGGGCCTGGCCTACTTCGACTGCATCATCGAGGTAGAAGGCAAGAACGGGACGGCGGCGCAGTGCCCCAACCTGGCCGCGACGGACGGGCACGCGTCGTACAACGTCTACTTCGAGCCGCGCAACACCACGGCGTTCGAGCTGTGGCTGCTGGCCGACTACGGCATCCAGCCGAGCTGGGTGCGGTACGACGGCAGCCACGCCGACTACAACATCTGCGTGGGCCACCTGAACCCGGACTGCGTGGCGTGGACGGACAACTTCTACGGGCTGCCGCGGAAGGCGGCGCAGGTGAACATCACGGACCCGCGCACCGTCGTGGCGCAGGCGCTGCCCCACCTGGACGGCCTGCGCGAGAACATCCTGGCGGCGCAGCTGCAGACGCTGGTCGGCGCCTGGCCCGGCTTCAGCGACGACATCGTGCAGAGCGTCTCGCTGGCCGTCGTGCTGCTCCTCCAGGCCGTCAGCTCCATGCAGGAGGTCGTCACCGTCGGCAAGGAGGAGAAGGCCTGGGAGCACCGCGAGATGATCGAGGAGATCCTCGGCGCCATCTTCCTGGTCGTCCCCTTCCTGGGCGAGCTCGACGCCGTCAGCGACGCCCTGGCCGACGTCGCCGAGATCGTGGCCGTCGTCGGCGACGCCGCCATCGTCGCCGACAGCATCTACGAGATCGTCGAGGACCCCAACAACGACGTCATGACCATCCTGAGCACCCTTCTGCTGGTCGGCCAGCGCTCCGCCGACGAATACGCCTCCATGGCGGCCGCGCGGCGCGACATCTCCGACGAGACCATCGAGGCCTTTGGCCCGGTCTTTCAGGAGAAGAACACTCAGGTCGAGAATATGGTCAAGGACTGTGTGGCGGCATAAGGCAAGACAGAAAGAAAGAAAACCCAAATCCGGCGCTTGTGTGCGGCGTCGGAGGTATCAGGCTGGAAGCCTCTCACGATAGGGTATACCAATCCGTCAAAAGTCATGATACAAACATGATTCATCTATCTCTTTTCCTCACCACAGCGAGACGGAATTCGCTTGTAGTAGAGTGGTAATGATATGCGGGCGGTGCGGTAGAAATTATTCAAAAAAGAAATAAAACAGAAATCCTCCCTCCCGCCTGCAAAAGAAAAACTTCAAGAAACGATAGGATAGGTGATGGGGTAGTTTTCTAAATCCTTTCCATAATTTTGGGCCATCCCTATCGCTCAAATTCTCGAGGTCTCAAGGAATGAATGATTTTCACTGCCGCCAGAATTGCGGAAATACGGAAGGATATAGTAATAGTGGCGGCAGAGCCTCCAAAGGTGGTCTGGTCGTATCCGGCTTGGATCATTGAGACCGGTCAGCGTCTTTGTGCGAGGTCGGGGTGAACGGGAGGGAATGGGAGGTGGGGATGAGGAGATTCAGGATCCATCAAACTTGCTTGTTGAAGAAGGTGAGCTGGTAGACAAGTACGTAACAAGCAAAAAAGTCAGACATCCATGATCCATGCTCAGGTGGTTTGATGATATATGACTTAAGTCAGTTGCCTAGTACAGTACCACTAGCGATTGCGGTGCTAGATAATCCTATAACTATTCTTTATCAGGTCCGGAGCTGAGTACTCGAATAGGGAATCTACTCCTAGATTCGGACGACAGATCGATTGCCTGACCCAGTTGAGATAAGAGGCGTTCGTCAGCTTCCGAAGCTCTCTCTCTCTCTTTCTCCGGCTGTTCCGCCCTGGACCCGCAAATCTTGCAAGTGGACTCAGGGCTTGGAAAGGGTTCGGGGACTCAGGTAAGGGGCCCAGGGACCGGGGAGCTGGCTCCCGGGGACCAGATTGAGTTATGAATCCTTGGTATATATACATACCACTTGCTCTGCGGCCAAATACCATGGATTTCCGATGACCCCGACCCTGAGCTCAGCTCCTCTACTTCCTCAGAAAATTGTGGCCCACAGTCCACAAGCGAAAGTATGCTAGATAGATACCACAAAGCTCCCTGGCTGAAGTGCAACCTGTCGAAATCGGGTCTAGTCTCCGCAGTCAGTAGTGCTGGACTCATGGATGAAGCCAAATATGGAAGTTCTGGATTTCCACAAGTCGAGAGCCCTAACGAGGGTTAATTTCACCCACCCCAACGCTTCTATATGCACTTCTTCTAGTTTGGCTAGGAAGAGTTTTGTTCTCCTCTAGTCAAGGATGGTGACTGCCACAGCAACCCCTTTCATTGCATGTGTGTGGTACGCCTGGGTAATGTGCCCCAAATGCCCTTTGGTGTTACGCAGTCTTTGTGTGCATAGCGCAGCTTTGTTAGTCCTATTCTGTCAAACCGAAGCATAGTTCATCCGGTCTTCGGCTCCCAAGAAATTATCAAATCATAGAATTGTACACCAGGAAAACGCGGGTTTTCCTCGGATCTGCGCAATAATCTAGCTCTAGGACGCCATGAAGGGGAAGGAAGGAACGCGAGAAAGGAGATCAATTAAAGGAGGAGCTGCACCACTTGCGTCAGGACCAATGCGGCGAAAGCCGCTGCCACCGACGACCCGGCGGACATGGTCCTCCCTGCAGCCCCCGTGTACCCAATATTCAGTGAGTTGTTGTTGAACCCGACCGTGCGCAGCCAGGTAGGGGTGACGGTGTCGTTGGCCAGGATGTCCGAATGGTAGGCATCCAGGACGCCCGCGAAGCGCAGCGTGAACTGCCCCTCGGCTGGGTCCCCGTAGAATCGATCCTCGTCTTTGCCGTAGGTTCGATGGCTCTCAAAGTACCCGCGGATAGTGTAGTTTGCCGTCTCGCCGTCGAACTCCAGACTAACCGTCATAGCTGGCCACTCAGGCTGGTAGATGCCGTCATTGTCCTGGGCCCAGGGACCGGGTTCAATGTACCAGGGAACTATCTCTGTGGTGGTGCAGTTGGTCATGTTGGCTCTGAGAGCTCCCGAGCCGTCGTAATATGTATTGATGGTGCTTGAGAGACGATATGGTGGGCTCTGAGTAGTTTTGTTCAGTTCCCAATAGAACCAATCTTCGCCGTCCTTGTCGTCACGATACGTGGGTCTACCCCCCGCCCCTCTAGTCAGCCCTCTGTGATTCAAAATTTTGTAGTAAGGGCGAGTAACAGAGTCACTCGGGGATAGGGAAAGCGACGAACTGGGACGAAACATAGCTCCATTGTAAGGAGAGAAGATCCACCAGGGGCTCGCCAAAGCTAGTGATTGTAGAAAAGTCGAAGCTAGGGTCCCAGAGCATGAGGAAGGCATTCACGGGATCGCTGCTATTGTTCAATATGCTTGGCTCAGTCAAGGCGAGGATCGTGTCATATTGTACGGTGGTCGTAGTATTGGCGAGCAACGGGCACTGGGTGCTGTCGTTCGCAGCTAGGCCCGTAAAGGGCGTCAATTTCAACTCGGTAGTCCCATTGTAGTACGAGCCCACCCAGTAGTACGGATCGTGAAGAAGCGTCACGTTGTTGGGCCGGAAGGGCAGGGAAGCATTGTAGCTTGCATCATCCGCAGCGGTGGTGAGGAAGGGAAAGGCGAGGCTGAAGATCACAGCCTGAGCTGATACAGAGACACGCATTGTGCCTCCCTTGTGGAGGCCACTGGGCAATTTGGGCCTTGAGTCAATTATAAGGTATTTCTCCTTCTGTAGCCAAGCAGTGCTTGGGCTAGTGGGGTCTTAAACTTCTGTGGTAGCTTAGCCATGAACCAAGCCTTGCCGTTTAGTGCTTGGTCTCGGCTATTTACCCGAGAAGGGCTCGGTGACTCCGTATTATTGACTTCTAGTATTGGCATAACTATTATAAATTATCTATTGTCTGAGAATCACATCTATGACCTATATTATACTGTCACCCGAACTTGATCAAATGTGTTGCGGAGACTATCCAATTGACTGAATTCAGAGCACGCCCGAAAGCCAGAGGAAGGGTTGAGCCGGTTTATGTCTATTTGCATGTCAGATGTCCGTCCCTTAATCTAATTGGTTTAGCATTACCTCGTCACGAATTAGCCTGCAGTGGTCCAATGGAGTAATCCGAAGTTGGCGGATTTTCAATGGATTGTTCCTATTACTGCGGTCAAAAGAAAACTGTCTACTTCGACCGTGACCACATCCGGAAACAGAAATCAGAGCCGATATCGGATGGCCCCGTTGACACCCACCCAACACCCAATCAAAATTCCCGAGTCGTTACCAGTTACCTAATCTCAAGGCCTTGTCGATTCTGACCCCTGAGGCTCCTTTGTTATGATTCAGGGACCGGAAGAAGGGTCTGAAGATTCCAACCCTTGAGCCTTGCTTCCAAACTCATCGCTGCATGGCTATGCAAAGGTCTCACATACCGCATTATAAGCTATTTGATGTCTACATTAGATTCAACAGATCGCGAGATCCTGCTGAATGTCTCAGATCGACCGCAGAATTTCCGCCACAAGCTTTCGCCAATGCCAGCGATGAATGACAGTAGTCCCACACGAAGTTACTTAATAGAATTGGAATTCCTCTTAGACCGATCCTGGCCTGACGAGCTAGTGAGACTAACCCCTAGCAGATTCACCTCGGAAATTCCTTCTATGGCCAGAAGCTGCGCGATGCTTAGCATGGCCGCTCCTGTGAACCTCGGGTCTCACGGTCGTGTGGAAGTAGAGGTGCTGAACCCAGGCATCCGATATTTCGAGAGTGATAGTCATCAGCAACTCGTGGTATTTTGATGCGAGTGAGGCAACAAGGACCCTGTCGGGTCCCTGAGTCCCCTGATTCCTGCGATGGTGGTGCATGAACCCTGCAGAGATTCGCAAGATCGATCTCAGAGCGGAACAGCCGGATAGAAACTTGAGGCTGACGTACGCCTCTTAACTAGATCAGGCAATCAATCGGCAGATCATTTTAGCTAGGAGGAAAGTTCCCACTCGGGTTAGCTCCGGACCTTAAGGTTAAGGTATTGCAGCCGTAGGGCTCGCTTATTTACTGTGATAGTATAATTACCACCGATCTATCGACTAAGGAATAGGGTACCATTCATTTTGCTGAATGCCTTTTCTATTTCACTCGGTACCTGATTCTGTCTACCAATTCACTTCCATCAGATGGGTCCGCAATCTCCGAATTGCCTCTTTCCCCTTCACCTTTCTCCACCACGACACTTTTCGTATGCCGATCTCGGTCTTGATATCGAGAAGATACTACCCTAGTAGAGTATCGCCGGAGCTCTTTGTATCGAACCCACTTTCTGTCAATATGGTGAGATTCGAAAATGCAGGGCGAAGTGAATGTCGTCTCATGTATACCACATAGATGCTCTAATCTCGCCGCGTCTACTTTTTATGCCAGAGAAGAGCCTTCCACAATATGAAATTGAATACCAATGCTTGTTTCTTACTTACTGTACCTCAAAGCCAGCAGCACATGATGAGCCTGCGCCTAATGGGCCCCAGAGGACCACTGTTTTTCGAGTGCGTTCTATACTAAGGCCAAGGGAGCTTAGTTTTACATTGTTCGTGCCCACATAGTTCGCAGTAGACTAGACATTTTCGTGCAAAAGTACTCACTGGTAGTATAGGCATCCCCTAGAGTGCAATAGTTCGATGTCGTGAGAGCAGACTAGAAAACGTCTTAGCGAGTCTTGGTGTATATAAAGGGGACTGCTCTGTCAATCCTTGAGTCTTTCACAGCAATTCATCTTTCAGTCACTCATTTGTCTCTACCTTCAGTCATTCTTTCTTTCTCACCTTTATTTCATTTTCTTTACCAGACTTTCTTTACAACCTCATCATGCTCTTTGTTCAAATCTAACTCGTTCCTTTATTCATTCTTTCATATCTCAAGATCGTCATGTATGTGCCTGCCTTATTGGCAGCCGGCGCCCTTGCCGGAACAGCTACAGCAAGCACCACTTCTTGTCCGAAGGCCTGCTCTTTGAGCACCAATCCTTTTAAATGGATTCCCTACCATTCCGTCAGTCGAGTCGCTACTTGCAGCCAGCCCATGTTGCTCGACTTCGCTCTTTACAACCCATTGAATGATTCCCAGACCCACTCAACCATCTACGCCTGCACCACGGAAGAGGAGGATACTTCTACCTCTTCTGTAGCGAAGAGAGCCGTAGTTGCGGTAAATTCTACTTCGACTACGTCTTCTGTGAACTTTGAGTTGGGTACTTGGGGATCTGCCGTCGACTCGGCCGACGACCAGCTTCAGAAGGCCCTGACTGATCTGGAAGCTTACATGGTATCTGACACGGACAGAAACTTCATGTTTGCGTACTCCGGGCAGGCGGTGATTGGACTCTATATCGGGGGCCGATATGACCCTTCTACCACCGCTGCTACCTTAGCGGGGTTGATGCGTTCCTCTCTTTCCTCCGAGGGGTCATTTAACCAAATGGCTCTGCAGTCCTGTGGGTCTACCGCCAACTATATGGTTGGACTGGCCATCAGTCTGGATGGAGACCTTCCTGCGGTGCAGCAACTGGTGAAGACGTGGAGCGAGGCAGGCTGTGTCACGGGGTTTGACTCGTTTGACTCCAACACTGACTTGACCGCGACGCTGGCCACTGTTGCTCCGCTCCGCTCCAACTCCGCGACGCTCGCTGCTCGCGACGATACCTGCTCCACCGTGCAGGTGGTTTCGGGCGATTCCTGTACGAGCCTGGTGACAGAATGCGGCATCACTTCCACGGAATTCTACGACTACAACACCGCTTCCGACCTTTGCTCCACCCTGGCAGTTGGTCAGTACGTGTGCTGTTCCTCGGGAGACCTACCAGACTATTCGCCCCAGCCATACAGTAATGGCACCTGTTACACGTACCTGGTGGAGTCGGGTGACTCGTGCTCCACGATTGCTGCATCGAACAGCCTGACCGTCGATGATATCGACTCATTCAACAATCACACCTGGGGATGGCTGGGATGTGATGACCTCCAGGCGGGCGAGAACATCTGTCTGAGTAGCGGGGATCCTCCCTTCCCCGCCCCAGTGACGGGCGCCACCTGCGGTCCCCAGGTTCCTGGTACTACGGCCAATGGCACCGACTATGACGAGTGGGCGACGCTGAATCCCTGCTCGCTCAACGCTTGTTGTGATGTCTGGGGCGAGTGTGGCACCACCCCGGAGTTCTGTACTATCACAGAGTCCACCACGGGCGCTCCAGGTACTGCGGAAGCCGACACGAATGGATGCATCTCGAACTGTGGCCTTGATATTGTCAATAACTCCACGGCTCCCGACGAGTTCTTTGCAATTGGGTACTTCGAATCCTTCAACGTCGAGCGCAGCTGTCTCACCATGGATGCCAGCATGATTGACACCAGCAAGTATACTCACATTATCTTCGCCTTTGGAACCATTAACTCCGACTATTCCATCAGCATTAATCAAACCGACCAGTTTGAACAGTTCCTCAATCTTACGGATGTCAAGAAAGTCGTCTCCTTCGGAGGGTGGGATTTCTCTACCTCCAGCGACACGTACACGATCTTCCGAGAGGGCGTGACGTCCACGAACCGCGCTCTCTTAGCACAGAATATCGGAGACTTTGTGTCTCAGTATGGCATTGACGGGGTGGACTTTGACTGGGAGTATCCTGGTGAGCCTGATATCCCGGGCATCCCCGCCGGTAGCGACGAGGATGGTACGAACTATGTGGCATTCCTGAAGGAAGTCCGGTCGGCTATTGGCACGGACAAGACCCTGTCCATCGCGATGCCCGCCTCGTACTGGTATCTTCGTGGCTTCCCCGTTGCCGATATCAACGATATCGTCGATTTCATTGTGTACATGACGTATGATCTCCACGGGCAGTGGGATTACGGAAACACTTCTGCCGATGATGGCTGCGCGGACGGCAACTGCCTGCGCTCGCACGTGAACCTGACGGAGACCACTTATGCCCTGTCCATGGTGACCAAAGCCGGGGCGGACTCCAACAAGTTGATGGTCGGAGTGAGCAGTTACGGCCGGTCCTTCGAGATGACTACAGCGAACTGCACCGGTCCGGAGTGCACCTACGTGGGCCCGGACTCGGGGGCCACGCCAGGCCGCTGCACTCAGACTGCGGGCTACATCGCCAACGCCGAGATTAACGAGATAATTGCCACCAATCCCACCGTGCAGGTTCTCTTCGACAGTGGCAGTGATTCTGACATCATCGTCTACAACGAGACCCAGTGGGTCGGATACATGACCAATACCACCAAGAGCACCCGGACCACCTACTACCAGGGTTTGAACATGGGTGGTACGACCGAGTGGGCAATCGATCTCGAGTCCTTTATCACTTCGCCTACCGACGCTACGGCCTTTGGCGATTACCTCGTCGAGCTCAAGGCCGAGGTAGACGATGATGAGACCGAGTTCATTGCCACGAACCAGACTTGCTCTGACCCCAGTTCGGGTGATGAGAGCGGCCTGCAAGCCAGTGAAGAACGAGGGGTAGCTGCGTATGTTAATTGGCTAGTGGAGGATAGTTTGAAGTCGCGTATGTGTTATTGCCTCCCTTCATGGAGCGAAGTTATTGCTAACCCTCTTATGCAGCGACTGAATGGACTCGCAAGATGTTCATGAGTACGGGAGCGGGGGCCACCCAGTGTGATCTTTACCCCGACGGAGAATGTCCCTTCCCAACGGGTTTCTGCTCAGACTATAACGTGTCGGCAGAGTACTGGGCCGAGTACGTCGTGGCTAATGCATACCAGTATATTACCGAGCTCGGGTCGCTGTTCGACTTTGCCACGCAGAACGAGACGCTGAGTATCGACGCCATCGTGGACGACTTCCCGGTCAAATCGGGGGCCACGGTACCCGACTGGGCGACAATTCTCACCAATGTCGGCGGGGTCATGGGCATTGTGGGGAGCGCTATCCCGGGGCTGGACGCGGAAGCGGACACAACGATGATCGGGACGCTGAGTGGGATCTTCTCGCTGGCGGGTTCCGACGTCTCCAGCGCCGACGCCACAGACGCGGAGACAACCACGCTGGAGGCGGCGGTGCAGACTGTTTACAGTGGCATGTACCAGAGCGTGAAGGATACGCTGATCGCGCTCTTTGAGACGGGCGACATCTCTTCTTGGCCCTCAGACTTGCGCACGGGCGACTACACCTTCGAGGTCGCCAATTTTCTCAATGGGCGGTACATGTTCGAGCTCACCGGCACGCAGGCGTCTGACATCGAGAATACCTTCAACAGCTATCTACGCCAGTACTTGGTGGGCACCGCGCTAGTTTCGGCTAATTACTACATCCTGAAGGGAGCGTACTCGACGAGCAAGTGCGCCTCGGTCTCCAGTGGCACTGTCATCGGCGACTACTGCTACACCCTCGAGTACCCCGGCGCCGGGTGGGAGCTGGTCAAGCAGATCATGACCGACCCGATCAGCAGCGACGACCTGACCAAGCTGACCGACACCTACGGCGTCGACCTCGAGACCCTGTATTCCAACTCCTACACCTGCCAGAACACCACGGGCACCTACAGCGGCGTCGTCGATATTGACGTCCTCACCGCCTCGTCCACCGTGCCCACCTGCTTCTTCAACCTGCCCGTCTTTACGGTGGAGACCTCGGATGAACCCACCATCAACAACTTCCTCTCCTCGCCCTGTCTCGTGTGGGACCGCAACACCACCGCCAAGACCGCCGAGCTGGGCGTCACCTGGATGCCGAGCAACCTGGCCGATGTGTTTGTCCGGGACTTCTGCGAGTGCAATGCCTCGGGGAGGGAGTGCTCGGAGGTGTAAGCCAGCTCCCTCGGGTGTACAGCATGTATGCTGAGCGGAAGACTCGGGGTTGTCCCCCCGCTTGTTGGAGGAGGTTGGACCAAAAGTTTATCTACCTTGATATGTTTAACTCATAATCAATAATAGCATTGTGTATACAATCTACTACTATCCCATATTCCTCGTGAAGTGTTCATCAGTCCCCACTCCATTCAGAATCAGAAGACTAGTATGATCACGATTTCCAAGGAAGGATTCGACAACTGTATCTCCACTTGAAGTTGATCTGTATACTGTGGATCTCTGCTATAAACGCTACATTGGGAATGGACCGACCAGTTCGTCATAACGAGGATTGTGTTGGGAGTTAGTGATTTCTATCTGAGGGGTAGATATCTATATCCCACGGATCGAGCGCTCTATTCCGGAACCAACCACATACCTCCCGAAGGCGTGATTATATCGACACCGATGAAATCTCAAGGACGGGAAAGACGGAACGACTTCTCGGATCCTCGGCGGTTCTTTGCTAATAGAGCCAACTGGGCCCATCTGCGTGTGTGAACTAACTCGCTCGGTGAATTGCTGGATCGTCCACGGTGTAGCCCGGGTTACTCGGGAACGCTGACAGTACCCACCTAATTTAAGTAGCGTCCTGTAGTTCTCTGGCCCTTTAGGCAAGAGGGGCCTTCTCGCTACGACGAATTCCAAAATGTCGGAGTAGATCGGCGTATTGCATTTTGTTGGACGGGGCACAAGTCCTCAGCATCGTGCGGGGACCCCACAGGACTACTAAGATGCCACTGTACTTCCTGGTTCTTGATGAATTGAAGTCTAGCTGGAGATGGTAAGAGATGATCACTCGAGTCCTGCCCTACTACTGTTGAAGGGTTGCATGTGTAGGGCTCTTGCATTGACTACCCATTCTTCGACTTTTGGTCGTGGGGAGCGCGATTATGCTTCCCTATGGTATATGCCCTAGAGCCTTGGCACTTGTCTTCGCATAAAAGATAAGCTAGACCGTAACAGTGATAGACTCTCTTATTCTATTGGCAAGTGGGGGTGGATGCAGCTGCAGGACCACGTGCTGCTATCCCTGAGTATATTTTGATCAGCGTCTGCGGCGCTTGCTGCCAATCGCGGTGTTTTCTGGCTTTTGAAAAGATGTAATGAAGCCCCCTCAGTGGATAACACCGATATCTAACAACTGGGCTACTAGTTAGTGCATCGGTATCGAGCCTTGAAGAGAAAAAGGGAAAAAGAAAGCAGTCTTGTTGCAGCCGGGATTGAAAATGAAAGAGATCTGAATTCCTAACACCAATGCCCTGCGCCAGTGGAGCCGGCGATAATCCTTCGATTGGATCCGTTTGTCTTCGAGACTCGCTTCTTTCTCATGGTCTGTCTCTAGGCTCGTGGTAGATGTTTTTTCAACCACAGGCCCACGAGTGGGCGACATAGCAGGTGACCATCAGATACCGTACTGTCCGAGCCTCGGAGGTCTCTCTGCCCCTTTGAGCTTCTTGACTACGTAAGGACAATCTTTTGGACCGTTCTCAATATACTCAGCTTGTTGAAAAAGTGCTCGGGCTTCCGGTATGGCGGTAGCGGTTCCCACTATCTAAGCTACACTGAGCTCTCGCTTTTATCATCATCCTCATCCTCATCATCAGACTCGTTCCTGAACAAGGAATCAATCCTAGAGGAGCCGGCGGGAGCGGAGACTTCACCCTGTGGATGGTGGCACTGGCCTCCTAGATCCGGAAAGCGAAGTTCCCATTCCGGACGTCTAGCCTCGGACACGCCCGCCTGATCCAACAACAAATCGAAGGCCGGAACGTTGGCACCACAGTCCCAGTTTGGAGTCCGGTGGCCTACGAGGTGCGCAATGACTCGTTCCGTGGCCACTGCGTTCCGTCTCTCCGACAATATGGTCCCGAGACTGTCGGGCCAGCACCCGTCTATGATCGCAAGCATCTCACTCTCGCCCAAAGGAAAGCCCTTGGATCGTGCTAAGGCCTCACGCATGATCTTTCCGTACTCCTCGGGACCAAGCGCAGAATTCCTGTAGTAGGCAATCTGGCAGATCACGGATGGTTTGAATCGAAGTGATGGTCGAGCATGGAGAATGGACTGGAGCAGGTGGATAGAGCGGAATCCCAGGGCGACGACTTGTTCCAGTACGCGCTCCGTCCCTGGGACCTGGGGCTCATGCGTGAGAAGAAGCTGGAATGTGGCCAGCTTGTCATCGTCCCAGTCCGGGCCCGTTAGCGAGAGGAGAACATTTTCCGGGATGACGGTGTTTGGTCGAAGCGTGAGAATCTCGCGGAAAATCCCCTCGAGATTTGCGGGCCCGAAACCGTCGCAGATGGAAGATAGCAGCGCGGCGGGGAGCTCGATGGAAGGACGCTCCCTCAAGAGGACTCGTGATCGCCCTAAGTCTCTCAGTGCAAGCCACAAGGCATGGCCGGACAAAGGGGCTCCGGGCCAACGCTGCAGCACCCGTTGGAGCACCCAGTCCGGCGACTCACAGACCAGCTCCACAGTCTCTGGAGACAGCATTAAGTCATCGGGCGCTCTGCTCAGGAGTCCACGCACGGTTAAAGACATATGTTTCCACTCGTGGTCCCGCCGGACTTTCGGCTCAGCAGACAGCTTTCGCTTGGTCACCAACTGAAAGGAACGCCGGATCGCCAGGGCGGACTTCAAGATCTCGTCTGTGATCTGCTCGGATGTATTGGTGGTCACCACCTGATAAACTGCCCAATCGGCCGCCGCTGACTGAACTGCGTGCATCAATTACATGGTTAAAGTCATATGTGCTGTACGGTCAAGGAGCATTTTCGCATCCGCATCGCTCAATGATGCAGCATGTACGGCCATGGTAAGTGTATGTTGGTCAAGCTTAAGGTTGGGGTCGCTTGACACTAATGACGCCAAATGCTGGCGACTACAGCCTGATGTAAGGATCCTCTCCAGGTCCGTGAGAGAGAATTGGCGAGGAGTGGAATCGTAAGCAAGTAAAATTTCGATAAGGTCGAATTCAGCTGGAACAAAAACCTGGGTGGCCCAAAGAACCACGTCGTTGGAAACCCTTAAGGCTGCATTTGATCTGAAGAGGAGCTCCGTGAACAGCGCCTGATGACGAGAATTGCCCAGAGCCGCTCGAACGGCCTTTCTGATATTACCGTCGACAAGTCCAGCGGATTCATTACTAGTGTATACCGAAAGACCTCTCGAGCATCCTGGAAGACGAGTAGTGTTCTGGTGCACTCCAAAATGGCTGAGAGGCCACGAAGTGGCTGTCAAACGGCAGCACGCTCGCGACAAATTGTTCGACATCTTGGAGGGTCTCACTGAAGTGGAAAAGGTGTCGGAGAGTCCTCTCAGTGACACGTAATGTGGCTTTGGATGCTATAAGCATGTTGACAAGTTTGGGCCCATGACGGAACATGTGTTTTTGGATCTTCTTGGACTATTTAAAGCCTGCGAATTGGTCGGCCAAGATGCCTATTTGTTGGTAATTTTCGCGTGACAGGGAAGCTGGCTCTCGATCGACCAGAACTGTCTCTATAGCAGTCTGTATATCCTCTGACCCAGCCTGACTGAGCACTAACTGCAGAACCCTCGGTTGCCCGAACTCAATGGCAGATATCAGCGCGGACTTAGTAATACTCGCGCCACATCCGATCAGGTAAGATGCGAGCTCAAAGTGACTTGCGCCACATGCAAAGGAAAGCCCGGTTTGCGTCACCACAGGTCGGTTGATGTCCCATCCCCGAGACAAGAGTGCTTCAATGACCTCTCTGAAGTCATACCGACAGGCTAGTTAGAAGAGAGTTGGCTTCGAATCCACGACTAGGGCGTTGTATCCGCCGTCGATCAATTGCGAAAGAGACTTGCGATACCGCAGGGTAAAGCTTTTGACCCGTCTGTCAAAAGGAAACTCCCTAAACTCGTTTTCGGCGGACCAGAAACCTTGCAAGTGTCTTGCAAGAGGTGCTTCTTGTCTTAGCTTTCCAGCCTGAGCACAATGAACAAGCCATGATCTTGAGGCGTACGCGTCAAAGGTATTCTTGCTTTTGTCCAACCACCAGGAGGTGGGGGCAGAAGGGGTTCGTATCCATAGGCTAGAGGGCTGGTGATCATTGAGATAAGACATGCAATGTGCGGCCATGCGAGCATGCGCGGTCTCGGGACTGTACTCTGCTAATGTTTGAATGAATTCCTTAACTGAAAAATGAATCAATCGAAACTTCTGAGGTGATGAGGAGGTTAGCTCAACAATCGTAGGGCATGAATCCAGAACATCTCGGGCAGTGAGATTTGACCATTGCTTCCCAGGTTTGTAGTTGACAGCAGAGAGAAAACCCGGAACTTCGGACAACTCTTTATGCAAACCATATACGAGGAGTGTCAGTATCAGTCGGATTTGTTCTTGCCCTTCGGGGTCCTGGTCCTTCGAAATGGTGGCTAAGAGTATAGAATAGAGGCCTTTGGTGTCGGGAGGCACAGCCTTTAACTTGGCGACAAATGTATCGGGCTCTTTTGCTTTAATCCTGCGCAAATATTCCAGTGATAGATGGACCCACAGAAACCTACCACCATTAGTCAATTGGTCTACATGCAGCACGATAAGCTGAGGACACCCATACATTTTACTTGCCCTTTGCTTCAATATTAATTCGACCTCGTTCTTAACATCGAGGCGTGAAAAGTACCATCATTTATCGGAAGCAGCAGAATGGAGAGCCTTTGTGAAATGGGTCGCTTCGCGTCATGCGGCTCTACCGCAGGATCTCTAGGACGAAGCAGTCGGAAACCCCGCGCTCAAACACAATGATATCCGATCGCGTAATCGCACAAGTATAAGGGACAAGCCATGCCTCCCTGTGTGAGACTAGCAGGTGCTCCTCAATACCGGGGCTCGGGGGGGGGTTGGGTCGCTTCTCTTCCTATCCGGGCCGAAGATCTCGTGCCACGCCTCATCGATGATTTCGAGGAAGGTAATTCGTTGTCGTTATCTCAACCCAGCACGTCCTCCACATCGGATGATGCGCGTCCGTGCAGCGAGCTTTGAAGGAACGGATGGGCCAGGTGAGTTTTATGGTTTCTCCAGACATCGATGATTGCAGGGTTGGTTGGCTTTTGGTCTTTGAAGGAGAGAAGTGGACGGAAGGGGAGGTTGGGAAGGAACCGCCGGGTGAAGGGAAGTAACTGCCAGGTCATGACTAGGCGGAGTAGGTCCTCTTGCCCTCTTGTGAGAAATCTACGGTCGTAGCTGGAGGTCTGAGAGAATGTAGTAGCGGGTTGATTTGGAGACATCAAGGGCGAACCAAGCAGGATCAACTCGGTTTGTGTAATAGGTATCTGTATGCGTGAGCACTTCAAGATAATGACAACTGTACACCCTCGTAGTCAGCTGAGCTACACCTACCAGCCAGTCGAAGAATACTAGAAAAAGACAAAACAAGAAAGCAAAACTCGAGTTCATAAATCGTCAGGACTGGGTAGGACACGATATATAGTTACAACCCCAAACCAAGCTCATCCCACAAGATCTTGCTGCCGCTTTCCCCTCTCATTACCCTGCTATGTCCACTACCCCGTTCGGCTCGATGACCATCTGCCACATCAAGATTATATCCAAGAAATAGAAGTGAACTTCGCTTGCGCATTATTCCGAGGGAGTTACCGTCTTCCCCCAACACAAAAACACAAAGCAAAACTGTACAATATAATAAACAATTGTCTCGAACACGCATCGACTAATTTACCCAGAGTATGGATTATGCTGGGGGTGGTAGGGAGGATAGCTGGCTTGCATTTGCATGCGGAGGCGACGGTCTATTCGGAATCAATGTTAGTACAGGTTCAATGCAAGTATTAAAGAAAGAAATGAGAAGGGCGGAAGAAGCGATTAGGTTAGGCAAGCCATGCTCTTGAACGCACCTTTCTCGAAATCCCGCCACCGTTTCATCGTAATCTGACTGCTGTCAAACTCGCCCTCGCCCGCCTCGTGGCCCTTGTCTTTGCCGCCCGCCGTCTGCCGCGTGTCACCCCAGCTGAAATCGTCAAACTTCCAATACGAGTACGTCGGCAGCACGAAGTTCCACACGGGCAGCGACAGCAGGTAGATCAACATCCACAGCACGTAAACCATCCTGTGGGCGGTCACCACCACTAACACACCTGGTAGTCCCAGGATCAAAGCTAACAGAACCAAGGGCAACACCTGGACGGGTCGGTGGACAATCGAGTTGATCACAACGTAAAAGGTGAAGGCGATGGCGGCGGGCAGCACGAGCGTGCCCACCAACTCGATGAAAATGACGAATTGCATGCTGAAACAGAAGGTACCGCAGAGGTCGCGCACCAACACCAACTCCATCAGATTGTGCACGGTACTGTTGATCCATCGCCGGCGCTGAGAGAGTAGCACCATGAACTTGTCCGGCACCTGGGTCTTGCACACGGCCTGCGGCACGAAGATCTGCTTGCGCTTGGGAAAGGTTCGGAGCATGAGTGTCGACAAATAGCGGTCCTCACCCAGAAGAAGCAGGTTCTTCTTATGGAGTGTGTCCACGACGTTCTCTGAGTAGTGTTCGACCACATCCGGGTTGGCGAGAATCGGAACCCAGTAGTTTTGCCCGCCCTTGGGCGCTTTGATACGATACATCGAGAAACATCCTGGAAGACAGGTCACACCACCAAAGACAGATTCGAATGACTTGGCCTGGTGATGAGACACAAAGTATCTAGATGGTTGGTTAGTTTGGGCCCACAATAAGAACAGAGAAGTAAGTAAAAGAAGAGAAGCATACTCGAACACCTGAATCATCGTCACCCAACTGTCGGTCTTGTTGGCAATCTTCGTCTCGCCACACAGTCCCATAACATCCGGATCTTTCACCATCGCCGAGATCATGTGCGTCAGACTGTCCGGAAACACCTTGGTGTCTGCATCGACACACAGAAGAACCTCGTAGAAGTCCGGCGGAATTCCGGTCACCAGCCAAAGCCCATTGAACATCTCAAACTCCAGCTCCGTCATCCGTTCATCGAACATTACCTTCTGCAAGAAAGACATCAAAATGATCTGACTATCTCTCTTACCGCGGTTACCGGGTTTGGACTGGGTAGCTTCCGCCGGTGTCCCACATTTCACGACGATCATCATGGGCACGCGCTGCTGCTTTTCCTCGGGAATGATCGAGTTTACGCCGTAGTCGTAGAAGCCGGCGTAGACCTTGGCCATGTTGTGCCGCTTGGATCCGGTGGCTACGGCAACATAAGAGAAGGGCTGGACCTCGTCCATCGGGACGATCGGATCACGCATCATGCGCAGAACAATCTCTGGGGTGGAAAACTCCTCGCCTTTACCCTTAATCATTCCATCACAGATCACGATAATGGTTTTGTGGCTGTTCGGATAGTCGGTCATGGCAATTGAGTCCAGCGTGGAGCGAATACCCTCTTCACCTTCCGAGTAACAAGTCACCAGACATAAAGAATGAGCCAAGGGGAAACCATACGGCTGCCACTCGGGAGGGGGCTGAGGAATGACCGCTTCATGGACGAAGCCACCTAATCCAGCAGACTCCGATTCCGGCATTGCAGTTGAATACCGAGAGTCCTGAAGTGCCAAGCTAGATCGACTCGCTGAGTTGGCATGGCGCGAACCGTCAGCCGTCAAACTACCTCCGCTTTCGTTGTAGTTCTGCCTGTATACGGAGTTGCTCCCACCGGGTACCAAGCGGGTTGTCGAATTCTGACTGGCCATCGTCACATATTGATATTTCTGCTTGCCCCCGTTACTCACGGTGTATGGACTGGAGAAGCGAGACGTGGTGGGCAAGAAGCTGGCCCTCTTACCGGGCCGCTCCAGCATAGTCGGGTCTGCGACTCGTGGTCCTGGGCGGTAAATATCATTCGACCAGTCCTCAATTTGCTGGTTCCGCGTTTTGGAGTCAGCCGCCATGCTAGTCCGAGCCGGGGCGTACTGCTTGGCCAGGAACCACTGGAAAAGCAAAGCAAAGATAAATTTCACCACAACAATCGAGAGGATGAAGATCAGTGATACGTAAAGCACCACCTTGGAAGCAATGCAGCCAACCGTGTCGGTGTCGATGCTGCCGACCTTGATGATCTGAGACAAACACTTGCCGATCTTTTTCTCCTCGCCAGTCTGCAGATAGTACGTGAGATCGACCCCGCGCACGGCCGAGTTCTCGCGAAGCTCATCAAATTTCTTCGGATATTTGACTTGCGTTGTGTCAAACCACCGTAGAAGATCCAAATCCAAGACATTGCCAGAGTAGACGGCAAGATTCCTGCTCTTATTCTTGGTGTCTTCCCACGTGTAATACACGTCACCGGAGCTTTTCAAGTTATAGAACGACTTACGAGCCGAACCGGAAGTGTGGCAGGCCCAGCCGAGGTAGTAAGACTCCGTCGTGTTCGGCTCGGACGAACCGTCCTGGTTGAACGCATGACACGGGAAGTACCACGCAAGGTCGCCATCTGAATTTGTCGGCACATCAGATCCATCGGCAAGAGTGATCAAGCCCTTGCACTCCCCGTTGACCTCCTGAAAGAAGAAGCTACCGTCTTGGCCTCCGTATTTATGCGATAGATCCCAAAGCACGTTAGTCCCAGCCGGAATGCCCGCAGCCGCGGGGTGCGTCGAGTGCGACAAGTCGTATGCCTGACCGTGGAAGATCATGTAGCTACTACTGACTTCATTGACCCTAAGCCGAGTCGGGGGAGTGCCGCAAACGGTGGCCGTGAAACCGAAGGTGAGGAAACCGACGAATGCCCCAATCAGCAAGATGATACTGATCAACCCAATCTTCTCCCGCCAGGCGCTTCTCTGGGCCTTCTGCGGCATGCCGAAGCACCTCAGGATGAAATCGGGGGCCCAAAAGGTGATGATGGCGCAATACGTGGTCCAGGGACTGGGTGGCCGGACCTGCTCCAGCGCCTTCTGGCGTTCTTTTTCTGCTGCAGCAGCCCTCTTCTTGATTCTGCGAGATGATCTTCTCTTCTTGATACGACGTTTCTTGGGGGCCCTTTCCATCGGCTGATTGACATTTCCCTGAGTGACGTATACACCTGTCTTCCCTTTCGATTCCGAGCTTCGCGAGCTATTTGTGTCCGCTTCCTGCTCGCGACCCATCATGGGCTCGTCCCCGGTCTGGGACGGGTAGGTCGGCATGTTCTGCGACTTCTGGCGATAGTGGTAATGAGGATGGTTCTGGTCCACTCGGGTGCGTTCCGGTTTCACGAAGCTCTTTCGATTCCTCGAGTCTGTCCCCCAGTCGCCCCTCTCCACATCCGCATCGCTTCGTCTCCTGGAGCTGCGTGAGCGATGGTGCCGGTGATGGCGATGTCCCGACGGGGAGCTGTCTTCGGGATCATGGTGACCTGTCGACTCGCGGGTACGGTGGCGCCTCCGGGAAGATTCGCGATACGAGTCAAATGTTTCTTCTCGTCGCGGGGAAGCCTTCCCCGGACGCTGAGGTAAGGACATGGCCCTGATGCCTGGAAATTTCAATTCGGATTAGTGATTCATCGCCACCGGTCGCAAAGGCGCAGGATATTTCTTTGAGTGTATGCGAACAAGGTAGAATTCGAGATGTTGATTTTGCGCGTGGTTTGCATGTGAAATGCGGACAGTTGGGGGAGAGTGATAAGATAGCATCAAGGAAAGACCTCACCCACCTTCACCTCAGCATAAACAACAGGTGTGAGGAACGGCCTTGCAACAACCTGGTCCGAATTTCGCCTTTAGGTAGGCAGGAGACACTTCTCGCCGGAAATGCAGACGATGCGCGCAACAGCTGCTGGCAGCTCCGTGGTTGGATGCCAGGAAATCCTCCGTGGACAAGTAAGCCAGGAATGAATGTGGAGAAAGAGGAAGAGATTCCAGCACAGAAAGCGAGCGCGGATGCAACAGGCGGAATTTTTGCTGCCAAGGAACGAGCGACTGGAGCAGACCAGCGAGATGAGCGAGCGAACGCAATGGATGAAGAGCAAGTGGTGGAAAAGGAAAGGAGAGATGGGTGAAACCACGGCGCTGCGGGCGATAGTGCGGAGTAACCAGCAACTAGCGGTGGTAGTCCCTGTAGGCTAGATAACTTAGAGGCTAGCAGAGAAAATGAAAATACGGGAACCCAAGATTGTTCAGCCAAAGGTACCGTCCGTATCCAAATATTGATAATTACGCCGGGTCTCTTTCCCACGTTGCGCCAGAAGATCACGGGGGACCCGTTTCTTATCGTTGCCAAGCCAGTCGAGTCGGGCCCATCCGATCAGCGAAGGAAGGCAAGAAAGAAAGAATGCTGGTGGGGTAGAAAAATGGCAGGCAGCGGTGACAGATGGTGGGAGGAATGTGTCCTATGAATAATGCCACGAGAAAGAAGAAGGATAAGAATAGGAGGAAATTGATGGTTGGAGGATGACGATGACTGGCTTATGGCATGAAATGAGATGAATGGGATAAATGAGATAAATCCTGCGTACGGCGTACTGTACACAAACAGTCTTCCGGTACATGTGCTGCTGCGGGCGGTCGCTAGGGGCAATGGATGGCCTGAGGTGTGTGCCCCGCTAACACATACTAGGTAGACTAACTATCAGCCAGACCAGCGAATCTCACCGACACACGAAAGATTGGTAGGAGCATCTACAGAAAGAGTTATAAATTGGAGTCTGATGCTGGTAGATAAGAGTCTATCCATCTGACGCTCTTACACTCTGAATCCCTTCCCTTCTCAATTCTGAGACAATCAGGCAGAGACTGGTAGAGAGAATGGAGAAGCATGCAGTCCAAGCTGAGGTATCCAAGGTCGAGAGCAAGACCCTGGCTTGATTGGGTTTTGTGCTCCGGCCGGACTGACCACCGGGCTTGATCGGGCTTAGTGGGTTTCACACTGGGCACCTCTGGCACATGAAGCTCCGCCCCCTCGTTAGATAATCAGCTCATCAATTCATTCATTCAATTGCGCTACAATTACTAGACTACTCCGCAGTGCAGTGGCTCCGTAAACGACCATTTCTTGATCAGTCATTACAACCAGCAGCACTGACTCTTCCAGTAATTCTCAGTTGATTCCTTCCCTCTCAAGACTTTCTTAAAACGTCAGTGTCAACCATGTCAACATCGGTCAACCTGCAGATCTTACGGTCGGTCGATGACACATTGTCTCAGCATGTACATACTTAGTACTCCGTACATACAGTACGTACTGTACATAACTACCCGAACCATACCTACACACCTACACATGCACCGTTCTATTTTTGAAGGCGAATCGGGTGGACTCGTCGCCACACCCTACCCGCAGGGTCCAGTGACTCTCAGGTTTTTTTCCTCTCGGCTCCGTTTCTTCGGTTGACTCCATCGATGAACGTCTTGCTGGGTCAAAATGGTCTCATCGTACCTGGTTACACCTGATAGGTCATACGCTCTCGCTCACCGTTTGCTCAGCCCGATGGGAGGCAAAGTGGTTGCCTGGCTCGATAGACCGAGAGCAACGAGCCTGTTGTCCGTGGGTGGCCTGTGGGTGGAGTGGTAATCTTATCGATAGCGTCTCTCGTTGGGCTGACAGTCAGCTTGAGCATAAGAGGCCTCAAATTAAGCGGTTTTGTTCATTGTCTACCAGTGCCAGTGTGGATCCATCAACTTATACTTCCTCGCAACCCAGTCTCGAAGGCTAGGCCCCGGACCCCGGCCGAACCAATTCGTCTGCTGCAAGTGTGATGGGTCACCTAAGCATCGCATCTGATGGACCCTGATCTTCGACGACAGGCCTGCATGTCGGCGACCGGCCCTGTACTGGGATAAAGCACCCGGCAAACCGACCAACGCGCATCGAGAGTGGTTATCAGCTGTTATCTGGACTTGACCCTATAGCCCCTTCAATTATGATGTCAACTTGACAGTCATCCTTAAATCGACGACCTCCCACCAGTAAACGGTTACTGCCCGACAACCTGTGCGGATTGTCGTCTGGAAACCACAGCAGACTGACTTTTTCTTGGCTTTTACTGCGCCGTTGGTACCCTTCCGCTACTCTGCTCGTCGGGATTTGCTACACCGCTTCGTGTGCATCGCAAACGGAAGCTTTCTTCGGCAGCGTGAATATGCCTTGGGACTGTCTCTTATGGCTTCAGGGCGAACTGTGCACCGCCGCCTCGATCAACACGCCCAATGCGCCATTGTCGAAGGGTAACATGCGTTGCATGAGTACACACTTAAATTGTGTTGTTGAAGAGTCGGTCCATCGCGTCGGCGTCGTCAACTTGGGCGAGTCGACCGATCAGCTAGCGAGACGAGATGCGCGGAAGTATAACATTCGATAGCTATGTGTTGCCGCTGATGAAATCGTGATTACTCCAATCACCCCGGGTAGCCTGCAACCTATCCAGGAACAGGTCTCTAAGTTGTCATGAGCTAATCAGCTAGATTTTGATACGTCCTGGCCGATGACACACATGTAGTCACTCTACGGCGGGAGGCACCCGAAGAGCAGGTTCGACAACCTTCGTCGTTTCACGGAATGGTGCTCAGGAGCAACCCAATAGGATTTGTCGTCGCGATCAAATCTAGAAGCAGCCGGCAAGCGGGGGGAACGCTACAGAGGTACTGGATCATGGTCAAACCGACAGGATCGTCAGGGCTTTGTGTCCCGGCTGACTATACTCGTCGCGAATAGTGACTCTTAGCGATAGCGTGGCCGCCGTAGCCTAGCGCTGAGTTGCAGTAGTCATTTCTGAGTGGCATCTCATGACCCCGCGGTTGAACAGGCTAAAAGAGTTGTCCCAGTCAATGCGATGCGAATCGGGCTCGATGGAAGGCTGGAAGCGCCTGCGCGATCTTCATCCGGGGATCCTTTGCAATCGCGATGCCCCGTGGGGAAAAGGAAGCAGTTATTGGCACTCTTGGCAGGAATGCTTTGATAGGCTGTAGTTCAATGGGCCTAATATCGACCATTTTAAGAGGTATTAATAGTTGCTGACGTGGTGGTTTTTCTGACGCCGCAAACTGCTCGGCAGATGCTATAATCTCGTTTGGAAGTCAGAGTCATGGCGACATCAGCATCGGTTTGTCTACTAAGCAGCCATCTCATTCGCCTGAAGGCATGGATGAACAGCAATAAAAGGGCACCGGTGACGCGACATGGATCATCAGCGTTCAGTCTCAATTGAACTGCAGCGAGACTAGATATTAAATGGGAGGAATGCCCGGATAGGGAGAGGGGGAACGGAAGCCTGGAGTGAAAGAGTGAAACATACATTGGCAGTGCGTGCAGCAGCAGCAGCAGCAGCAGCAGCAGCTCGTAATGTTCCCAGCGCCTCTCCGGCGCTATTTTTAATCCGAGCCACTAAAGCCACTGACGAACGACTGACTAACCTTAGAGGGGCTTAGTTGCTGAGCTTACTAGTAAGTTTTGAGGGGCCACCGGCACCAAAAGAGTCAAAAGACAAAAAAGAAACCACTGTGTTTTGTACTGTTCTGTTCCTATGAGTACATACAGTGAATACAGTATGACTGTCAACTGACTAGTCTAGCTAGTCTAGTCTCTCTCTCTCTCTCCCTCTCCTTCCTGTGGCCCGTCCGTCCCTTCTCGCCATTTCCTCTCTTTTTCTCATCACCGCACTACAACTCTTTCTTCCCCTCCTCTCTCTCTTTCTCTCTCCCTCTCTCTCTTCTCTTCTAGCGGTGTCACTGTCGTTTGTGTCTCCCCCCAAGTCCCTGACTCTCGTTGGCCCTTAGCGAATCTCCTCTCGTTTTTGTTTCGGGCGGAATGAACTCTCGGAAGTACCGATCATCACCACGGTTCCTCCAACAGATTTGACTAGGTAAGCCTGTCTATCCTACCCGGTGGACCCCCCGATTTTCGTCCTCTCATTGACCCATCGTCTCCAGTTTCTCCACATCCTCCCAGTCCCTGGTCGCCTGATAACCGGTGCACATCCCATCTCTCGTTGACGTTGTCCTTGCATCCCATCAGTCGCTCCAGAATATTACCCTCGACTTTCTTAACCTGCTCCATGGCTGCCTACATGTCCAACGCCTAGACTCTGCCAGTCTGCCACGCTTAGATCTCTCAATCCAGCTTGACGATTTAGAGAACTCAACTCGGAGGATTACGTACACCCCCAATTAGTGAGGAGTTGCTCCAATGGCGAGCACTGAGGCCAGTAGGTATTCTCAGCCGCTGCCTTCCCCTCCTCCGGTCTATCTCCGTTCATCCCCGCCCTTTCTCTCGTCGCGTCACGAAATTGCCCGACGTCCCAGCTCGCATCATCAGTTGAAAATGGTTTCCACGCGCGAGCAATCGCCCCCGTCTCGATCGCTAGCGACCGATGGAGAGACACGTGAGCCTGTGCAAGTTCCGAGAGTGCGGATCCATGGCGAGGTAGACCAGCCGGTGCAGAATTTCCACGACGACGAATATGCTTTGTCACTTACGGGCGCTGCCTTTTCCGACTTGGCACTTGCAGAAAAATCCCCGACGCACGGGAAGGATATCGACAATGCACCTCCACGTGAGGGAGAACTATATCGGGCTCCGCGGCCGTTAGTGTACGGCCACACGCCCACGAGCAGTGGCTCGTGGTCCGTGGTCGACCCCAACTCCCGAGAACAACCCGACAGCCTTGCAGCCACCAGCTCCTCCTCCGTCGACCAAGCAGCTCCGAAAGAGAATGAGCATACGTCACCCCGGGAAAGTCTGGATAGCAGCGCAGAGACGCCCGAGGTCTATGAGCCCTTGCACTATCACCACCGTCCCTATGAGGTTCCTTCACAGTCCTCGGCCACTGGATCCGGGGAGAACGTCTCGGGCACGAACGGCTATTTGAGCGCCAGGCCCCGACCTCGGTCGACGTACTCCTTCACGTCCAGCGTCGGCGAAGGACGCCATCGGTCCCCTCACCTATCCCCATACCTTCAGGGCCGGTCATCCTCAAGGGAGTCTGTTGCATCACCCGACGTTCGGCCACTGTCTTTTGTCGATCAGCTCAACAGCCACTACCCGCAACCTGGTCCGGCGCCTGTGCAGTTCGGGAACTCCCAGCTGCAATCAGCAATCGGCAACAATGCTTCGCTGCTGAGCCACAAGCAAACGTTCGACATGTACCTGGCGAATGTCAAGAAAACGGATGATCCGGCCGTCCAGTATGAGTTTGCCCTGTTCATGGTCAACGCCGCGCTGGACATGCCACCGGAAGGGCTTGGAGGCGATGCCTCTGCCGTGTACGGACGTAAGGCTGCAGAGATCACTCGGGGTGGATTGCTGAAAGAAGCGAAGTCGATCCTCCAGCGGCTTTCTGATCGGAGCTACCCATTTGCGCAATACTACATTGCGGACGGATACGCGTCAGGATTGTTCAGCAAGGGCAAGGAGGATTATGACCGAGCATTCCCGCTGTTTGTGGCCGCCAGCAAACACGGACACGTCGAGGCATGCTATCGGGCGGCCCTGTGTTTTGAGTTTGGCTGGGGCACTCGGGTGGAGGCTGCCCGGGCGCAACAGTTCTATCGGCAAGCAGCATCTAAGAACCATCCGGGTGCTATGCTTCGGATGTCCAAGGCATGTCTTGCGGGCGACATGGGTCTCGGCAAACGGTATCGCGAGGGGATTAAGTGGTTGAAGCGTGCGGCCGAGTCCGCGGACGAGCAGTACAATTCCGGTCCGTATGAGCTCGGATTGCTGCATGAAACGGGCTACGGCGATGACGTGTTTCTGGATCCGTCGTACGCCGCGCAACTATTCACCAAGTCGGCGGACCTGGGGCATGTGGAGGCCAGCTATCGCCTGGGAGATGCATACGAGCACGGCAAGTTGGATTGTCCGCGAGACCCGGCTTTGTCGATTCATTTCTACACGGGTGCGGCACAGGGGGGCCATCCTTTGGCCATGATGGCTCTTTGTGCTTGGTATCTGATTGGAGCGGAGCCTGTCCTCGAGAAGGACGAGGAGGAGGCGTACGAATGGGCCAAACGTGCTGCCGAATCCGGTACGTCGATTTGCTTTGGAGTGGTTTGTTCCGATGCTGACCCTTTATGTTTGACAGGCCTGGTGAAAGCTCAATATGCCATTGGGTATTTTACGGAGACGGGCATTGGCTGTCGACGCGACCCGCTGCAGGCCAATGTATGGTACGTTAAGGCGGCCGAGCAAGGCGATGAGCGGGCGAAGAACCGGCTGGCGACTATTCGAGCGGCCGCCGATGGGGTTGCACCAGGGCAAGGGGCTGCGGATGCGGGGAAGGGCAAGAAGTCGAGTGGGAAAACCGGTAAGTAGTTTGGTGGTTTGACGTTTGAACGAAGTGAAACTGATCGGGATATAGAGGGTAAATCGAAGCGCTTCAGCATTTTTTGAGTGTGCGTGCACGAGATGTCTGGCGACTTTTACCGTCCTTCCACTACATGCGTGACCATTTAGCCCAGTTTTTGTTTCTTGATTCTTGGTTACGTTCTTTATACCAGAGGGATTTGGCATTCTACATAGCACAGCAGCACAGCACTTGCACTGACTTTTGGACACACTTGACTACTAATGAGCTTGTATATTTGGGATGAGTTTTGGTGTATGTATGCATAGTCGGGTTCCACATTTGTACCAGCATGAACTTTTGTGTGTTGAGTGCGGCAGTTATTTGTGGGGTTCGAGATATACGGCGAATTGACTCTTCACATGCATCGGCGAGTTGATTCCTTGATGGTGGGTGGTAACATGGAAGTAGCGGGGAGATATTACAGAGCATCTGACCGACTGAGTATATCTGCAGTAGGGAGCTTTATACACGGGGCATCTGACTCCTGAATAGTAGTACGATGATCCGTTCGCTTGGGTAACCATTGCGATCGACAGGTGAACATGTTGTCTGGTGGATAAAAGAGAGCCAGGCGACCGTACTCCGCCTGCGGCACTGATAACATGGTTTTATGGTGAAGTTGAGATAGATGGAGATGAGATCAAACCTCAACCGAATGTGAGCATAATGACGATATGATATATGATGTAGGTACTGCGTACATGTCAGGGGATGGTTAGATAATGCTTCAGCCCCTTGAAACACAACACGCTGCTACTCAGTACTCACCGAGCACAGTACCTACTCATACGTGCAATGTCCAACCGGACACTCCACGATCCTGCAGCACCGTTTCGTCGCTAGTGTGCCCGCCAAGCGCAGAAAGCAGGGAAACTATTGGGCTTTGGACGTGACGATCTCAGTCTGAGTCTCTGATGGAAAATGAAAGTCACGAAGTTTGGGGTCGGTCGGGGGGCGAGGTTGGCTGTCACTCGCGGCGCCCGAGTTGCCCTGCTTTAAGGGAAACTGGAATACGGAGTACTCGAGTAAGACTGGAGGCAGGAAACCTCACTGCCAGTCGCCCCTCTTTCCCGCCCCCTCCCTCCTCCCCTGCCGATCCACACCTTCCCTCCGCAGGGATTCCCGCGCCGATCCCGCCGATTACTGTTTCACGGGATTGCTGCTGCTGCTGCTGTGAGTACGGAGTAGCTAACTTCTGGGTTACCGGCTACTTTCCCAACACCTAAAGCACCACAATTCCCATTTATCCAGTGTGCAATGTGAAGACCATTTCCAAAAATAAATCCAATTCCTCCACAAGGGGGAAAAAAAAAAGTACCCGATCGGAAACTTCCCACACGTCCTAAGTAAAAAGCCAAGGCCATCACTGCACTCCACCTACACCTCAAACAGGAGCAGGAGGGAAGGGATCTACAGACAGACACACCTTCATAAGAACGTTAGGTTTTCCTCCCGGAGGGGCGCGTCATTGTGTTTTATCCCTACCTGGAACCTCACGAGAGCAATCACATTTTCCCGTTCGTGATTCCATTTCCATCCCTCTTTCCACATTCTTCCGGGTTGAGCTTCCCACGTTGTTGTTCCTCTGCTTCATTCCGGCGGGAATTGATTTTTGACGGTTGATTGATAGCAGTGGTATGTGTCAGCACCTTCCAATTGTTTGCACATCCATCCTTTTGGTTGGGGTTCGGTGGTGTCGGAGATTTTGCTTGGATCTGGCCGAAGGTTGGGGGTTTGGTGTAGTGCGTGCTTGCTTGCTAACTCTTGCTGTGGTGCTCTCTTGCAGATTCCATTTCCATACCCATATCTCACCCATCCAAACCGAATTGAACCTTCAGACTTTATCACAGTCCAATAACAAAATGCGTTTCCTCGCCGTCGTCGCCCTCCTCGCCTCGTTGACGGCCGCCCGTCCCGCGGAGAACGGGATGTTCAATATCGAGCTCTCGTGCGTTGGGGTGCGTTTCTTCTCACTCTTCTTCTTTGGCTTGTTGCTGCTTTGCTTTGCTTCGCTTCCTGGTGGGAATGGGGGAGGGGTTGAGGTTGTGCCTCTTTCTATACCCGGGGGTTCGTTTGAGAGATTGGGTTCTGGGTGCTGGATGAGATCTATCCGGATGAGCTTTCTCGGGAGGTCACGACCATCCACCCTAGCCTAGTTCTCTCAAGGAGGCATTCCAGCTCCATTGTGATGCGAATCCCGTCCTCCCCTGCTTGTCCATAATGCTCGTGGGAATTGTATGGAGGATGTGACTGACATGAGCCGCAGCTGAACGACAGAGCGTGCGTTGCTAACGCGACGAGCGGCATGGGATGCTGCGTTCCCTTGTATTGCGGCGCTGACCATGTGAGTTGTCTTTCGGTGGTTTGGCGATTGGGATTGCGGGGCAGAGACTGACGGGGTTGTAGCGGTGCCATCGTCCTTGATTTGGGGGTCGCAGTTCGTGGCTGAGTTTTGGGGGTGGGCTGGTTGCTGGGTTATTAGGTCGTGGGCCATGGATCGTGTGATAGGAGGTTGCAGTTCATGGTGTTTGGGATGATGGATGGACTGATATCTGCTTGCTGCTGGGGCGGTAGTTGTGAAGGTTTGAGACTGTGGACAGGTGGATGGGTAATGGATGGAAGTGGGGGGATTCAACGGCAGACTAATGAGTGGAACTAATCGTGCTTGCGAGGTGAGGTTCGCGGAGCGCTCAATTAAATAGGGGTCTTCGAGTCTCATGCTTACCCATGGGTTGTTCGGTTGTAGTTGTAGGCTTTAGAGAGATTTGATGCCGTGTTTTGAGGTGCTTTGGTAACTTCTCTCCTCTTCATAGAGCAGGGAGACCCTCGTCTGAAGGAGGTTGGGTGATAACTACCTTCGTCCAGGTTGAGGAATAGCTTGTGCTGGGTTGGACTCATCTCCACGGCGTGCGTTAGACAATTATTGACCCCATATGAGTTTGTTCATGTGTAGGTCTGTCAAATCTCGATGTTGAGCTGAAATTCATATCCTGAGTCCTCTTCCTGCATCGTCTGATGAAGAAGCACCAAGTACTACTGATATCATAGGGCTACCGCGCTACTTGCCAGTACGAGGTATAGATAAGGGTAGACCCGATATCCAGCCCGGATCCCCCATATCCATACATACATATACCACAGTATACCTGATAAGCGACCCCCTCCCTCAAGCAAACCCATACCTGAGCTACCATACCCACCCAAAAATACACATCCCCACCAAGAAAGATCTATAACTCAATTCAACCTCGACAAGAAAGAAGCACCTCGACGAATGATATTACGCGATGAATTCCGACCCTAACCTCCAACACCCACGCAAACATACACATAAGAATATTACAACGAAGACAACCATAAGCATGCCCAGCATCTTTAAAACCTTCCCCTGTCCAACCTCAGGACCTGAGTCGTCTAATCCGTCGGAGGCCGGTACGAACCCCCCGTGAACCTACCCACGTCATACGATCAGCTCAACCCTCAACCCTCAACTACACCCCGAAAACAACAGGGAAGGAAATACATACCGACTCCACAACAGCCCAAACAGCCCCTGCGACGAGTCGGCGGTGCTGCGCTTCGCCCACCCGGAGTCGACATTGTAGCGCTTCGTGTCCTGCAGCCCCGCGAAGAGGCCTCGGCCTGCGGTTGCGTGCTGCGCGCCCATTGCTTGTTAGTGTTTCGTTCAGGGTGAGGGTTTGGGTTTGGGTTTGAGTTTGGGTTTGGGGCAAACGAACGTGTTTAGGCCGATCCTTGACCCAGAGATCGGCGCCGAAGTCGTTCTGTAGGCGGGAATTGGATGTGCTGGTTGTGTTGGTCATTTTGAGTTGGTTGGTTGTTTGTGTGCTTCTTTGGGAAGGGTGTGGGATGGAGTGGTTGATTGGCTGAAGAAGGTATCGTATGGGTAGAATGTAGTGGTTGGTGATTCTTGATTGGATGTAGAGTATGCTTGGGATGTTGATTTAGATTCAAATCCCGATTGCTTTGCTTGATGCTGAGGGTGAGGGGACTCGGGATCTGGTGAGATGGTTATATACTACTGTCTCGGGTTGGGTCTACTGTTCTACTCTACCTACTCTGGAGTATACTTTGGATATCGTCTCATCCGGGGGAAAGCGACAGCGCAACCCGGGTGGTGCGGTTCCCGTGCGATTGGGCTCGAGATACGAGTGTAGGATGAGGGTGGTTCGATATTCGGGCCATGTTGTCGAGGTGAGCGGTTGGAAGGAGCTGCTCGGGGGTTCTGTTCCGGGTGAGGTCACCTTATGGATGCGGCCAGGTTGAACCGGTAACGAACCGGTTGGGGTTGGTGAGGTCGTCCGGGGTAGGAGCTGCTCTGGTCTGGTATCACGAGGCTGAGAATGCGTGGGTGCATGGATGTACCTCGTGGGCTGTCGGGTTGACATGGGTGGATTGCACCAATGGGGTGCGTGGGATTGGTGAGATTAGTTTGGTTTGCTGGGAGCCCGGGAAAAAGCCTACTCGTGGCGGTGGCTGGATTGGCCATGCGGTGTGCATGGGTACCGTATGCTCAGTCCATGTGGTTGTTGTGGTTGTGGTTGTGGTTGTGGTTGTGGTCGATGTGGGTATGGCATGATCGGGATGGTACGGTCTGGCTGGCGTCGTACGATGGGGTCCCGGAGGTTTGGGTCGGTGGTTTTCTGTGCTTCCTAGGTGACTTGGGGGTTAGGGAAGTATATATTGTCAAGGGTTGGAGTTTTTCCCTCTCCACTGAGGACTCCGTAGACCGGAAGTGGTTGTGTTGAGGTGGTGGTTGTGATGGCGATGGCGGCTGTGGTGGTGTTGAGTCGGGCTATGATCGTTGCTGGCGATCAGGTCACTGGCCAACCACTGGGCGGGAATTATAATGTCTACTCCAGCAGATCTACAGTTTGGCGACCTAACGTTAACTACCCATATCTGAGTAGCTTTACTATATAAGGTACAGTACAGTATGACTGCGACTGCGACCTCACCCTTGTCTTGACTCCGTGCCCTCATACAGTTCATGCCTCAGGCATCTGCATCCGCATCCGCCTTCGCATCCGCCAGCCGGTGAGAACCTTCCAGAATCCAATCCCCGTCAGCACTAGGGAGCACTCTGCGCCCCAATCTGCTGCGCCCCAACCGATAATGCTCTGAATAGCACTGGCGGTGCACATGACAGTCACGCCCCCAGGATCCCATTTGCATCCTTTATAACCCGCTTCCCACTGAATCAGGGGTAACCCACGTAGACTTGGCTGCCACCGTGTCTCACACCCAACCCGAACTATTGATTTCGCGTATTGGCGAATCTGTTCAACTTCGCTTTTTTGCCAGCAACAGACTCAAGCCAAGCTCAATCAGGGGCACCCCGGTCCGCAGTGGAGGACCAGCACTGACTCGGTCCAGACCGGGCTGGCCGGGTGATGATCAAAAGAAGGAAATGAGCAGTGATCGTCGACATCCTCGAGAAAAGAGGAAAAAAAGGTGGTGAAAAATTCAAGAGCATGCCGAGGGTTCTTGTACCTCGAACTGCTGGTATACTACGTATGTGCTAGGTGGCAATCCCTGAGGCTGAGGCGGAGGCTGAGCTGAGGGACCGATCAGATGCAATTCCATTCTCCGGATCGTCTGGGGTAGACTAAAGCAAGCCCCTTCCCCTAAAACCCTAGAAACGAAGGGCACGAGGAGGCGACTCTGACACAGCACACTCCCTCTTTCGCCGCCGTGGCTTCGGTTATTCGGCTGCTGCTGGGTAACCTCCAGCTGTCACCGTTGCGATGGGCTGCAGTCTACTCCACCCGAGCGAAATCGACATGGTCCTCGAAGCCGAGGGAGGGCCAGAAGGTGGTGATGGGGATCGGCATTGTGTTTAAGTTGCCCTGCACGCTAGATTCACCTGCCGGAGCACCGATCACCATGAGTGTTGACTCTATTGACAATTATTGGCTGTGTGTTGGAGCAAAGTTATACCTCAGAGTAAAATTCTCAGGGGCGAGCGGCTTGGACTCCAGGATTTCGACTTAACTCCAGATGATATATCCTTTCCGTATACCAAGTCTCTGGGCAACGCCATGAATGTAGCGGAGCGGAAGGGATACTATCTATTACTACGGGTGTTGAAGATGCTGTGTTGCTTTGCTGTGTTGTGTGTTGCTAATTCCAGGCACCTGGCATAGTGTCTTTGCCTCTTTTCTGGGCCAGCGGTTTCATCTAGTCTTGGAGGCCCAAGTGAAAACCTCCTGAAATCTCACGGCCCCCTCTTAGGCTGACTGTCCGTCGCATTCATTGGCCTGTTGGGTGGAGGGCCGGAAATTAAGCAGTTGATGCATCCAATGGCTGGCTCCAGGGCTGAGGGAAAGAGCCCCGCCAAGTCGCCCGATCGGGGAAAGCGTCAACAGCAAAAGTTTCCTGTTCCTTGCAGCCCGCAAAAGCACACCAACTCATTATTCATGGTTGAGATGTGATCCATCACTAGTACTATAGCACTGATAGGAGACTTGAAGGTTGACTTGAAGGTTGAATCAGATACTATCAGGGCAGCTAAGTTGATTCTCTCATTCTCTCAACTCTATTCTTCGATAGCATCAGTGATCTTCCTGGAGTTGTTCAGAGAAAATGGGTGTTGGTGTAGTTCGGTTTAGAGTTTTCTTACTGTTCCACTTGAGCAGTCAACTACTGTACGAACCTACACTGCACCTATGTATACCAGTACCTTCTTGATAGATAGACTGTTTGCTCCAACCTTCAAGCACTGCAGCTACTAGGTAAATCGTATAGCAGTCCCAAACAGTCCTGCACCATCCACCATGCATACACAGGAGGTTGGCCGAGATAGTCCCATAATAACCAACTTTGCAACCCTTCTAGATCCCTAATTGTGTACTCCGGAGTACAGGACCTATTTATGCTTGCCCCCACATCTTATTCCTCCCCCCCCCCCCCCCTCCATCCGAGTCCATCGTGAAACCCGCCACCAATCGTGGTCCGGCAGTGCCTGGCAGCCCTGAAAGAAGTTACACACACCGCCCCCCTTTTGTGAATTATGGTGGATTTTGGTGAATTGGTGTTGCTCACTTGCTATCCTCTTTCCTCTTTCTGTCATTTCAGTTCTTGTCCACAATTGGGGCCGTTTTGGCCCAGAACCTGCATCGGTTAGTGCCAATCACCAGCCATCCCGTCTCCAGGGGCGCCACCATCGATTTTGCTTTCTTTTCTACCGCCCCATCGGCCGTTCATCTTCTTACTTCTTCCCTCCTTCCCCCCTCTTCTTTCCCTTCTTCTTCCTTCTCCTCCTCTCACCTGTTCTCTCCTTCATCCCTCGAGCGTGTCTCGAATTGTTTTCCTTTCCAAGGGTCGGACCTGACAATATACTAGAGGCCAACGTGCTTCCAGTTCTCTCCTTCCCTGCCCACATTCATTGACCACCGCTTCACTCTTTCAGCGGGCCCTCATTGCGATTACCGGATTCGGAACATCACCAAAATCACCCCCCAACCAATTCATCCTCAGCCCTCTTTGCCAACCTCGCAAAATGAAGGGTGCTTTCCTTGCTACCGCGGCCGCCGCCCTCGTCGGTACGGCTCTGGCTGACGGCGCTCACCGTCGCCATGCCCACGAGCCCTTCCACCAGCGCCGTGCCGTGCAGGCCGGTGCTTCCTCCGCCTCCGAGGAGACCTGCGGCTGCACCACCGAGGTCGTCACCGTCTGGGGAACTCCTACCCGTGAGTTTCTGCCTCTTGCTCTGGTGAAGTGAGTCATCTAACCTCTTCCAGTCGTGCCCGTCTCTACTGCCACCGAGACCGTCGTCTCCGAGGTCGTCACCACCCTCCACTCCACCAGCTACACCACTGTGACTGTCGTTGCTACTCCTGGTGAGTCGGCAGCTACCGTCCCCGCTGGAGGCTCCCCCGGTGAGGCTTCTACCACCACCCCCGAGGGTGTTGAGGCCACTGGCGTGACTGGCGCTACCGGTGCTACCGGCGTTCCTGCCGTTGAGACCACCTCGGCCCCTGCTCCTGTCGTTGAGACTACCTCGGCCCCTGCTGCTGTCGTTGAGACCACCTCGACTCCCGCCGCTGCCGTTCCCACCTCCAGCGCCGTGGTGCTGCCCACCCCTGATGTCACCACCTTCGCCTCGACTGGTGTCTACACCATCCCTGCGTCCACTGTGACTGTCAGCGAAACCACCCAGGTTGTCACTCCTGCCGTCACCACGCTGCCTAGCGGTACTCACACCATCGGTGGTGTGACCACCGTTGTCGAGACCTCGACCACCATCGTCTGCCCCTATGCCACCGTGAAGCCCTCGGGCACCACCGTCACCAGCGTCATTGAACACACCACCTACTACTGCCCCGCCGCTGGTACCTACACCATCGCCCCCACCACCACCTATGTCCCCTCCAGCGCTGTCGTGACCTACCCCGCCGTGTCCACCGTCACCCCGGGCGTCTACTCCCACACTGCCGAGGTTGTCACCGTCACCGTCACTGACTACACCTACACTTGCCCCTTCAGCGGCTCCACCAGCTCTGCTGCTGTTGCCGTGACCACCCCCTCCGCTGCCGCTGCTACCACCACCGTCGTCCCGGCCACCACTGCCGTCCCCGCTACCTCCAGCGTCAAGGCTAGCACTGTCTCCAGCGCTGCTGCCAGCTCTTCCAGCGCCGCTGCCACTGGTGTCAGCGCTACCGGCCTGATGGGTATGACCTACACCCCTTACACCAACGACAACGGCTGCAAGTCCACTGCCACCATGACTTCGGACATCAAGACCATCGCCGGCAAGGGCTTCACCCACATCCGTCTCTACTCCACGGACTGCAACACCCTCGAGGTCATTGGCGAGCTCGCTGAGGAGCTCGGCCTCAAGCTGATCCTCGGTATCTACATCTCCAGCACCGGTACCTCGGGTGCTGAGAGCCAGGTCACCGCCATCACCGAGTGGGGCAAGTGGGAACTGGTCAGCCTGATCGTGGCCGGTAACGAGGCTGTCTCCTCCGGATACACCGATGCCAGCTCGCTTGCCAGCTTCATCACCTCCTGCAAGAGCACCTTCGCCGCCGCCGGCTACACTGGCCAGATCACCACCACCGAGCCCGTCGACATCTGGCAGGAGTACGGCGCCAGCTACCTGTGCGACGCCGTGGACATCCTTGGTGCCAACATCCACCCCTTCTTCAACGCCCAGACCACCGCCGAGGAGGCTGGTACCTTTGCCAGTTCCGAGTTCGCTCTCCTGAAGACCATCTGCTCTGGCTTGAGCATCATCAACCTGGAGACCGGCTGGCCGAGCCAGGGTAACGCCAACGGTGCGGCCGTCCCCGGTGCCTCCGAGCAGGCTACTGCCATCAAGGCCATCCGTGAGGCCGTCGGTGGCGACTCCGTCTTCTTCTCGTACGCCAACGACCTGTGGAAGAGCCCCGGCGAGTACGACGTCGAGCAGTACTGGGGTTGCATTGACCAGTTCTAAGCATCTGGAGCTGGATCTGTACAGTTAAAGGCCATGTGTTGATTTGATTTGGCTTGGAGTTTATTTTCTTTTTCTCGTGGGTCCATCGTTGCGGGTGCATGACATACGATCGGACTGTCAACCTTTTTTTCCTTCTTCGTACACTTGGACCAATTTGTAGTAGATATCATTTTCTTTCTGACTGACTTCTGATCAATGTGTCTACTCACCGGGTGCATCCGCCTTCCTTCCACTTCAGAGTTGTATATGCTAATTTCATTACGGATTCACGATGAAGTATGTCGGACAACGTTTGTAGAGATTTGGTGTAGTGGTAGACATGGTGACGTGAAGTAATCCGACGATTGGGCCCTTGGTAGCTTGGACAGGGCTCGCTTTTGTGGGGTTGTGTGGTGTGGTCATTGTGCAGTAGGATGACATTTTGCATGGATAGGTTTCACCGAGACTCCACGATGAATCTCTGGGTTGAGGTATGCAAGGGACTCGATGAATGATCAATGATCATCAATGCTTGTGAGGGAAATTGTGCATCCAAGCTGATGTTGCGGTCAAAGACAGCCTGCTGACTAACGCGGAATCCTGCCCAGCACGACAGCAGGAGTCAGGACAAAAGTACGTATGTACAGCAACTGAGAGTACATGTTGGGTTGAAGGGACAGTCACCACTAGTCGTTAGGCGAATTCGGAAAAAGGAAACAACCAAACAGAAGAAAGAAAGGAATCCTTCCATGAATAATGTTCAATAAAGGAGTATCATCTGCAGTTGATGAGATTTAGCCGACGATCCTTCGTTCCTACTGTGAAAGTAGTGTGAAAGTAGTGTGAAAGTGGCAGAGAAACCAAACCCCCACCCTCCACCATGTGACAGGCCCGATGCACGTTCTCTTTCCATCCATGATCAGTTCCCCTCATTCAGTATTAGTTATTCAATCCACTTCACTTCACTTAACTTACCTCTTACCAAGTTGGTCTTCCTGCACCCTCCACTTCCTCTTCCCTTTTTCTTTCATTACATTTGCCCACTCTGCAAATGGAATAACATTCGAAGTTTCCCTGTTCCCCTCCGATCCTTTCCTTTGCTTTTTCTTGCTTTTTCTTGCACCTCTGGGCTGCCCGTCTCGCTTGAAGTCTTCCCTCCCCCCCCCCCCGGTCGCTCGCCTGTAGCCGGGGTTGTGTGTCGCCATCCAATCCATCCTTCAACCCACCGCGTGTGCTGGAAGTGGCGTATCACCTGTCAACAATTTAAACTGCAGCGTTGCCTCTCCTGATCGGGCCTGTTTGCTGTTTCTTGCGCCTGTCAACTTGACTCAGCACTGCTCTCGACGCATATCTACTCATTTCTATTAGATCTAAGCAAACAGGCGCGTCTGTCTCCGTTCGCCTAACCGCTCTCCGGCTCCGACTCGCATTGCCCTCACTGATCGTGACCGTGTCCGTCCCCTCCGTGTGGGGGAGGAGGGAGTTGTGCTGCGGGGTGTACAACCCAACCCGGCTGCAGAGCCAAGATCCCTCCCCGGAGGTGATTGCGATCGCAAAATAATAATAAAAAAGAAAAGAACAAAAACAAAAAAAAAAAGAGACAACGTGGACGACATCCTCCGACCTGGTCCGGTTGTATCACCCGCCCCAGTGCCCCAGTGCCAATCAGCACTTGCTGTGCCGTTTCGGCTGCTTATCAGCCAGTTCGCTCGCCACCAGTTGGTCCAGTTGGTCCAGTTGGTCGCCCGAAAAAGTGAGCGGTCGCCAGTCCCGTCGCCAACCGAATTGCTCCGCGCTGCATCTGACGACCGGAATGCCTGGTCAGGTTGGGCCCGACTCTCCTTCTGCTCCTCCTCCTACTCCTCCTTCGGCCTCGTCCAGCTCGTCCGTCCGTGCAGCTGGTTCCTACTCTGACACTTCACCACGCAATGTCTCCCGATTCTCGTCACAATATCTTAGCTTGTCACCACCCGTTGCCCGTGAGGACATGATGCCGCCGCCACCGGGTGAGGGTCATCCGCCGGGCGCATCCGCAGACGTGCCCGATCCAGCACTGTCCACAGCCGTCGCCGCCCCCGAGCTTGGTCTCGACATGAGCGATCCCCGGTTGTCGGCCTTTATGGCCGTTCCGCAATATCCCAATGCCCCGAGCGACGCTGCCCCTGTCGCGGTGACGGAGATCGTCAACGCTGTGATGGAGCCGCCAGAATTCGCCCACTACGGTCACGGTCATCTAGCCGACCAAGCGACTCCCCGCCTCACCTCGTCCTCTCCCCCGGGAGAGTGGTATGTCTCCGACTCGGAGATGACCGATGCGCTTTCGGACGTTGGTGGCGTACCGCTGGGGCCATACATGGGCGATTATGACGATACCCCCGGCGCAGAGTATGCCCATGATATAGCCTCGACAATCTCCGATATCACCGATGACGATGAAACGACCGACCTGATCATGGATTACGAACCTTCGATCGCGGCGGAACGACTCCCCGCCCTGTCTGGGCTGGATGATGACCCCGATGACACCTACAAATTCTACATGGACGACGGCGATGAGGAATCCGATTTCGAGGATGCTGAGGCGCGGGTCCGTCGCAGCACGGCCGCTTTATCGGAAGTGGACTTTGATGGATTCTATCAAGGATTGGACGCCGGATACGCGCCGCAATTTTCAGATATTGTTCCCGGCGCTGCTCACGACGACTTCAATGCTTCATTCTCTGAGGGTGATGACTCGAGCGGTGTCGAAGCGCCGAATGAGCAGCATGTCGCGGACCCGCTCACTGGGATGGGTAAGTGTCTCCTTGTCCTGTGTCCTATGTATGGATTCTAAACAGCCCTCACAGTGAAAGAACGGAACTTGACCATCGACCAATTCATCGGACAATGGCTCTGTCAGTCTTACACCGCTTCGATCACTGGATTTACAATGGGCCCTGCCCCTCTGTCCCGCAGTGCGGTCGCTAATCTGCTTTCGTGGATGCCGCCGGCCAAAATCGTCCGGCCGGCTGGGTATCGATGGGACTTCTTTGATATCCAGCAGATCCCCTGGAAGGAAGCACTGCAGGTGAAACGATCCTATGCACGGAGCTTGCGAGACCAGTCATATACGTCCTATCATAACCTGGAGTATTCGCGCCAACGGCCGGGCGCGCGACTAGCACGGGACGAAACCTATTTTCGCGAAAAGGCCATGTACACGGAACACAAAGCCAGCATCGAACATTTTCAGCTGCGGAACCTGATGTCCGCGGCGGCGTATAACACGGTGCACTTTGCGCACGAATGCAAGGTCTACTCCTGGGTTCCCGCGTACGATGATTTGCGGTGTATGATCGATCTATCGAAACCGACCGTGGAGTCCGGCCTACAGGGGTCGATGAAGATCTCAACGATGCGGTCGGCGCATGACATTACTATTGCGGGCGGTTTCGCCGGGGAATACGCTTTACGAGCCATGGGCACGGATGGGCCCGGGATCGCGGGGTATGTTACCCAAGATCCGAACGGCATCACGAATCACGTCGACATCGTTCCGAGTCGCAGCAGCGGGTCGCCGCTGGGGGTGTTTGCGTCCAACGACCGGCATCTCCGGGTTCTGGACTGCGAGACCAACACGTTTGTCGCGGACTACGAGCTCTCGCGCGCCATCAACTGCACGGCGACGGCGCCGGACGGGCGTCTACGGGCGGTGATCGGCGACTCGCCGGATGCGTGGGTGGTGGAGGCGGACAGTGGGCGCCCGGTGCACCCACTGCGGGGCCACCGCGACTTTGGGTTTGCGTGCGCGTGGTCGCCGGACATGCGGCATATCGCGACGAGCAACCAGGACAAGACGGCGATCATCTGGGACGTGCGGATGTGGCGCATGCTGCAGAAGATCGAGTCCGACGTGGCGGGATACCGGTCGGTGCGATTCTCGCCGGTTGGGGGCGGGTCGCGGACGTTGCTGCTGTGTGAGCCGGCAGACCGGATCACGATTGTCAACGCGCAGACGTACCAGAGCCGGCAGGTGCACGACTTCTTCGGGGAGATTGGCGGGGCGGACTATTCGCCGGACGGCAGTACGATCTGGGTGGCCAACACGGACGAGCATTTCGGGGGGTTCATGCAGTACGAACGACGCCAATGGGGGCAACGGTATGGGCCGCAGGGGCTGCCGAATGAATGGGTGCGGGACGGGGAGCTGGACGAGGACGAGCGCCGTGTTCTGAGTGAGCGCGAGCGGCAGCAGCGGGTGCTGTGGAATCTGACGGACGAGGAGCATGAGGCGTTGATCTTGTGAGTGTGAATAGTGGTGGTGGTTTATGATTTACGTGATTGCATTGTTTAGCGGAGATACCATTGAATGTGTATACAGATTCGGGTACTGGAGTACTCACACCAGCATATTTGTATTTGTATAGTAGCTTGCATGAATTGCATGAATTGCATCATGGTGCATGAGACGAGCACAAGACGAGCACAAGATGGCATGGCACACGTACGTAGGGAGGGAGTCCATTGGGCCGAATACGAGTGGTGGCTGTCCGAGTGGCGTGGCTGAGGCAGGAAGTGGTGGATCCGAGACTTAGTACTTACTCGTACTAGCGATCGACCCCGCCGATCTACACCGCTTCAGCCACAAGTGGTGGTGACTGACTGTGACTGCCCCTCATTACGTACGTAAATAAACCAGCTGATCGACCACCACCCTTCGTCCTTCCTTCTTCTTCTCCTTTTCTTCCACCTCTTTTTATTTTCTGCTACTCATCTGTATCTGCTGACATCCACATCCACAATTACCTTCATATCCCAACACAGTTACAGTCACAGCCAGTTACAGTCAAAGACTGACTCGATCCTCACCATGTCCTTCTCCAACTTCATCTCCTCGGCCATCGAGCAGGCCGCCAGCAACTACGCTGGTGGGAACAGCGGCAGCAACAACAACAACAACAACAACAGCGGGAACGCACACCACGGTCAGGGTCAGGGCGGTTCCTATGGTGGTGAGCAGCAGGGTGGATATGGGTATGGGGGCGAGCAGAGCTATGGCTCCCAGGGCGGTTCCTACGGTGGTAGCCAGGGTGGTTACGGCGGTCCCCAGGGCGGATACGGCGGCGAGCAGGGCGGCTACCAGCACCAGCAGCACCAGCAGGGCGGGTACAGCGAGGGCGGTTCCTACGGCGGGGGAGGTCCCCAGGGCGGTTCCTACGGCGGCAGCAACGAATACGGCCACAACCCCCCCTCCCACAACCCCAGCTACGGCAACGCTCCCTCCTACGGCGGCGGCGGCAGACCCAGCTACGACGACATCTCCTCGGCAACCAGCCATGCCGAATCGCACAGCGCGGGCACCGGCTCCTCGGACCTCTTCCAGAAGGCGCTGGGCTACATCACCAACCGCCATTCCTCCCAGGAGGAGGACGACGACATCGACGAGTCCCAGATGGTGCAGTCGCATCAGGCCGTGTACAATTCCAACGAGGGCCAGCAGCATGATTCCAAGACCCTGGGCGCTGGCGCCGCCATGCAGGCGCTGAAGATGTTCACCTCTGGTTCTTCGGGTGCAAGTGGCTCCGGCGGGAAGAATGAGTTCATTGGGCTGGCCATGGCGCAGGCGAGTAAGCTGTGGGAGGAGAAGAGTTCCAGTGGCATGGCTGTATGTATCCCCTTTTGGTTTTCTTTTGGTTTGGGGGACGGGGTTGTGCTAGACGCAGGCTAATTTGTGTTTTGTGTTGGGGGCACAGTCCGGCGACAAGCAATCTGCCATCAACCAGGCCGCTGAGATGGCGCTGAAGATGTACATGAAGAGTCAGGGCAGTGGGTCGAGTGGTACCGGCGGGCCGGCCGGGTTGTTGAGTTTGGCCAGTAAGTTCTTGTAAGGTTGCGTGCCTTTTGCGGGCGGTGCGGTTGGGTTGGGTTGGGTTGGGTTGAGCATCGCCAGATGGATGTAGCATCATCGCTCGCGACGCAGATTCAGATCAGAGGGCCGGGTCGGGAGACTTGCTTGTGTATGTTCTTAGGATGAGAATCTGGATTTGTAGTTATTGCATGTATGCATGTATTGTGTTGAGATCTGTGGACTTTGCGGGAGTGTAGGTTTGAGGCATTTCGTGGTCTTCGAACTTAATCAGGTCTTGTTGGTTAGGGTTAAGGTGGTTGCTTGGTTGGGTTTGGGGAGTGGACACAGATGTTGGGCATTTTTTGGTGTCCGGGCATTTGGCTGTATGTTGAATGCGTTGAGTGGGTTGATGAAGGTCCGGTTGGTGGTGAGGGCACTATTGGACCGACTACCTACCTGTACGAGGTCTACTCTTCAAGGCGGGACGGGACGTAACCTCAACTTTCTCGAACTGCTCCGCTCCAGTCTCTCTGAACTACTTTGTGAGTGCAAACTGACTACATCACCCGAGAAGCCATTGCAATATAGACAGTGTATGTATTCTTAGGCGGATCTACCCATTTCCTCCACTGACAAGACAATGCAAACGTCTATTTACTTCTCCCAGCTATCCGGGTATAAAAGAAACCAACACTTTCGTCCCTCCCACGCAGCCCAGCTCCATGCCCCACCGCCACCACTCTCTTCAACGAGCATCTACCACTCATTGAACCGACCCCCATGATCGAGGCGGTGATTGAGGCACTACCAATCATCATCGTCGTCCTGATGATGCCCCTGCATCGCATTCTGCCGCGCCTTCAACGCCTCCGCCAATCCACCCGCCAGACTCGCGTTCGACGCGCTATTCGGCGTCGCCCGGCCACTACCTCCCGACGAATCGTGCGCCGAGTTCATGCTCACCGCGCTGTCTCTTGGTGCCGGGGGCGGCGCCGGCGCCATCTTGCGTCCGGCCATGTTCGGCCGTTTCATCGGTGGCGCGGGCGGCGCGGGTTTGGCTTTGGCTTTTGCGGCCGCGGCCGCGCCGTTGGTCGCGGGGATGGGGCTGGCGCGTGCGGTGGCCGGAGGAGGCGGCGGGGGCGCGGGTTTCGGCGTGGCCGCCGCGATGACTTGTTCTTCCAGATAGGCTTCAGGGGTCCAGCCTTGGACGGAGGTGGTCATGTTCATGCAGAGCCACCAGCCTGATGTCTTGTTAGTATGGTACTGCGATAGTCCGACACATAGGTTTGCTTACCGTTACCCTCCTTGGACACGATCTGCACGATCTCGCCGGCTCGAATGGACAGCTCGTTCGAACGGTCGCTGTTGAAGTCGTACAAGACCTTGGCCGTGGCCTTCTTCGGGGCTGGGGGCCCCGTGGGCGGAGGAGGTGGGGGTGCTCGCACTGATCCAGATGATGCAGTGCGGGTATGGGACGCGGCGGCAACGGCGGCCACAGGCTGAGGCACCGGGCGAGCCTGGGCGGCAGGTTGAGGCGCGGGCGGGGGTGGTTGCACGGCAGCTGCAGCTGCTGGCTGCTGAGGCAGTGGCTGGCGCGCCGGGGCAGGTCGCGACGCCAGCTTCGACGGGCCACCGCCCGGTCCGCCAGGCCGCAGCAGCTTGCCTGTCGTGACGGGCCGTGCGGCGACCTGCTTCGGGCGGGGGGTGGGCTTGGAGACTGAGGTGGCGGGCTCGCCGGCACTGGTGTGGATCGTGCTACTCTTGTAGCTGTCCACGTTCGACGATCCCGGATCCTTGACCACCTTCACAGTGGCCAGCTTGCCAGGTTTTTTGTTGTATTCGATGCTACACAGCGTCAGTAACGGCCATCATCGCCACTTAGAAAGAACTTACTGGTCGGCGATCTTCAGGTTCAACTGGCCGCGGAGAGCGTTGCTGAGATGGGTGAAAAATTCCGTCTTGAAAACGCAGTTCACCAGAGGATCGGGCTCCTGTCCGCCCACCACCAGAGAGAACCAGTCATCCCGGCAGTTGGACGTGCTGACAGACTTGATAGCACCAATTGGTACCGTCGTCTCCGACGAGATCTGGAGCTGATTGTTGACAAACGTTTGCGCTACAATATATACATGTCGATTTGTCTGCTTTGGTTAGTCCACGTCTAAATACCCCTGCGGTTGCAACGTACCAAAACAAGAATGCGAGGTGAAGGCTTGCTGGACCGTCCGAACTTGGACACCAGAACCTCTCCACGACACGAGAAAAGAATATTCTCCGATCCTGGATTCGTCAGTCGAGGTCATGCCAAGTGCGAAGAGCAGAACACATACCGCTAATGCCTGCACCGTTACGAATCATCTCCCCAGGTCCACCCTTGTTGCCGATCCCCACGTAATCTCCCAAGAACCGACGCGAGCCGAGCAAACTCATCCTCCGACGCTCTTTACGGTTCTGTAGCACCTGGTGACCCTGGTCACGCAGCTTGATGAACTCAAGACCACCGGTCATCCGACGCCAGAAGCGCTGAATGCGAATCGCGCACTCGGTCCGGTAGCGCAGGTAATTGCGCCAAGCGCGCTGAATCCGGATCGCCATGTTGTGCCAGTAGCGGTCGCGCATGGCCTCCAGCGCGAACAATGTCTCCGGAGTCTTGACGAAGACCTTGGTGATACCCATCTGGTACTCTTCGGTGGGAATGCTGGTATCCTTCAGGATCTGCCGAGCACCAGACTCGGCATCGCCTGTCCACGTGTAGTCACCAGCGTATGAGGTCTTGGGCGACAAAAGGTAGAACCGCTCCACGAATTTGTCAAAGGTTTGACGGTAGGCGAAACCCGCACGACGGATCCGAACGTTTTCCTGCAATCCCAGATATTTGATCTGATGCAGAACATTGCCCACGTTATACTCCCTAGGAGCCTTATTATCGTTCGGCTTGATCGTACGGATATACGACGGCTGAGCCTTCATCAGAGTCGCCACAAGGTCGTTGGCAGAAGCCTTAATCTTGTCGCTTGCAGTCGGTGGACGTCTCTTGTCGTCCTGATTGACCTGGTTGGGGAACAATGTGTGAACGAACTGATTGCCACTGGATCCCACAAGGTTCAACAGATCCTTGAGCAGTTGGTCCTTGTTCTTGTCGGTCATTCCTTCCACAGCGTAGCTGACATCACCCGCGTAGTGCTTGACAATGAATTGGCCTTGTCGGTTCTCAAAGTTCGGGTTCTGACCCAAGAAGTTGAGTCTCCCGACAAAGGTGTTGTCCGCGGCGCTCGAATCGGCGTGTGCGGTGGCGCAAGCGTCGTTGAGCGCAGCAAAAACACCGGGAGGCCGCTTGTCTTCGATCAGCGAACACACGACCTTGTTGTCGAAGTACTTGATCGGAGTCCATTGAATCTGCTCGCGCGCATATTCATCCTGCTCCGCCTTCAAAGTCAACTGAATGAAAATCTGCTGCAGCTTTTCGTTGACGTAGTTGATGCACAGCTGTTCGAACGAGTTCTTTTCGAAAATCTCGAACCCATAAATATCCAAGATACCGATGGAGTTGGTGATCGCGCCTCGGGCGGTCAGTGACGAGTTGACACGTCCCACGATCCAGTCAAACAAGTTGAAGTAGATGGCCTTGGCCAATGCGTCGCGGACAGCCACGGCTTGCACCGTGTTCAAGGGAACCTCGTAGACCGACCCTCGGCGGCCGCCACGGGCAGTCTCCATCAGACGGATGGTGAGCGCCTTGTTGACTTGCGCAGCATCGACCTCTAGCAGATATGCGACGAAATCGACAACCGACTGGTCCGTAATGGCGGCATTTCCTGAATCATCCTCGGCGAATGTGACGTTTCCAATCCACAGGATGGCAGCTAACATCCGGAACACGTTATCTTGTTCGGGTTCGCTCATACCGATCACACCCATTGCGTTCAAAGTATCCCGAAACTCCGCCGCATCATCGACTCCTGGCACATCGAAACACTTCGAGCGACTCGTGTATACGTAGGACTGGGGTTGTTGTACACCGAAATTGTCTACCTAATGTGTCAGCTGCGTGCCAATCGATGCCTCCCCAATGCCACATACCTCTGTATTTCTGCGGCGCAGCTTTGGTGAATTGGTAGAAGATATGGAAGTTTCGCTCATTCGTGATCTGCCCCACGACTCTCGATTTCTCCAGCAAGTAGTTGGTGATGTTGGCACCCACGGGCTCTCCCTGGGCGTTGAATTCCAACTCCAAGTACTTTCCGAAACGCGACGAGTTGTTGTTGCGCAGAGTCTTTGCGTTACCGAAGGATTCCAGCAAAGGGTTAGTGGCCAAAACCATGTCTTTCGTCTGCTGGATCGATGAGTCGGTACCCCCGGATACGTTGGCGATGTACTGCATCAGGCGCTTGGCCGCCTCCGTCTTTCCGGCACCCGACTCTCCCGAAATAATCACACACTGGTTATCCTTGTATGACTTCATGTTGTAGTAGGCGGATTCGGCGACGGCGAACACATGGGGCGGGACTTCGAGTCGGTTCTTACCCCGGTAGGAGTCGAGCATTTGATCGGTATAGATCCCCACTATGCGGAAAGGGTCAGGCACGCGACCAGCGGGGGAGGGGAGCGGTAGTTTTCAGGGGCAACGGTACTTACAGTCGCGAAAAGGGTTGACGGACACCAACACATGTCCGATATAAGTCTATTTGGGCATTGAGAAGCATGGTTAGTGGGACGCACTCGCAGCGCTTGGCTGTGCGACTGGGCGGGGGGAGGGGAAGTGGTGGCCGGCTTACGTAGATTTCATCGTGTTCGAAGCGGAGCTTCAGGTTATCGTTGATCGCTTCATTGGAGATCTTACTGAGCAGGGTGAGATCGGAAACACCAATTTCCTTCTTCTTTGTGCTCTCGAAGGTGGCCTTCTTGACCTGCGGCTTGCCCGCTTGTCGTCCATCGCCCACATCCGCCGCCTTGGAGCGACCGAACCTCTTCTTCTCCCCACCGGCCGGGCGTCGCGAGTGTCCCTAATGAAGGATCGGAGTCAGCGTGGTTCGAGTGGATTGGCAATGTTGTGATGATGTCGTCTGTAGTAGGTGGCTGGGGGCTTTCAGCTCACCATAGTTGTTGTGAGTTCCGATCAGCCCGGAACTTGCGCCCAAGCGTCAAGATATCTGTCCTATCAGTGCGGGTGGTATAGAGTATATCGTGTTTGGGAATGAATTAGGAATGAACACAAGGAGGAAGGTGGTTCATTCCAGAGATTCAAGGAGAGAAAATTGTGAATAGTAGTTCTAAAAAAAGAAGATAGAGAAGAAGGGGAGGGGAAAGAGAAAGAGGGTCTATACGGAGGAGGAGGAGGAGGGAGGAAGAATGACGAATGGTGCCTGTGTGGTGGAGGACGGAGGAGGAGGAGGAGATGACTGACTGCGGACCGTCGGTCGAGGACAGTACGCGGGCGGTTCCTCGCTGCCGATGGGGCCTGCGCCACACTAGGATTAGTTGGATTAGTTAATTAGTTAACTTTTCTCTCGGGGCCTTTCTTACTCAGCCGAATACGCGCAATCAAGCACCAACTACGGAATCATTCCCTGTGTGTCTGTCTGTCTTGGACAACAAACTGTCCCCTCCGGGTTGTGGATTTCTGCCTAGAGGCAAATCGATCGCAAATTGCTTGCCTCGGACCCTGACGCTAAATATTCCATTAATTCCATCTTGTCTCCTTCCTGGGCCATGAAATAGGGATTTTCATGAATACAGCTGCGATAGCCCAAATCACAGTCCTCCGTACAGTACATCTATATGTGGCTGGAACTATTTTTGTTTTCCTGCCCAAGTGCGGGATTGCTTCCCCCTCACTACGTCACGCCTGCAGTCAGTCTCACTTCGCCGTTCTAGCCAGTCCCTGGGACTTTTCGCTACCCATTGACAATGCCCGATAAGGGGTCAGAAAGGGTCAATTACCTGTAAAGTTGTAAAGTGCCAGTCCTTTCCACAAAAAGTATTCTCCATCACCATTGGGACACAGGCCTTCGGGCCACCCTGACCACCGCCGGAGCAATCTCGCCGTGCCCCACTGTTCGGATATATCCCTCATCCTACCCCTGGATCAATAGTCGCAGACATTGGGCCACCACAGTCTTTCTGTAAAGAAGGGATGGACAGTACTTTCCCTAGACAGGTCATAGTAGCAATGAGCCCATAACAAGAAACCCATCTGACCGCTGTCAATCGCTGGGAATGTCTGGGTTGCGTAGCCGTTTAGACAACAGCATTCCTCTGCTCCGTACCCTGGATGACATTCAATGCAAGTGGAGCCGTCGTCAACGGCCAACGTCATATACCATGCAACGGTGCAGGGCTCGCACGTGGATCAGGCATATCTTGGAGATTGCTGATGTAGTCCTGGATCGAGGACAGGAGGCATGAAGCGTCTGCAATCGGGATAGTAGGCATTATAGCGGGGAGGGATTCGAGCATTCTATCATAATATATATTCAGATTCATGGTGAGGTTCCGTCACAGGGAGGATCGATTACATTATTTCCAGTACTACCAATCCATTGAGACTGGATTTGCCGCTTGCGCTAGCGAACGGTGCATCTGACAGCAGATAGGCTACGGCGATTCTTCGAGAGCCACCATCGCTGTGCTGTGCGAGGCGTTTCAAGCGATATAGGGTGTCCTGCCGATTGCACGGGTCAAGGGATGCAGGAGTTAGGAGAAGAATTGCGAGGGACCCTGCACTGTGTTGCAATGGGAACTTGAAATCTATGTCTTGAAGTGTGGAGTCTGATTTCAACATCGATTAGTTGCTGAACCGTCAATGATGGTGGTAGCAGACCTCTCATAACCGTTGATGTTGACAAAATCGGCCCTAGGACTTTCCATATGGGCTGCTCGCGCAACGAGGAACTGAAAATCCCTTGGATACCGGTAGAGATTTGCATGGTTTGAGAGACGCCGTCGGACACGAATACCAGGATAGTGTAAGTGTATCAGAGAGGAGTTGATTAAGTCTATGCGGAACATCATTCCGCTTCTATATATCTAGAGCCGGCACCACTCCAACCTTCTCCCTCCCACGCGGTAATATACAAAGGGTATCCAGAAGCATCAGCAAACCATGTACTCTCCCCGATATATCTCCCCAACTTCTATCTCATTATATATACAGAACCGTCACCAAGACAATTAGGCGCCCACTAAGCTTTCTTCGGCTCTGCTGCATGCCCATCACGGCCCACTGGAGCGGGAAATGCCACTGGTGCAGGCTGTTGCGCCTCACCGGTCGATGCCGTGCTGACACTCTTGCTCTCGTTGATCACCGCTTCAGCTCGCTGTTCCGCGCTCTCCCCGAACGAGAATAACGACGCCACGCGGGTGAGCAACCCTGGAGTCTCGACCTCCTGGGCCGTCTCCTCCGGCTCTTCCCACACCCAGCGCGGCAGGATCCGCTTCGACGACTTGGACAGCTCCCCATGCTTCGCCTTCAGCTGTAGCAGCTCCTTCTCCAGCGCGATCAGCGCCTCCCTCGTCGCCTTTTCCGTCTGCTCCAGCTCCGCCAGCCGGGTCTCCACGTCCTCCCGGCGCGTTGTCTCCTTCCGGCGCGACCGCCACGATTCGAACACGATCAAGCCCCCCGCCACCAGGAACAAGAACGTCTCACTGATGAACGTCGCGCCGGATTCGATGGCCTTGGACTCCGACAGCGGCCGGATATGCGGCTTGGGCGCTGGTTTGGCCGCCTCTTGGACCTTGGCGAGGGCCGCCTCTTCCGCCTTGGTCTCGGCCTCGGTCTTGGCCGTCGGGGAGGTGGGTTTGAGCTTGCGAAGCTCTGCCTCGGCCGCGGCCCGTTTCTGAGATGCGGCCGTGTCGCGCAGGCTGCCTAGGCGGAGCCGCATGTCGATGCGGTGGAGCCCTTGCGCCATGGAGACGCAGATCCGGCGGAAACGTTCATGTTCGCGAGCCTGTGCTTTGAGTTGGTTCTTCGAAGGTGGTCAGTAGTCATTCACTCGTGGATGGGTTGGCGACGCGGAGCCGGTTGGGAGAAGAGCTTACGGCGATCGGCTTCGACAGTGTGCGGATGACAAGGGAGGAGAGTTTGAGAGTGAGAGACATGATGTGAATAAATTAGGAAAGAAGAATTAGAGATAGTCAAAAAGGTTGGTATGAATAGAATCCATGCAGAGTGTTCTTAACGAGGTGTGGTCTGGAGATCTTCATGCATTGCGGCTGGCTGTCGTCTTGTATGGGTCACATATTGCGGAAATCGGTCTGGATTATCAGGCTGGCATTGACAAGCATGTGCCCGCCCGCACTTCAGTAAGCAGTAAATTCCCTGTGCATAAATGCCGGGACAATACCTGCTGATGTCAGCAATGTAGCCGTTGTTGCGGCAGTCGGATCAATGTTTATCGATTGCCATTTCGGGTAATCCGTTTGGCAAGCCCTGCCTGGCGCTGAGCCCAGCCGGCCGGGGGAACTTTCTCCTTGGTCTTCCCTGAATACATTTACAATACTTATCCCTACCGGACACCTGCTGAACCACCGCCCCCACCTCTCCCTCCCCCCCTCCTCCCCCCCCTCTCCCTCAAACACAAAAACTCTTTGGGTTGTGCGGCGTTATATGCATGGCTTTGTGTTTTTAAGCGTCATTGTTTCATAATTTTGTTGATTCCCGGTATGTCTGTCTTGTTGCTGGCCCAGTCTTTTTGCTGCCACCGTGCTCTGCTTGTCGGTGGTTCTCCCGTTGCTGCCGTGAAAGAGTCCCTCGACCCATCGATCAATGACCGGCGTTGGAGCTCCCCGAGTGGCGACGCGCGCATATCATCTTATCGCTTCACGTTACTAACCTCTCAAAAAGATACTCAGGCATCAATCGGTTCATTATACCTCCCTATCGTCCCATTCGCCCTTCCTTGACTATCTCGACCGCCCCATCTGATGTTCGCTACGCCCGACTTGCCCGAAGCTGCTGGTCTGTCTCTGGTCGCAAGCATTGATACCCAACTATAAGACGCGACGTCTTGTGAGTGCAACATGTTGGACGCATTGTCACCGCGATCCACCAACCAAGTGATCAGACCAAAGGTGTCGATGGAGCGTAAAGTGCTGGATAAAAACGCTGCCGCTGCCGCCGCCGCTCAGAAAACCTCGTCGTCGAAGAACCATGCGCCACCACCGCCGTCATTAGTCGTTGAGCCCGAGGAGGATGGAGAGCAATACTCGACTGGGGCGTTCCTGGGAAAGGGAGGCTTTGCGATTTGTTATGAGGGGACCCTGCTGCGCAATGGCCGCGTCTTCGCTATGAAAGTAGTCCGGTCTGAAATGGCCCAGAAGAAGATGCAAGAGAAGGTATTGCACTAGACGCGCACTTCGCTGTCGAACGATTACTGACCTTGCCGCGCAGTTCCGAACAGAGCTTCAGATCCATTCGAAAATGCGCCACCCCCATATCGTCGAGTTCCATCGCGCCTTCGCCTTCGACAGCTGCATATATGTCATCCTGGAATTATGCCCGAATGGATCGGTCATGGACATGGTAAGGAAGAGAAAATGCTTGAGCTTACCCGAGGTCCGACGATTCATGATCCAGCTCTGCGGTGCAGTGAAATATCTGCACAAGCGCAATGTCGCACACCGAGACTTGAAGATGGGGAACCTCTTTCTGGACAAGAACATGGACATCAAGGTCGGCGACTTTGGCCTCGCGGCTATGATTGTATCAGAGAAGGACGAAAAGCGAAGGAGAACACTATGCGGCACACCAAACTATATCGCGCCGGAGGTTCTTGATCGGAGCAAGGGTGGACACACTCAGAAGGTGGATATTTGGTCATTGGGTGTTATTTGGTAAGTATCCTGAACTACCTTGAACGAACCTCAGGCTAAGTATGTGCAGCTTCGCTATGCTTACAGGTTACCCGCCATTCCAATCTAAAACGCAAGAAGAGATCTATAAGAAAGTTCGAAACCTGACATATGTCTGGCCCAAGGGGGCCGAGTGCGCCAACCACATTCCTGAAGAGGCTAAAACCCTCGTGAGCTCGTGTCTCAATCTGTCAGAAGATGAACGCCCCGAACCGGATGACCTGGTTGAGCATCCATTCTTCAGCATGTACGAGGGCTGCATACCGAAACGTCTAGATCCGAGAAGCTGCCTCAACAGGCCTGTCTGGTTGAGACCGGACGAGCCTCGTGGCGATCACATGAGGATGGGTTATAGTTTGGAGTACGACGACAGGCTTTCTGGGTATATAGAACACGTGGACGACCCAAGTCAGCGATATGCCATATGTAGAGCCGCGTTCTACACGCTATGCGGAGTGGGCCGGAAACCGGATGGCTCTGCGCGCAAGGCTGCGGGCAGAAACTGCTCGAAGTCCGCTTATGCCGAGTGTTTAATTGAGGAGGAAAGAGGTTTCCAGCCGGTCATCCCGTTGCCGGAGGACATTGTGTACAAATACCCCAATGTACCAGATGGAGATTGGAGTGACCCGGTATCTGCTCTCTTGGCCCGAAAGGATGGTTCCTCATTCGACGAGAGTGTGCTTTCCAGGAAAAGCAGTGGATCTGTACACGCTAATGCAGCTTCACTTACCCGCACTCAAGCAGCACTGGCCGCTGCGCAGCAGCGACGGAAGGAGTCTCAGAGCCACGCAGCGACGCTCCGGCAGCAGGCTGCTACTGGCAGAGGATCTGTCCGGAAAATATCCGCGATCTGCGAACCTCCAGCCGCAGCAGCACGGGCTGTTTCCGACGGAAGAGGTGTCGACTCTAACGTTGCAGCTGCAGTGCCCATTCCCACAGGTGGACTGGCTGAACGCCCTATCCGAGCGCGCCGCGGCGTGACGGCGTCCTATTCTAGCTCGTTGCGCGACTTGGATCGAAATATTCCACCGCAAGCGTTGTCGAGCAATGGTCCCGGCATACTTACTATTGGCAAAACGCGATCACAGTCCCGTAGGCTAGAGGCTGCTAGCCAAGAAAGCACACAGACGATGCCGGTTGTGCAAGAGCGCGTGGTGTCGGCAACAGCAGACAGCAAACCTGTGAAAGCACGCCAATCATCCCTCCGCTCAGCCCCAAAGGCGGAGCCCACTGAAGCATCAAAGCCAAGGTCAGAGCCTAAGGGGTCTTCCAGCGAAGGCTCGACCGGGGAGCGAAAACTTGTGCGTTCTGAGACACAGTCTTCACAGTCGACCAACAGCTCCAGCAGCAGGGCGACTACCTCATCGGGTATCAAGCCACGATCGACGTTAGGGGCTCATCCTCTCTTTCACTCGAGTGACCCCTGCGAGATACTCCCAAGGACATCGCTCGAAGATGTGAATACCGACCTGAGACACATGCTAGCTAACATGGTACCGCATTCTGCAGCACGAAGAAGGGCAGGGCTGCGCAGAACGCCTCACTCGTATGTCATCAAATGGGTCGATTACACTAATCGGTACGGAATCGGCTATGTGCTGGACGATGGCAGCGTGGGGTGTCTATTCAAGGCTGAGCACAGCCAGCAAGCGAGTGGCGTGGTGGTACGGGACGGCGAAAGACATATTCGCCGCAAAGCCCGTAGCCAGGAGGATGGGCACTACGTATACCCGGAAGCTGACCAGCTGATTCCACGACACGGGAAGCCGGTGGAATTCTACGAAAACTGTAATCTGAACTTTTCCGAATGCCGCGGCGGAATTCGGAAAGCGTCCATTTCGCCGTCACTATTCGAAGTGAAGAGTTCTTCCAGTGGCTCGTCAGGTTCTGGTATCAAAGTCCGCACCAATTCGGGCATTGACTGTGCGCGTGCGGATGCGGAGAAGATCAAACGTGTCAAGTTGGTTGATCAGTTTGGCAAGTACATGATCGGGTCTCTTGGTCGACATGGTGACGAAACCCTTGTCGAAGACGAATTGGCCATCGACAACCCAGGCCAGTTCATCAAGTTCTACCAGCGACTGGGCAACGTGGGCGTCTGGGGATTTGGAGACGGCGCATTTCAGGTTAGTATACTAAATTTCAGTCAGAAAGGCCATGCGGATTAACAGTCTTGTAGTTCAACTTCCCCGACCACACCAAACTCGTCATCTCCCCGGGGCGCACGAGAAGTTCGTCGCCATGGGTTGACTTCTATCACCTTTCACCTTCAGCCGCGAGGTACCTGAGCGCCAAAGGAAGAATGCACCCCTCTGGGTTTGACACACGGGCTGTAGCGTCGGACGAAGTTTCCACGTTCCTCAGCATCGCCTACGGCGGTAGTGCCAGTGCAGGCGACGACCGAATCCGCGATGTTCTTGACGCGAACCTATTCATGCAAAAGATCATCTTCATCAAGGAGGTCATGAAGGGTTGGATTAAGCAAGGGCGGCTAGGAGGGCGGCCGTCATCTTCTGAAGGTCTCAGTGCGCTTGAAATCTTCTGGGAGGGCTCCCAGGAACGCGCCCACGCAGGCAGCAGCGGCAGCAAGTTTGTTTGGGTGACCGTCGGCGCGCCAGGAGGAGATGGAGAGTATCGGTCCATCTCCTTGAAGGATAAGAAGGGAGAGGGGGAGGTCGAAGAGGAGGTCGAAGCGCTACGGGAGCGTCTTCGGATGCTGGGAGTACCAACCTAGGCCTTGTCCGGGCCGTTTGCCATTAACGATTTTACGAATGATTGCACTCGCTTCTATTTTCCTTGTGTCTCCGGGTTCAGGCTTGCATGTCTACTGGCTCTTTGCCGGTCTGCGTCTGTGGTCAGTCTATCTTTCTGAGCGGTGCTGTTATTGCATACATGGAGCTTCGGCTGGTATAATACTAGCATATAACATTTGATTATCGGTGTTTTGCGAGTGTGCCTGGTCATTGTAGATGAGTTGTAAGTCTGTCTGTCAAAGGAATGTCAAGCGTAGTCGACCTGTATGATTTCCCATGTACCGTCTTTCTACACTATAAATACCTGGAAGCTCGCCATCTCAACCAAAATCTCGAGCTCTCTCAGCCTCAGCCTTATCCACACCTACAGAGAGAAGAAATCTCACTTCAGCAACCTGCGCTGCTCATCCTCCAAGATCTCTGGCAGCGTCGCCTCCAGACTCGGCCGCGAAGGCGTCCACCCCAGCACCTTGGCCGCCCTCCTCGCCCTCCCCCGCGAGTTCAGCCCCCAGCTCAGCGACTCAAACCCAGCGAACTTCTTCCCCTCCTCCAAACTGATCTGCTCCGCCCTCGACTGCCCGATCAGGCCCAGCTCAGCCGCATACTTGGCGATCGCCCGCGACAGCTCCCCCCAGACATGCTCGCCATTCTCGGCGAGGTAGTAGGCGCGCGCGCCCCAGCGCTCGCGGTCGTTGGCGTCGTCGGCGTTGCTGCCATCGCGCTGACGACCCTCTCTTTCAGCCACGGCCGCCTCGACCAGCAAGACATACAAATCGCTGAGATCGTGCACGTGCACATTGTTCCAGATGGATTTGCCCGCGCCGATGATGGGCGCTTTCTGGAGCTCGAGCGTCACGCGCGCCAGCTCGTAGACTTGCCGGCCGCGGCGGGAGGAGGGGCCTCTCCCTCTTCCTGTTCGGTGTTGTCAACAGCAGTTTCCACCCAGATACACACATCATGATAGAGCTAACGCTGAAGGTGCAAGGGATGAGAACTGGGGGGCCGTGGCCCGTGGGGCCCGTGGGGACATACCGTAGATGGTCGGCGGACACACCAGCGCCGTCCGAACGACCTCCCCCCGTTTCGCCCCCGTCTCCAGCACGATCTCGTCCACGTTCCGGTGGAACGCATGCGCTGGCAAGCTCAGCAGCTCGTCCACCCCGTCCCAGTCGTCGTACACCTTGTCGCTGGCCTCGCCGAACACGTCCCGGTCCGTGTCCGCGTACGTCAGGATCCCCGTCCCGCCCGTGTGCAGCCAGTACCCCGGCTTCGCGGGGGTGTGGCCCTTGGCCAGGCCGGCGGCGATGGCCTTGGCTGCGCCCGCGTGGTCCGAGGCGTCGGCTGTGTCTGTTTTCCTATTCTGTTAGCTTGAGGGGACTGGTTGGTTGGTTCGTCTTCCGCTGTAGGCGTAGCGTAGCAAGATGGGAGCCCTGGGCTGGGGATATCGGAGATAGGTGAATGGGGTAAGGGGATGGGCAAACTTACGGAGAACAATATCGGCGTCGGCGCTCTCCTTCTCCAACAGCTCGGAGTTGTCGAGGTCGCCGATGACTACCCGCGCGGAGGGGTATTGCTCCTGCACGGCTTGGGCTTTCTCGGCGCTGCGGACTAGCACGGTGTATTGATACTCCGGGTGCTTCTGGACGAGGGCGTAGAGGGCGTCGCCGCCGATGTAGCCGGTTGCGCCGGTGCTGGTGGGGGTTTGGTTAGTTGAAGTTGGGGGTTTTGACTAATGGGGGTGGTGGTGGACTTGCATGAAGATCTTGGGGAGGTGGGTCATTTTTTGGCTGCTTTGTGGTATGTGTATTTGGATGTGTATATATGTTGTAATCAATGGTTGTGTTTGAGAGTCTATGTTTGGCATGAATGAGGCCTTGATATAGTATGCAGGCGGAGATGATAGGCCCATGACGTGATGGTTGTTCTACAGTGCTGACTAATAATGCATCTTGAGGTTGAGGCCTGAGGCTTGCCGCAGGTGTGAAAGGGTTGGTGCCTGATATGGCAATCTCGGCCGACGGAGGTTACCGCCGACAAACTGACTGGGTTTAGATTCCGCAATGCACTGCATCTGCATGCATCCTCATTCCTCATTCTTCTTGTCTGCTTGGATCCTGTACTTGACAGTCACTCAAACCCCAAAAGTGGAAGACAGGCATGCTTGCTGACGGTGCTCATGCTAGGGGTCTCAGGACTCTAACTCACTTAAAGCTTTGGACTCACTTAAGGCCTGTGGGCCACTGCTCGACCACAATGGCACGACCCTCGAGGCAACGCAACCCTCAGCATCGAGAGAATCTTGGCAGCAGAGACAAGCAACGCCAGCCAATGGTGTTTCCGTTGTGCAGCTGCTCCCCCACTCGCTGCCCGATTCCTATTTGACAGCTGGGGGTTATGTCCGACCCCAGCTCCATCCGCTCGGGGTGTGGGCCGTTTTTTGCGTCCGATCTCCGCTCGCGGGATGAAGTTTTACCCTCTTGACGGGGACAATGCTGCGGATTTGTGCGTTTTAACAGGGCAATGGTACTTATCCCTAAGGTATTCCTGCGTCTGATGATTTAATGCGACGTGAGGGACACACGAAGGGTCAATCGGCTGGGGATCTCCACGGCGCTTTCGTTTGCCCTTGATAACGGGTTATACTCCTTGACAAATCCCTCAAAGTCACCATGAGCAGCACGCTAAATATCTCCGCGGCCGAGTTCTACGTACTGGGCCGCAGATAAGGCATGCTTCGATATTGAAAGCCTGTGACTCGTCGGACTCGGCTCCGGTCGACAGCTGCCCCTCAGGTCTACATAAAGCGGGGTGCTGTTCCCCACGTCTATCAATTTTTTCTCTCTCGTCCTTCTGGCCAGTTGCAAACTTGGACAAACAAAGATGGCGACGGAACAGGTCCTGCCGGTGACTCGCGAGCGTAACATCGAGGCCCAGAGTGCCTTTGCCTCCACTCTGGTGGCCGATGTCGAGAAAGCGCCTCACCCCAAGGAGTCTCCGTCGGACAGACCGCACACCAATGTCTACGGATCGACGATCGACACCCCGAATTCCCAGGCGGGAACGGACGCGGTTTATGCGGCCAAGGCGGCGCTCTTGAATCAAGCCTTGTTGGACATGGGCATGGGCCTGTACCAGTGGTTGCTCTTTGTGATCACTAGTGTCGGATGGTTTCTGGACAGTGTATGTTGGAACTTAAGCCATACGTGAGAATCATGAAGGGTGCTAACGTTCTAGTTCTGGCTGATGTCATTCTTCATTATAGCCCCGTCCGCCGCCAACGAGGCGCAATTCTTCTACTCGTACAACAAGGAGGCTTATCTGTTTATCAGCTTGTTTGTTGGCATCACCACCGGTGCGACGGCCTGGCCCTGGATGTCCGACTTCCTGGGCCGCAAGTGGATCTTCACCAGCACCGTCGTCCTCATGGGCATGGGAGGACTGGTGGGAGCCGGTATGCCCGCCTTCACGGGTCTTTGTGTGGTGGGATTCGTTGTGGGCTTTGCGGTGGCTGGAAACCAAGTTGTGGATGCGATGATCCTGCTGGAGTCGGTTCCTGCCTCGCACCAGTTCTTGGTCACCATCCAAGGTGCTTTCTGGGGACTGGGACAGCTTGTGGCGTCAGCTGTTGGCTGGTGAGTGTGCTCCTGTCTCGGTTGAAGACTGGTCTAACCGAGCATAGGGCGTTCATCGCGGAGTACACATGCGGCACTGGTCCCGACGAGGTCAGCACGGCGACAGCACTCTCCCACCAATCCCGCGCCACAGGATCCGGTAGCGGTGGCAGCAGCAGCAGCAGCAGCAGCTCCTGCCACTATGTCAGCAACAAGGGATGGCGATACGTGTGGTGGACGTTCGGCTGCATGACCCTGTTCCTGTACCTCTGCCGCTTCGCCTTCCCCCTCCGCGAGACGCCCAAACACCTGCTCTCGAAACGCCGGGACGCCGAAGCGACGCAGCTGGTCAAGGACATGGCCGCCTACAACAAGCGGCGCACCTGGCTGGACGAGTCGTCCTTCGCGCGCATCGACTCGACCGTGGACGCCAGCACGCCCGGGTCGCGTCGACCATCCCGCCTCAAGGCGCTGCTGTCATCCGCCGGCCCTCTCGGCTTTGCCGCGCTGTGCCTCCTCTGGTCCGTCACGGGGCTGACCTTCATCCTCCACAAGACCTACATCAGCACGTACCTCGTCACCAAGGGCGTGGCCTCGGTCACCGCCACCACCGTGACCACGGACTATCTGTACAGCCGGTACCTGTACGTGGCCATCTGCGCCATCCCCGGCCCGATCATCGCCGGCTTTCTGATCGAGGCCAAGGGTCTCGGACGCAAGCGCACGGGGGTCGTGCTTGCAGTGCTGACGGGGCTGTTCATGTTCCTGGCGACGGTGTCGCGATCCCGCGACGCGCTCTTGGCGTTCGAATGCATCCTGTCGTTCCTGGGGGCTGCCAACCTAGCCGTGCTCACCACGTACACGGTGGAGCTGTTCGCCGCGCCCTTCCGCGGCTTCGGTTTGGGTGTGATGGGTTTCCTGTGCGGGTTGTTCGGGCTGATCGCGTCGGTCGTGACGACGTTCGAGAGCGGTGCTGCCGGCGGCGCGGCGGTGTGGTTCTCCGGAGCGATCTGGGTGGTAATGGGTGCGGCTTGGATGGGCGTACCCGAGACCAAGGGTCGTGCTGCTGCTTAGTCTGGGGAAACGTAGGATAGAAGAGTAAAATGGGTGGGCGTTAGCCTATGATGGCATGGATGGTATACGAAGTATGAAATATGAAGTATGAAGTATGTATGCTGTATGTATCAATTTATCCTTCCGTAATTCAGTTCCCCATGAAATTCTCTCCACGATACCGATATCCCACACTCTGTATGTACACTTGCAGTCTATCTCAATGAGCGTATCCAATACCGAAACCACCCACAGGTCCAAATAGTCCACTCCTCGAATCGGATAAACAGCACGTACACATCCAGACCAACCCCCCAACCCCCCTCTTCCAAATTTATGAAATCTATCCCCGCCAAACCATAAACCAATTCCTCCCCCCCCCCTCCTCAACAACCACCTCCCCCTCCGAAACCCTCACAAACCCCCGCTTCACATACAGCGGTCGCCCCTCCCGCGACGCACACAGGTAAATCTGCCTCCCTTCGGCGCGCGCGCGCTCAAAGCCCCACGCCAGCAGCCGGGATCCCAGCCCTTGGGATCGGTATGCGGGATTGGTGCCGAGGATGCTGAGGTCTAGCGTCGTTGTTAGTATGAGCTCGTCGCCCAGAGAAGGTGTACTCCGGGGTATTCCCCGATATAGTAATGAAATGAGAGGGAGGGGAACGTACAATAATACCCGCCCTCGACGCCGCGCATGTCCTCCTCGCGGTGGCGGGTGGTTTGTGCGCGGAGGCGGAGCAGGAGGTCTTTGTCGGAGGGGGAGAGGTTGGGTGGGAGGGTGGGGTCGGGGTTGGGGTCTTGCGGTTGAGTTGAGGGGGTGGGTTGAGACGGATCTTGATCTTGACTTTGAACTGGGGCAGAAGAGGCAGGCGCAGGCGCAGGCGCAGGGGAAGAGGATGCGGAGGGAAGCTCCCACTCCGCGAAGGCGACGATTCTGCCTCTCCCTTTCCCTTGCATGCTCTCTTTCTCCACGCCTGGATTCGCGTCCGCATCTCTAGCTGCTGGACTAGGTCCCGTTGCATCGTCACTGGCCGCATAGCTCCCTCTCTCGCTATCGCTTCCGGCTGCGGAGCTATCACTCCCATTCTCCTCAGGGGCACTACCGATCGCCGCAGGAAGCGGCTCCGCCGCATAATCCACCATCTTGAGCACCACGCTCCGGCCGCCTGCGATCTTCCGGCGGAGGTTGGCGGTCCACCACGCGTGCATCTCCGGGGTCGGGGGGAAGACGCGCCGGTGGGCCGCGTTGGTGAAGCAGGTGAAGTACAGGGCGGCGAGGGCGGGGGCGTCGGCTTCGGTGGCTGTTTCGAGATGCATGGTGCTGCCGGTGGGCTGGTCGGATTTCTGCATGTGTGATGGATTGGGTGGGGTGGTGGGTTGGTGGGTTGGTCAAGAGGTGAGTTTGTATTGGGGGTGGATGGATGGAGTGTGGTTTTCTCGGATGGTTTGAGGAGGGATTGTTGTGGTTGGGGTTGAGGTTGAGATTTGGTCGCGGATTTATACTTCAGACTCAAGGGGTTTCTTCTTTATCTTAAAGTGTAGGTGTAGGCTAGGCTAGGCACCAGTCTTTCCTTTGTGTTTATTAGTAGATGGTGTTGTGATAAGTGCTCAGACAACCCTATACTCCGTTCTGTGCTGGGCTTACAACCTTCGGAGTAGATGCTCCTATCGGAGGCAAGAATCAGCTCCGACGGCAAGGGACCAGTTCCGTGGATCGGGGTAATCACGAGTGACTAGACTCTAGACTCGATCGGGATTGCCGTTGACACTTAGTAAGTTCCAGTTTCGATCGAAAGATGATTAGAGATTAGATAATGCATACTCAAATTAGCACAAGTCATTACTATCAGTCATACTATGCATCGTAATGCAGCCAGCAGTCACCGTCGCAGTCACAATCATAGTCACAGTCACGGTTTGCCCTCCGTTGGCGCCGGACTCCGAACCCTCTCCACTACATACGGTTCATTGGGATACGGGGAGTGTGGTTGCTGTGACGGATACATCGGACCCTGTTGCTGTTGCTGCTGCACCTGCTGCACCTGCTGCGGTTGTTGCTGTTGCTGTCTATGCTGCGGATAGAACATCCGGCGATTTGGGCCTCCCTCGCGCGGCGCCGCCCGATTCTCCGTGCTCTTCGTCTGGTCGATCTCGCGCTTCACCCCCTCGTACATGTACTCGATGATGTGGATCTCCTGCTGGATGTCCAGCTCGCAGCCACTCAAGCAAAGCTCGCGCTCGCGCTGCTCGATGTACTCGCGGATGTTGCGCCACTCGTTCTGATAGTGTTTCAGCCGGTCGGGCAACCCAGAGCCCTTGAGGTACGTGAGCACCCCCGCCATGATTGTGTTGATCGCCCCGAACGCCGTCACCGCCGAGTGCGGCCCGCTCGCGGCGCCCAGCGCCGTCAGGGCTGCTGCCACCACGATCTGGATCCCCAGGCACACGTTGATCAAGACACTAAAGAACCGGTATCGCCGCCCCGCCGAGTGCTCCGCCTTGACGACGCGCGTGTAGATGCCGATATTGGGCGCCGTGCGGCGGTAGTGCTGGAGCGTCGTTAGCGCGGGAATGCTGTCGATCCCCGTCAACGCGCGGAAGACGAGCAATTTGTCCTGCGGCGGAATGAGGGATCCGACGTCGGTGGTGGAGATGGTCAGTTGGCGGGGTTGTTGTGGTTGCTGTGGGTGGTAGGGGTGGTGGTGCTGTTGTGGTTGCTGCTGCTGCTGCGGCGGCGGCGACGGCGGCGGCGGGACAGGAGGTGGCATTGCGGCGGCGCCCATTGCCTCTAAATCTCCGCCCGGCAGCATCCCAGGCGCCGTCGGGGGGAAAACCCCCGGTGAGGTCATTGGGGGAAAATGATGCTGCTCATTTTGCTCGCGTTGTGCACGAGGCAACAAATTCATAAAACGTCCAACAAAACCGGAGCGTGGATGTTGCGCCATCGTGGCGGGTGGAAAAGGGCGGGATTAACCTCCCGAAAAACACAAAAAACTTCAAAGCCCTCGCTCCAGAGGGGGAGACCGGCCCGTTTTAAGGAGCTCTGGGGAAGGGTGGATATCCCCCCTTGGGAGGTTTAATTATTACACATCGAGCCCGGCGCACCTGATGGACGCCACCCCTTTCTGCAAATGGCGCTACTCCCGTGGTGTTCGTGCGCATGGCAGTGCAAGATAGAGAAGCCGGCTGGCCCTTCATTGGTGCTTGACGGCGTGCAAGACCTGCAGCGTCGAGGCAATTTAAGCGGCCGGCTGGACCCTTGACCCACATGGATCGACAAGCAGCAGTTCGGCACGAAATGAGAGGATTGCGTGCGGTTTTCGAGTTCAGCGCGCTCAGTTCGGCAAATTTGACCCAATTGTGAGCTACCTCGTGATGGAAGGAGAGTTCAAATGTTTGGGGGTGACAAGGCTTTGTTGGTCGCTGCAGGAGGATGTGATAGTGGCGAGCTGAACGTGTTCTTGCCGGGGCCGTCATGAAGTTACGCAGTCTGCAGCGCAGTAGCTTGAACGAAGCTGATTAGCCCGTCGACCACACGAGAGAATCACAATGAGTTTGTGGGGTTAAAGGGGGAATTGGCAGATGACTCGCGATACGGACCTAGACTCGACAGTCTGGAGCAGGCTTCGCGCTAGCAAGGATTTTTCGGCCATGGCCGCCGTATCGATCACTCCAAAAGAGACGGCCACTGTCCGAGTCTCCGAGACAACGATCAGCCACGGGGCGGGCTGGAGCTCACGGCCCCATTCTGCAAGCACTAAGCCGGGTGAACCACGGATAGGCGCCTGTCAGATTGGAGGATGGGAAGTCCAAGCGATTCGACGATTCGAGGGAGTGAAGTGTGCTGTCCGCCGTCGATCCCACTTTCGTGAACTGGTCATGAACCAGTCTTTAAGCGACGTACTTCTGTCATGTTTGTTGTGGTGGCATCGTTAACCGGAAGTTGGCGGGACGGCATGTTTCGACACTGGAATAGATTAATTAATGACCCGCCTCCGATCGGCAATTGCAAGTTGTGACTGACCGAAAGATTAATCTCCATCGCAACACCAACATCTCCCATGATGCCAGCGGAGTCTCACAAGAGTAAAGCACATGTATGGTAAGTGAGAGCGACCGAGCAGTGCAAGAGAAAGAAGATACAAAGTAGCGAGCCAAGAACGATCGAGCGATAAGAAAGACGCCGGCGGGCTTAGTTATCAGTTATCTCGACCGTTCCCCGCGCTTAGTAATCCCCCCTCTCCCCCGGGACTCTGGTCTGTCAAGCATCCCGAAAAGGAAATCGTCGCAATTGCCGGCGATAAGGGAAAAAGGGAAAAAGCGCCAGAAACCGAGTCAATGGCGCAATCTAACCCCCTCACGTCCACTCTTGCATTGACGCTCGACACTTTCGAGATTCCTTCATGTCTACTACACACTCACAATCGCAATTCACCATGGGAGACGCACCTCTAGCCCAAGACCGGATCCTCATCACCAACGCCGGCGATTTCTCGCCCGCTCTCCTCGAGGAGATCCAGGCCAAGTTCGCCCACGCGGATATCACCTATCTGAAGCTTGAGAACTTTGCCCCAATCCCCAGCGGTATGCTTGCTGTTTTCTTCGAGAGACTTTCTCGATGATCGAGAGTTTTATTATGCGAAATACTGACCCCCCCACCTCGCAGAATACGCCCAAAGAGCCACCCATATCGTGACGTTCAGCAACCTCCCCAACGTCGAAGATGTGCGCAAGTACGTGACAGTCCCCTTCTTCTTATCACTTCGACATCCCCCAAGCCCCTCAAAACTAACGTCAGCAACAGCGTCAAGCTCATCCACTTCTTCTCTGCCGGCCTCGACCACATCATGACGCACCCGATCGTCCAGACCACCACAATCCCACTGACGTCCAGCTCGGGGATCCACGGGCCCCCGATCGCCGAGTGGGTGATCATGAACTGGCTCGTGGCCTCGCGGCGGTTCGTGAACATCTACAAGAGCCAGGAGCGCCACCACTGGGGCAAGTACGGGGAGTGGATGAGCGGGGTCCACGACCAGGTCGGCCGGAAGGTCGGGATTCTGGGGTACGGGAGTATCGGGCGGCAGAGTACGTTTCCCCCCTTCACACAAAAACCGACTCCCCGACTTTAGCGGGAGGTCTATATAGCCGATAGCTAGCTAATTGTGGGCGCAAAAGTCGGCCGCGTCGCCTCCGCCCTCGGCATGCAGGTGCACGCCTACACGGCCTCCCCACGACCGACGCCCGCCTCCCGCGTCGATACGGGGTACATCGTGCCCGGCACGGGGGACCGCGAGGGCACGATCCCCGTCTCGTGGCACCACGGCACGGATCGGGCGTCGATCCACGCCTTCCTGGCGCTGGGGCTGGACCACCTCGTCGTCGCGCTGCCGCTGACCCCGCCGACGACGCATCTGCTGGGCGCGGCCGAGTTCCGGCTGCTGGCGGCGCATGCCTCGAATAAACCCTTCGTCACGAACATCGCCCGCGGCAAGATCGTCGACCAGACCGCGTTGGTGGCCGCGCTGCGCGAGGGCGTCCTCGGCGGCGCCGCGCTGGACGTCACGGACCCCGAGCCCTTGCCCGCCGACGATCCGCTGTGGGAGGCGCCGAACGTGCAGATCAGTCCGCATATCAGCGGCGCTGGGCTGGAGTATATCCCGCGGTCGTTGGATATCCTGAAGGAGAATCTGGGGCGGCTGGCGCGCGGGGAGGGGAATTTGAATGAGTATAAACGCGGGAAGGGGTATTGAACATTTCCGTTTCTAACGGGAATCCAGTTCCAAGACGGGGAGGTTATGTGGAGGATTTCTCTCCTGCGATTCAATTAAGATATAAAGAATAGATTACATGATCGTTGCCGTTGTACAGAGTATATCGAAATAAACACACATGAGGGAAGAAGAAAGAAACCTATTTCGTGAGCAAGCCACGAAGGCCCTCCTCGACGACAACGCCCACCACCCCGAAGCCGACGACCGCCCACGTCCACGGGTTGACGATCTCCTTGAACCCGGGCCAGAAGCTATTTTTCTTGGTCTTCCACTCCTGGAGCTGGTCGTACTTGTGCAGGTCCTCGGTCTTGTAGCGCTCCTCCTGGCTGGCCTCGGTCATCTTGTCGCCGCCGATGAAGCGCAGGAAGACGTAGTTGGTCAGGGGTCCCAGGATGACGAGCGGGTTGAAGTTGGTGGCGCAGTTGATGAAGGCGAAGCCCAGGTGCACGAGGGTGTCGCCGAGGTAGCTGCCGCAAAAAAAACATGGTTAGCCGGTGGCCTTTCTCCCCCTAATCTATACAAACAAGAATTGCAACTGGGGCTGGGGACCGGGAACACATACTTGGGATGTCTAACGATGCTCCACACGCCGGTGCGGCACAGGTCGGGCCTCTCGGCGCGGTGCGCCTCCATCTGCCCGTCGGCCAGGACCTCGAGCGCGAACCCGGCGCCGAACAGCCCCACGCCGAAGGCACGCAGCGCGGCCTGCACGTCCGCGTCCAACGCGACGCTGGGGCTCGTCAGCCGGAAGGGCAGGGTGAAGGGCAAGCTGATCAGCGTCAGCAGCGCGGCCTCGGGCAGGTACTGCTTCCAGAGCATCTCCTTCCAGAAGCCGACGGGGTTCTGCTTCTTGAGCTGCACGTAGCGCGCGTCGTCGGCGCCGCGGCGCAGGGTGCGCGAGGCGATGCGCGCGAACAGCCGCGTGCCCCAGGCGGTCACGAGCGACAGGAGGGTCTTGTCAGTCCACGAGAGGGCGCGCCAGGCCGTTTGCGGGGAGACGTTGTTGTAGAACACCTGGTGGCCCACGGCGCTCCACCAGGCGTTGATCACCTGGCTGGCTGGCCAGTTCCAGTCCTTGAGCTCGGCTTTGTCGGTCGCGCGCGACGCCGCCCACGCCGCCAGGTCGAGGGTCGTGTGCAGCGCGAACGAGGGGAGGATGGTCGAGCGCAGGATGCCCAGCTCGCCCGTGGCGAGGCCGGGGCTGCGGAGACGGTCCGCCTGCGCTAGCGGCGAACCTGACCCCGTGAGATTCATGGTCGCGGTTGTTGTGGTTGTATTAGAGATTTGGTCTGAGCGAAGAGAAAAAAGGATTCGCGTGAATCTGGGGGAGGGAGTTGGTTATAAATGAAGTCTGGGGTAGGCTGTTGATGTCAGTATTATGTAACGTGGTGATGACGTCGTACTGTCACTTTCTTGCTCGTCCCGAATTGGCCAAGGCCAGGCTTGGAGCTCGGCAATACAACTTGGAAGCTTGATCCGCAGGCATGTATGTGTGTGTGTAATTAGATGAAATAATTTCTATTGCAAATTAAAGCGCAATATAAGCAGCCAGCTGCAAGGAAATGTGAAACATGAGCTAATTATGCGTGTGTGACAATGCTGGTATAGGTAATGCTGTATAAGTATGCTTGGCGATCATTAGATCATTGAGACGGAGATGGAAAGTTGAAATGCAATGGAAGAACATTCGGTTGTGCTTCTTTATATCTGGCTCGTATCAATTCATGTAAACGCTGGGTCCATAGATCAATTGGGGAGTCGGTCGCGAAAATACTCGACGTGTCAGTCCCAGTCACGGGTTCCGTGTATAAGGGTTCTGGGCTCATTCCTTTAGCTAGTTCCAAGAGCAGTGAGACGTCTGTCGATACTGTCACACCCGTATCAAAAAGCGCGTGCTCCTCTGGGATATTCTCAAATGGCAGCTTGTTAGTGCTGATTCGCTTGGGTTTCGACGTCCCGTCCGAGGTCGCGTTCTGCGCGCCGTAGCGTATCAGGTATGACCTCGGATCGTGTGGAGACAGCACGGGTCTGTTTGTCTGCTCCAGCTCGACCATATCATGAGGATGGCCGGTCGCTGGATTGGAGCTGAGAGCAGCTCGCGCATTGAGGTATCGGTTCAGGTGCGGTGAGCGGGGGGTAGACGTGGCCTGACTGCTCTGGAGCTGTTTACGCCGCTCCTGTATGGCATCGCGCTTCCGGCGTTCGAAGTCCAGTGCTTTCTCAAGTTCGTCTTGACTGTCCCTGGACAGTTGATGAAGCCTTGAGGACCATCGTTCGAGGACTGGAAGTCCGCGGTGATTGCCCTGGATCTCCGCATCTTCAGTTGCTGAGGGTGAGCGGTCCAGGGGCTGCGACATCGCGGTCGCCGCAGTGGGGCCGTCAGGTACATCGTCGGCGGGGGTTTGGGGTTCCTGGAAGGTTGTATTGGACACTTCGAAACGCTGGGCTGCTAAGTTCGCCAAAGAAGGCTCCTCTGGTTCCTCACGCGGCTGCTCTGAGGACTCTAATCGGGACATCGCCACTTGCGTAGTTTTTCCAAACCAGGTGTCAAGCGATCCGTTTCCGTAACGCTCTCTGTCGCGATCCCGCATTGCACGTTTCACACTTTCGTGAGTATTGTGCTCTTGAGGACTGCGCGAAGCCTGTAGTCTAATGGGGGAAATCTGAGCTCGTGACGGAGAGATGGACAGCGTGCTCGTGCTCGTGCTCGATGCGGACGGACTCGGAAGAAGCGACTTTGGTGAATGAGCAGATCGCGACTCTAATGAGTTTCTGCGACTCTCTGCAAAATTGTCGCCGACGACTTCGTAGGTTGACTGAGTATGTGGCAAGGTCCGAGAAGACCCGCTGGGTATATTCAACTTTGTGAAAGACCATGGGTTCAGCGCTTCCAGGCGCTTCCGTCTTATGTTGTTCAAATCGGACGTATGGGATGCATCGGTATACGGTGGCGTGACCTTCAGCATTGAATGTGCTGACATGAACCCCGGCGGGTGACTGCTCGTTGTTGTACTCTGCGTAGCCTCGATCGAGTCCTTGCGAGCCAAAAGCAAGTCAAACCCATTCGACTCTCTGACCGGCGCTTTTCCCTTCTGCAAAGAGCGTGGCTGCTCGGTGGATTCAGTTTGTCCTCCGTAGATGCCGCGAAGCAAGTCCTCCACGGGGGAAAGCAGCTCCTGCGGGTCTTCAAGCAAGACATCATCCTTCGCAGGCTCGATGTTGACATCATACGTCGCTTCCTGACAGCGAATATGTAGGCACAGAAACGGGTCGGTAATGTTCGATGAGCCCTGCTGACGACTCGCCGCGTGTTTTATATAAGCCTTAAATAACTTCGCAATGTCTTGGCCGAGACCTCTCGCAGCCGACAGCGGTCTACCATCAATGCTGACGTATTGGCCCGAGTTGCTGGTTCGCGCAATATCTGACACAAGTCAGTCAAAACTCCGAATATAGTCTACGGAACACATACCAAGCTCTGGGTCCGGGAGAAGTGCGGTCAAGTGATAGTGCCGTCCGGTCTCTTTCTCCATGCCAGAGGGAGGATCATCTCCCCGTTCCCTTACAACACAGTTCGAGGCAACGTCCTTACCCACCACCTTGAAGGCGGCGTCCGAGAGAGTCGCATCCTTGCCTGGCGCGTACATCCAGTGGTTGCTCTCGTTCTTCGCCCTCAGTACTTTGAGGGACAGCCGCTTCGCCGGCTGCGCCAAGGCATAGGCCTGGACCAGCTTCTTGATGCGGACCAGCGTCTTGGCGGCGTTCTTCGAGGCCGTCTGCCGTCGCACGGGTATGTGCTTGAAAAGATCCGCGATGCGAACTGTCGTTCCCACCGGGTGCGCCGCGCGCTGCGTACTGCCGGCGGATTTTCAGTATTTCTCCTCCCCTCGACATAACGAACTTGGACGACGTACTTACCTGATCAGTTCCCCGTCTCGACCATACTTGAGCACGTGGCCGACCGACTCGTTCTCAACTCTGGTTGTCACGACCACGCTGCTGGAGACTTCGGCAGCACTGGCGAGCGCTTCGCCGCGGAAGCCCAGCCATGTTCCTCCGACATGCCGGAGATCTTCCACGGTCTGGATCTTACTGGTGAAGGCGCGTCTGCACACGAATGGGTGGTCTTCGCTTGGGATGCCGGTCCCGTTGTCTTTGACTTGCACCACATCGACAGTGTTCTGCGAGATCTCGATGGTCACAGAAGTGGCTGATGCGTCGAGGGCGTTGTCCAACAGCTCCTTAACAATCGAGCAGGGGTCGGAGATGACGGACGCCGAGCCGATCGCCCGTGCGGTTGTTGGAGGGAGCGCCGCGATTGGCATTTCTCTTGGACTCAAACAGGTTAAGAGGTCATGCTGGTAAGGTGTTTAGAGTATATGGGTTTGATTGAACAGATGCAAGGTATATAGAAGATAAGATGCTCTTGATGCGGTTGCTGCAATGGTATATTATTTGTTCCAAGTTGTTCCTGAAAAGGCGAACAGAAGATGCTCGGTATCGTATCTCCACGCACACTAATCCCCATCGGGTCAGATTCGCTTAGTCAGTCACCCAAAGCTTCGCTCGCCGAGCATGCTACGAAGCCCATGGGTTGTCTCCTCTTCACAGTGCTTTTCTCCATGCCTTGACCCATAACTACAATATTGAGCGGCAGTCCTTTGTAGTCAGTGTACTAAGTAAGTGGAAGTAACTGGCAAAATTTGAGATTCGCGGCCCGAGATCGGAGATCCAAAGCTGTGGATTCGCAAATCCGTTACAGCCATCGGCTCTGTCTCGGCAAAAGGGAGGAAGTCTACAATATGGGGTCATCAGAGAAAGATTCTTAGCTCAAAGTCTTTCACTCTTCATCTTTTCGAGTGGCAATAAGCGCATATGAGCCACGACTTTTCAAAAGATCTTACACAATCCGGAAACCAGGTACATTGATTAATCCGAGCATCCGTATTCTTTGCCAGGATCCGACGTCTTGCGCCCAGATAATCAACAATAACAAACACTTTTGTAGTGGCTATAAAACAGAAATCGTAAACATGGCGCAGACGCTTGTATACATGAAAGCGACCTGCCAGCAGAAACAACGTCAAACATCATCAGTCATTGAGGTTGTCCAGCTGCACCGTAATAACGATCGATACAATAAAAGTCGTCAGGATGATCTAAATCTCACATGGTCATATCAGAACCGCAATCTGCCGAACCTTGAGGTAAACTCACCAAGCCGATCAGTATCCCGATCAGATTCAGCTCCCAGCCCCCCGCGTAAACCGTGCCCAAGGCCACCATATTCTGCTGCTTCCAGAAGCGATACGCGCCCAGGGAAGCGATGATAATGGCCGCCCCGTAGCAGGTCACGGAGAGCGGCACGCCCACCTCGTAGAACCCCAGCGCCAAATCCGGGGAGGCCATGTGCTGGAGGCGGAATAATTGCGCGATCAGCACGCCCTGCATGGCGACCATGACAGAGGTGCGGATGTACGCCAAGAAGGTTCGTTCCAATGCTGGTTCAGGACTCCAGGTTAGTTGTGTGTGCATAATCGATATTGTTTACTTGAAGAATCGATCGATGGTGGTGGGCTATTCGCTGGAGCGTGGGTTGGGGTGGTGCAATCGCCATGTGGGATTCCGTCATTTTAGCGCGGCGATCATTGAATACGAGTAGGTACTCCATATAAATGCAATCATCCCAGACAACTGTACAGAAAAGAATGAGGAAGAATGCATCTCACCGAAATGATCCCGATTACTGCGTTGTGGCACGGTCAGCACCACGTTTCGCGTCCAGAAGCGTTCGAGACGCCCCCAGGCCCCCTTGCGTGACTCCCGACTGCGCTGAGTCTGAGTGGTGGCCTGGGAGACCGTTCGGAGCGTTCTGACGCGGTATTCCCCGGAGGAGATCGAATCGGTGGAAAAGCCGGCCTCGTCCATGTCTTGCGTCGAAACGTTGCGCAGTTCGAATGCATCGCGGTCGCTGTCGTCGTCGCTATGGCTCTCGCGACGGTGTTCGGCGGTGTTGACCGCTGTTTCAGTTGGGGGATTGGGATTTTCGTCTTGACCTTGACCTCCCACTGTGTTGAAACGGTCGTCTTCGGCATGATGCTCGCGTACTTCAGCCATTGGGAATGAAGTCTAAAGGGATCTGTACGACATTTCCTAGAATTCAGCAAGGGTTGTGTGGGCGAGAAAGGTTCTGCATGATCTGGCCACGACGAAGCTCTTCCCCGGTCGGTCGGGGGGAGTCGGCGAATGCGGTGGGAAGGACGATGATGATTGATGGATGATGTGTCACCCACCCTGGCCTTCCCTCCGATCCCCCGCGTTTTGGCAAAGGCCGGGTTTCTTATCTGGGATTTCCCCCTCTTATCGTCCATCGCTCATCCATGGTACGTACAGTCAAAACACTTAGTACCTAGACGGTAGATCTGGGTTCAATTATGGTTCCCTACACCTGCGCACCCAATTACTACTCTACAATCAACATGACCACCATCATCACAGATGAACCTTCGCCCACGCCTCCTGCTTCTCCTCAAACACCGCCATACTCGGAGGAGCAATGCTCTCGAACAGCGGCGCCTTCAAGAATGCCTTCCCAGGCCTTCCGGGCGTGAGCGTATACAACGGACTATATTAGATGAGCATCGCTCGTTTTTGTTGACTGTCGCAAAGGTCGACTTACCTCCCACAGCTTGAGCAGAAGTGACGCTGCAATCCCCGCATCAGCATCAGCATCAGCATCAGCCATATCAGCCTCTCTCTCCCACACGCACAAAAGAACAGGTGACGACAACATACCGAGATATTATTCCCAGACCGAGTGTTCGGGTCCTGATAAACCTTCTTCACCCCATTGGGATCCTCCACGGTCATGTCATTTTCATCAACGAGATAATTGACCGAGAAGACTTGAAGCAGTTAGCACCGAGTTAGCACCGAACACGCAGCAAGAGAAAAAAAACGCCAAGGCAGCTAAGCTTTGGGAGAAACTCACGTCCGCCCCCGGCTTTTTTACAGTTCGTGCTATCCGGCGCGCGTCAGCGATACACATACAAATGATCCCAGCGGTAGGGAGCTCTAGATAGACAGCTACCTACCAATGGCATATCACCGAGTTGGCAGGCTGTTGGGGTAAGTTGATGCGCACACTCGCACAGTTGCATTGGCCGATGTAAGACATTTCGATGGCTGCTGCAGTTCGGGACCGTTAATGCTGCTGGAGGGAGTGGAGTGAGCCAAAAGACTTTATAGGTTCCATCTGCGGTGAGTTATCTGTTGTGTGTGCGACGGTTTGTTTCACTTTGCACCAGTGGGGACTGCCCTCAACCTTGTTTCGGCTCATTTCCTTGATCAGGATTTATAAGCGCAAGTCGAAGCACGGGTGCATCTGTGATCTGAGGTTTGAGGTCTTGTGTATTCCGCTGGTCGGCCGGCAGTGGGTTTTGACTCGTGCCGAGCCATGAGCCCGCTCAATGTGCTTCCATGCTCGCTCTTCTGAAATGCCTATAAAACCGAGTAACCAAAATGATGCTCTGATGGTGGGTCTCACCGCCGGCCCAGACTTAATCTCATCAGTTCCACTCGGGCAATGGCTGTGGGAACATCTGACAGCCTGTGCGACTGTTTGCGCTGAAGACAACACAACATGTACATAGATTGTGCCAAGTGCACATATTGTCGCTGGCAGCGGGAGTTCGGCATTTGTTCCGCACACCAACCCATAGTGACGTCATGGATCACCGCCGCCAAGTTGCAACAGCTGACTAACCGCTCAGTACAAATATGGTCATGTGACCCGGCAGTTAGAGCGTGTGGACTTTCTCTTGAGAAGCGAATTGTATATGATCGAAGTATTGTGAATGTGAAGCAGCGTTGACCATAGCAATCACCCAGAACTCCTAGTCTTGGCAGTAGGTTGGCAGCCTGAAGAAGACTGCGTGCTATACAACCCCAAAGGTAGCCAGAGACCGTCCTCCAGCAGAAGGGCATGAATAGATAAGGTAGGCAAGATTGGAATCGTCCCAAAGAGAGAGTGTGTACCGTCGAAAGTACAGCTACCAATGTATCTATAATCGCTGTCAGTTGCAGGTCGACTTCCGCCCGAAGGCAGATAGGTACACCAAAACAGACTGCTTTATCCTTACATGTCGGGGAGAGGGGATAACCCAGCATGAATCTGTTCTGATGCAGAATCGAAAACAAAGGCATAAGGGAGCATCGGAAAACATCTGCTCCAAGAAAAGAGAATATTGAACCTGCGCCCGCGAAGTTAACCCACTCTGGAAAACACCGAGGGGAAGTCGATTCAGGTACAGTACAATGCAGTGGAAGAAGCATCGCTGCGCGTGGAAACAACTTAGACAAGTCATGGACGGTAACGTACAATTGGTATAAAGCTACTCGAGTAGCATAGTGATGAACTAGCCCATAATGGGGCCTGTTGCCTCCACCTGCTCTCCCCCGCTTCAAGATAAACGAAGTGACATAGGACTGAACTGTTATATTCTTGTCTGACGAGAACACCTGCTCACACTCGTATGGCGCTCCACCACTACCTACAGTACAATCCGGGGATAAGCGGAGAGCCACCCCCAGGGCAGTCCCAGGGAGTAATAAGCCCGAGCTGGGCCGCAGAAATACCGTCCAGTCCCGCTGACTTCACACTATAGAGTCATACGAGCCCAAGAAACACATAGTAGTAGTTTTGGCCCCCGTGCTCTAGACAACAACCACCGTAAGCCTCCTCAAACGAATTCGAGGTGTGGACCCACTAGTAGAACCATTGCGCCTCGTAAAGACACAACGCCATCTATTCCGTACATACTTCTATATAGAGCGAGAGCGCAGCCTCCTCACCCGAAACCCAGTCAGATCTTCTATCTTCCACCTCTCAACATCATCATCATGCCCCCCAGTATCTCCGTAATCATCGTCGGCGCCGGTCTGGGCGGACTCGCTACGGCCATTGGGCTGCGCCGCGCCGGCCATCAGGTCACTGTGCTGGAGAAGGCGCCGGCTCTAGGAGAGGTATGCTCTTCCTCCCCCGCCTCCGCCCCCGCCCCCCACCCAGCTTCACAAGTAGTGTCTGTCTAATAGTTGCATGCATGCAGATAGGAGCGGGGATCAAGGTCCCGCCGAACTCAGGGCGGGTCTTCCGCGAATGGGGTCTTCAGGACGCGCTGGAGAAGATCTGCATCTGTCCGCAGGAGAACCAGATGCGGTCGTACGGCGACGGGGAGGTGCTGTCGACGATGCCGCTGGGTCGGAAGAGCATGGTGGAGGCGTACGGGATCCCCTACTACGTGGTGCACCGGGTGGACCTGCACCACCTGCTGGCGGAGGCGGCGCAGCGGGAGGGGGCGGTGATCGAGCTGGGGACGGAGGTGACGGGGGTGCGCGGCACGCCGGAGCAGGCCTTTGTGCAGCTGGCCGGGGGGGCAGAGCGGGCGGCGGACCTGGTGCTCGGGGCGGACGGCGAGCGGTCGCGCGTGCGCACCTCGCTGCTGGGCCACGAGTTCCCCTGGCGCGACAGCGGCGACCACGTCTTCCGCGCCACCGTGCCCCTGGCGGCTCTGGAGGCCGACGAGCAGCTGCGCGCGCTCACCCGCGGCATCAACTGGTGGGTTGGCCCCCGCGGCAACGCCCTCACCTACCCGCTCAAGCGCGGCCGCCTGCTCAACATCGTCCTCACCCACGTCCATCCCCCGGATGCCACTGTGCAGTTCGCCCCGCAGCCCATCGCGAAGGAGGCGGTGGCCGCCGAGTTCGCCGGCTGGGACCCCTTGTTCCATCGTCTGTTGGACCTGACTACCACCTGCGCGCGTTGGACCCTGCTGCACACCGACATGCCGTCCCAGTGGACGGGCGAGACGGGCAACATCGCCTTGCTTGGGGATGCTGCGCATGCAGTCTTACCTTACCTGTGAGTTTACCTCTCCCTTCATCGTCTCTGAGAGTCTACAAGCCAATGAACCCCGGAGACTAACCACAAATCTCACGCAGCGCCCAAGGCGCAGCGCTGGCCTTCGAGGACGCCGCCGCGCTGAGCGTCCTCTTCGGTGCGATGCAAGACAAAGCGCAGATCCCGGATCTCCTGACCATCTTCGAGGCCATCCGCCAGCCCCGGGCGCGGGAGATGCGCCGCCGCGTCAGCATGGCGCGCGACATCTGGTCCCTGCCGGATGGACCTCAGCAGCGCGAGCGGGACCGCCAGCTGCGGGAGCACGAACACGACCCCTACGACGGATATCCGAACGTCCTGGCGGATCCCGCCCTCACGCGGTGGATGTTTGGCTACGATGCGTTCGAGGCGGCGCGCGAGGCGTGGCGGAAATTCGCGAGGGGCCAGTTTCCTATGACTCGCGGGACGTGGAAGTTGAACCGGGAGGGCCGGGAGTAGATGCTGTGTGATTATGGTTAGAGTACTATGAATAGCCATTTGTTTGTGGTTCCTGTTTTGTTCCTTGCTTGAGAAGAATACGAGACTTTGTAGACCAGAGAAAGGATAATAGATTGACACAGTAAGACTTGGGTTTGTGATATCTTGACCAACGCCGTCTGATAGAAGGACTTGCCTTCGGCCGTTTTCTGGGGCCAGAAATGGATGCCAGCTGGTCTGAGTGAATGGCCCCATGCACTACCACTCGAGCAACCATGCTGATGGGCTGTCATATTATCTTCATGGTCGGTGCATTGGACTAGCCAGCTACTAGCTCCTATGCCACGCGACGCTAATAACGTCCGAAGAACAGGCTGCAGGAAACATGCGGAGAATACGACAAGACCTCGAGTCTCACCAGCCTGTCGTAATTCATGCGGCGATGACGATACGCCCAGTCGAGATCGCACTTTACGAAGGATTGATATAGGTGTGTAGTCTGAGGGCAGGGATTCATGGCACTGCTCACACATGCCAGCTTCGGTCATGTGTGCACATGGCCCCCCTGGCGTATATTAAGGCAACAGAGATTGCACCACATGGCATATCCATCCCTAGCAACAATGCAAACCATGGCTACGACCGAAACACAGACGCTCCTAACCCGCCTCACGGCGGTAAGCCAACAGGTGCCTGAGGATCCCGCCGTGTCTGCCACCGAAACACAGGCTCTCCTCGCCAGTCTCGCGGCGTTACGCCAACAAGTACCTGCAGATGACGATCTTCGCCGGAAACTGTCCCACGCACTGTCGCAGGCCCTGGTGGCAGTCGAGCGCCCGTTGGAGACCGTCCACCGGATCTCTTTCGCAGTGGGTGCTGCCCGCTCAGAATCATCTTCAGTAGCGTTACTCTGACACAAAAACAGCCATTGCAACTGACGATGACTAAAGTCGGGATCGATCTGAAACTCTTTGAGATTCTCGTCTCGAGAGGAGAGTCAATGAGCCTGGTGGAGCTGACCCAGGCCACCGGAGCAGACCCTGTGCTGGTCGCGCGTATCCTCCGCTATCTGGCCGCCTTCCACCTGCTCGCTGAAACCGGAGTCGACCGGTTCCAGGCCACCCCAGCGACCCAGGCCCTCACCGTGCCGGGGTTTGCCGCGGGGATCAAGCACCAGTCAGTTCTGAGCCCCCGTCCCGTTCTCTCGTGTCAGCACGACTCACGACTCACGACGCACGACGCACGACTAATCTAATTGACCACAGTTTCGAGGTTCAACTGCCCGCCTGGGCGGCCCTTCCGGCCTTCCTCGCCGCCGCCAATTATCAAACCCCCTCCGACCGGGAGCGCACGGCATTCCAGCAGGCCCACCAGACCGACCAGACGGTCTTCGCCTGGTTTATGGGCGGCAGCGCCCCACCACGACTGTTCGAGGAATTCAGCCTGTGGATGAGCGCCCAGCGCGTCGGGCAGCCCATCTGGCTAGACTTGTTCCCGCTGGAACGATTGCTTACTTCTGCCACTGCCGCTAGAACCACGGCCCCCACTACCCTCACAGCCACCAACTTGGTAGAAACCTCGGCATCACCGTCCCTCCCACCACCCCCCATCTTCGTCGACATTGGGGGCGGCGTCGGCCACCAGTGTGTGGAACTGCTGAAGCGGCTGCCCCAGTTGCACGGGCGCGTGGTGCTGGAGGACCTCGCGCCCGTGGTGGCCCAGGCGCTGCCGCACGCCGGGTTCGAGCGGCGGGCGCACGACTTCTGGACGCCGCAGCCGGTGGTCGGGGCGGGGTTCTACTATCTGCGCAACGTGCTGCACGACTACCCGGACGAGCAGTGCGTGCGGCTGCTGGGGCTGCAGCGGGCGGCGATGGGGGCCGGGTCGGTGGTGCTGGTGGACGAGATCGTCTGCCCGGCGCGCGGGGCGGGTCCCGCCGTGGTGGATATGGACATCACCCTGCTGGCGTGCCTGGCGGCGCAGGAGCGCACGCTGGCGCACTGGACCCGGCTGTTCCGGGCGGCGGGGCTGGCGCTGGTTGAGGTCGTGCCGTATGTGACCGAGGGGGGGCATAGTGTGATGGTGCTGGAGCGGTTGGCTGAGGGGGATGTATAGTGTATGTACTTAGTGGATTTAGGATTGTGGTTCAGCTGACTGTACTCCGTACTGTATAGTGTATCTACTCGTATATGTACAGTAGTACAGTACAGTAATACTAATGATGAGTACGAAGGGAGTGGGCCATTTCCTGTGCCTGGATGTTCCATTGATACAGTACTGTACACATGTCCAATAATTCATAAGTCAATTATACAATCGCTGTATCCATACCATACCGTCCTCCACCCGAAGGAAGAAAAGGGCCCCTGCCGAGCACGGCGGAGGATGCGTCGCATCCTGCTGGATTGAAATGGAAAGGATTTTCGAAGCTTAGCATTTGTCGCTAGGTTACACAACTTAATGCGACTTGGCCGTTACAATGATTATCATGGTAACACAGACTTAATTTCTCCAGCCTTAAAACATCTGTGTTCTCTGAGACCCGTATTTCTGTCCAAAAGACAGGTCAGGATGAATTTAGTGCTTACAGCTCTCCGACCCGCCCCTTTCCTCATTCACTTAGCACGGCACTAGGGACCGCCTAGGGCTTATGTTCTCACCTGGAATCCCCCCAATGGCAAGGCTGATTGCCATGGTACGACTCGCATCCGACTTGACTTCTTACCGGTCCAGACGTCTCCAGGAACAAAGAAAGAAACCGTGTGGCACAGTAGAAGTTGAATGATTACCCAGGAAACGGCCCCCTCTCTTATCTATTATCGCATCGCATTAGTGCTGACCTGCGCGGTGTCACCGCCTCAGTTTTCCCATCAGAGAGACAACAACCCAGGGTTACATCGACGCGCTAACAGGACACTATTCTCGCTAGAGAGGTAGCTTACTCCGTACAGTGCTTTAGCAAGTTCGTACTAGGTCACTGTATTCGCTCTCCCCGAGCGAAATACCTGCCCAATGAAACGCATCGCATCCATCAGGCACAGCGCTCATCGCCGGTCTGTGTACCTAGTAAACTCCCCCTCCCCCACCCCCACCGGGCGCGAACAAGCCCCGCGACAGGGGGTGGATTATTCCATCTTGTACAGTACAGTACCTTAGCACCCATCTCCATGTCTAGCTAGCTAGAGCTGAATCGGAAAACAATCTGGGTTTGGGGGGTCAAAGGGTGCGATGAGATCGAATTCAGTATAAAACCTCCACCTCAGCCAAATAATTCAACCCATCCCATCCCCACTAAGTTACCTTTCACTCTCCAACCCCCCTCCCCCTTCACCTTCCCATCTCCCACCATCTACCCCTACCCCCACATACACACCCTCAAAACCATCCACAATGGCCGAAACCGTCGCCGAAGTAACAGCAGCCGTCAACGCCGCGCTGGCCAAACTCTCCCCGACCGACGAGATCCCCGACGCCGCGCGCTTCGGCCTCATCGATGCACTGGAGAAGCTCAAGGGCGCGGTCGAGCCCCCGATCGCGACGGTGCTGAACATCTGCTGGGCGGTGTGTTGCCCTCCCCCGATGCTCCTACCAGCTTTCCTCAAGCTTTCATCAAAGAAGAATAAATAGACTTTCAAACTGAATCGATATTGAATGGGGTTACTGACGCACCCTAACTCAAAGGCCCACCCCCTCATCGCCCTCCGCATCGCCATCGGAATGGGCATCTTCGATGCCTTCGCCGCCGCCGGCCCGGGTGCCGAGTTGACGGCCGACGAGCTGAACGCGAAGACGAAAGGGGATAAGGACATGCTTGGTTGGTCTCTTTTTTTCCAGACCACTTTTTGGTGAGCGATGTGTGGAGACATGGACTAATTCAGGTGTCTGGGGTCTGCGACAGTCCGCATCATGCGCCTGCTGAGCGCCAACCGGCTGTTCACGGAGACGGCAGCGGAGAAGTACCAGGCGCAGCCGTTTGCGCTGGCGTTTGCGACGGGGGCGCCGCCTAGCGAGGTGATTAAGAATTTGTACGTATACATGTTTCCGAGCCCAGCCCAGCCTGGGGAGTGGAGGGATACTGACTGACTGGGGCCCACCAACAGCCACATGATCCTGCGGGCGACAGCATACACGCACGAGTTCCTGGCGGCGCGGGACTACACGAGCCCCGAGGACGCGTACGAGACGCCGTTCCAGCTGGCGTACAACACGCCGCTGCACCACTTCGAGTGGCTGGGCACGAACGCGGAGGAGCAGCATGCCTTCAACACGGTGATGGAGACGAGCAACCGCGCCGTCGAGGGGGAGCAGTGGTACGACTTCTACCCGTGGGCGGAGCGGCTGGCCGCCACGGAGAACGAGGACGCAGACCGCGTGCTGCTGGTGGATATCGGCGGCGGCAAGGGCCACGACCTGCAGCGGTTCCAGACCGCCCAGAACCCGGGCCGGAAGCTGGTGCTGCAGGATCTGCCCAGCGTGATTGCCGATATCCCGGGCCCGTTGGGCGCGGGCATCGAGGCGCTCGGGTACAGCATGTTCGACGCGCAGCCCGTCCGCGGCGCCAAGGCGTACTACATGCGCACCGTGCTGCATGACTGGCCCGACAAGCAGGCCCTGCAGGCCCTGGCCCGCGTGCGCGAGGCGATGGCCCCGGACTCCGTGCTGTTGATCAACGAGAACACTATCCCCGAGACGGGCGTGCCTCGCTTCAATGCGAGTGTCGATCTGATCATGTTGTCTATGTTCTCGTCGCTGGAGCGCACGGATAAGCAGTGGCTGAGTCTATTGGAGCGCGCGGGCTTCAAGGTGGTTAAGGTGTGGCGAGCGGAGAACCAGGGGACTGGGTCGAATGCGCTGTTTGAGGCGGTGCCGGTTTGAGTTGTATAGCTAGGGTTCTAGAGCGGGGGGATACCTGTTAATTCAGTTCGGTCGTTTTTTTTCCATGCATGGAGAACAAAGTGAATAGATCCAGCCTTGTTGCACGCTGCTTCATCGTAGGCTTGATGCTGGCCATCAGTAGCATCTATGGTCTTGGGAATTTAGGGTCTACTGCAACCAGGCGGGAAACCATTCCTATAGAGTACGCCTATATCAGAAACCAGGTAAAGGCAGTTGAAGTGGACATTGCCCCCCCCCCTCCCCAATATTAGGCACTACACTGGCATTAGACATAGGAGTGGGAAAATTCATCTCACAAGAGAAAAAGAAATAGAAAGAATCAGAGAGGGAGACTGATCAAACCAACTGCCCAGAAGCAGTGAAGTCGACAAGATAGTCCAGAACACATGGGAACAAGCCAGTAGCAACAGCAAACAGGCAGGTCTCTCTAGAAGTACTACTGTACATAACTGGCCCACGGTAACTCGGCTCTTCCACAAAAACGAATCCAAGTTCATAGAGCCGGGAGAGCAAAAGCGGGCTAAAACACTCCAACCTAGTTCATTTTATCTGGGCTTCAGTAGATCCGCCTATCAGTAGCGGGAGTTGTTATCTGAGACGCATACGGAATCTTCGGCTTTAGATGCAAAACATGATAGTTCCAGGATGTGGGTTCTAAATTGGGTTACAACCAGACAACGCACCTATGCAAACATGATTCAAGTTCGCCGCCTCAATGCAAACATGATGTTGTGGGGATTCACGTTCGCCGCCTCACTGCAAATAATTTAATGATGTTCCTTCGGAGAAAGAGGAGGTTAAACAGCGGGTTCTAGAATACACGAAGTGCCGCTGTACGGCACTGATCCTCTCGGCGACTGGAAAGTCGTTGCCTTCCCAGGTCCGAGTGGCTGAGACGGGCTACAGTCCGTCTTCCCTGGACTCCGTGCTTCGTGGCCAAAATGCGGTCATCAGAGCTTTGGGGCACGCGGTGCTCGACAAATAACTCGACCTGATTGAAGCCGCTGAGAGGGCCGGTGTCCGGAGATTTGTGTCCAGCGACTTTCGCGCGTTCCCCGAGGGGCCACTGATGTATCAGGCTATGCGACCATCTTGGCAAAGAAGGGCAAAGCAGCAGAGCTCAGTCTTGCGGGAGAAAGCCAAGCAAAACCCACCATTCACCTGGTCGACATTCGTGAACGGCCCCCTTTTTGGACAGGGTAGGAGACCTCCCAACGGGTTGCTGTCTTTTGTTTCCCCATCACCCCGTGGCGTTGAGAATGCCTTAAAATGCCAACATGAAAGCACAGGCTCTGATCAACTTCCCAGACTTTGGCTTCGATGTCAAGAGTCAGTCGGCGATTATCTTCGATTCTGGGAACGAGCCTCTCACCGCGATGGCTATCAAGAACATCGGGCAGGCCGTCGCGAGCATGCTCGAGTTCCTAGAGCAGACGGCGAACCGACCTCTCCAGATCTCTGCACTGTTGACTACACAGAATAGAAATACTAAGGGTCGGACCCAAACCAAATGGAACAAGGTTCATATCAGTACGAAGGATGCCGAGCTCAAGGCTGGGGCCATGTTACGCAATGGCGATTACAAGGGAGCATACATAGGTCTCTTGGTCGCTCAGTTGTTCGAGGATGGAGCGGGCAGGGGAGTTGGGACAGGAGCAGACAATAAGCTGCTTGGAGTGGCACCCGAACGGCTGGAAGATATCATTGAGGTGGCTGTAACCGAGGCCTAGGGGCAGTGATAGTGAAGTTGAAGGTGGCTTCTGCATCCCCGCTTGACGGGGCTTGAGCTATATTTGTCTGGCAATTCTCTTGCTCTGATCTCACCTCAAATCATTCAACGGTGATAGCTAAAGGGGGCGCCCCCACGACATGACTGGTGCCGCGAATGCGAACTTAAGACTATGTCAATCTACAAAAAATCGAATAAGATTGTCCGGTGTACCTTATTTGCTGCTGCTGCTGCTGCTCTGTAAGAATGATCCATCCTCGCAAATATAGAGCTCCGGGACATTCGATAGCTAAGTATCTTCTGTTTCACAAGGTTCAATTTTTGAGTCCTGTGGCAGCTTAAGAGTGCGTATGGAAGTATCTAGCTATGGGGAATACGTGGCTGTCTGCTGGAGGTGAGGAAGTGCTTAGTCATGTGGCCAGGGATATTCTCACATCTCCTGAGGTAGCTTCTACGGGCAACCTGGATGCAAATCATGCATCGTCCGGATGGAATTTACGGCAAGCCCCTCGTGCCGATTTGCAATAACCCCATTTTTCATAGTAGACTTATAGCATTTTTGTATATTATTGCAGTTAGTGCCGTGCCCACTATGCTCCCCACTCTGTTTGCACTGTTTCAATGATTTGCCTCCTCTGCCAAGACCCTTGCTTGGCTCGGAGTTAGGAGGATTTAGGAGGGCGGGAACTCCGGAGGTGATCGGATCTCGGATCCCGGATACTTCCTTCAGTACTTCGTACTCATGAATGCGTACAGTGTATACATGTGGATACAGTCCGCAGAAGACAACACAGTCGGGCGTGCTTCCAGATTCATTTCATCCCCCATTGTGGACCCTGGTGGGCTTATTGCAAACATCTGCCAAGCTGCACTTTCATTTTATGTTTCTAATTCTAATCCACTGGCATCATTGCCCAGTACCGTCGCATTGCTGAGACAAACAAGTACGCTGCCAAAACTATAAGTATGGATCTCTATCCAGATTCTTGAGCAGAAATGCATCCTGTTTGAACGTCCTCACCGCAGCTCATGACTAAAACTTGCCTGTTATTGAAACATGAGACTCGCTTTTACACTATCTGCTTTGACCGCACTTTGCGGCCTGTCCGCGGCCGCGCCCACCGCACCGGTCAAGGTGGGCATGCAATCTCCCATTCTGAATACGATAGAGCCAGTCAGCTAAGAGAAAATGGATTAGACCACCGGTAGCTGCCACTACGACTCGTCTCCAGACATTGTGAGTGCCCTTCCTCTGCGAGAGACAGGGAATCCGCCATGCAGACACACCGCGGGCTGACCTCTCGACCAGAGTGATATCGCTGGCACCAGCTACGCAAAGCTTGTCAAGGTGGCGACCGTCCCATCGGGCCCGACATATCGTTACGTTTTCTCACATACCTCGAGTTCCTCGAAGCCTTATTTACTGTTTATCCACGGATTCCCCTCAAGCTCATTCGATTGGCGTCACCAGATCGACTATTTCGTCAGCCGAGGATATGGTGTCATTGCCCCCGACTTACTCGGATTTGGTGGCACGGATAACCCCGCTGATCTCCAGGAATTCACCCTGAAGAGACTGGTCTCGGATCTGGGCGCTATTCTTGACTGTGAAGGCGTTGAGGATGTGTTTGCAGTCGGCCATGACTTGTATGCCTTCAACACGGCCCACATTCTTTCCTCCCGGCTCGGTCCCCGCCCCCTGTGAATTCTCTCTTACCGCTAACTCTGGAAACTAGCGGGTCTGTGGTACTCTCGCGTGTCATCACCTACTTCGGGAAACGTGTGAAGGGGAGCGCCTTTGTGGGAGTGGGATACTCGCCCCCGCCCATGTCCTTCAATCAGGCTGGGGTGGAAGCCGCCAACAACGCCAGCCTCGAGACCCTCGGCTACCCGCCCTTTGGATATTGGTACTTCATGAATGAAGACGATGTCGCCCCTATCATGGACCAGCATGTAAGAGAGGCCCCCCCTTTTTTTAATCGTGTTCCTCCTGCTTTTTTCTGCCAAAAACCGCAAAAACCTCCGGTCTCACACACAGTGATTGATCTCTTCTCGTTCTCTTTTTGTGGGAAATTTTAGTTTGACTCCGCCTTTACGCTTACCTACACCTCCGATCCCACCTATATGAGAGAACACTTGTCCCCGGTGGGAGAGTACAAAAAGTGGCTTCTCGCGGATGAGATCGCTCCCTGGACCACATTCATCACTCAGGTCGAGAAGGAGACGTTCACGAACATCACCATGGCCCACGGGGGATTTGACGGGCCGGTCAAATCGTACAAGTCGCTCATGCGGGATCTCAATGCCGCTGATGAAGAAGGTAAGCCAAGCCTGCATGTTCTGATACTGCTCTTTATGTATCCCTGTTCTCTGAGAAGCAAGTCTGAAGAAGATAAATAGCCATACCAGAAACGCACGCCGTCATCAGACATCCGGTCTTGCTTCTCACTGCGAGCAAAGATCCCGTGGCGATTGCCAATGTACAGGTCTCCAACACCGCCCCCTACGCGGCAGATATCCACATCAAGTCGGTGGAGGCGGGCCACTTCTTGCAAGTGGAAAAGCCCGATGCGGTCAGCCTGGGCATCCATGAGTTTGTGAAGGAGGTCCTGGCCGCCGGGGATGCTTGCTTGTAGGCACAGCACACCCTCCACCTAACTCACTGGCCTCGTGGTTTGCAAATAGCTTCTTGATATATGTCTTCCCCGGGACGATCGGGAGGGGGGACTTGCAGCACATGTTCTGTTCCAAACCGTATGAGGCTTAAGAGCAAGAGATGTTGGGGAGCGGGGGGTGAATTTGGATGGAACTTCGTTGAGTGAAGTCAGGATCAAGTGGTGATTTTTTTTGGTGAGATGAGCACTGCTCCCATGAGCTTGTTTGAGGATAGTGAAAAGATAAGCTCTATCCAAAGCGTTAAATTGATTGTTGGGTTCATCAGTAGAAGTCAAGCTACTTAGACAAGGTCTCTTCTGGATCGGCCTCTCGGGGGTCAAGGTCAAGGCTTCGGGGTGTATTGTGTCTGGTTACCCCGGGCAATGAGGCTGTTATGCTGACGGCAGTATTGAGCTGCTCCAAGAGGGGACCGATCTGCCTTGAATTGTCTTGTCTCTGTAAACCACATTACAGCAGAGAGGATCCGAACACACCCACAATGTCTCTGCCTGTCCGCCAAACCAGAGTCTACCGCCGCTCGACCGACGGCACCCGAGTCGAACTTGTGACCGAGGACCTACCCACGTCCCTAGTATTAGAAAAGCTTGCAGTATCTTATAGATGGTAGAAAAAAAAGATTTAGAAAAGCTAAATATCTAAATTAACATCAAAGAAGTCTCTGTCTGAGGTTCGAAGTCTTGCTATTTAATATTCTCTTAACAACGGAGAGCTGGCAATTTCGTTTAGATTAATCTGAAGAAAAGACAATAAAAAGGTTGAAAAAATGTTTAAAGAAACCAGTGATAAAGGGCACTGTATAAATGGCACTAAAAGAATATCAAAAATCACAATGTTCAATTAAATCTTATAAATATAATGAAATCTGAGGCTAGGACCACATGCTCCATATATATGAGCCTGTGAACTTGATTATCTCTAAACAAACACTACAGTCTAGTATCTGCAAAAACAACTATCTCTGGATATTCATTGAATATAGTAGAGACTAATATAGAAAATTGCTTCTAATCTGATCTTCTCACTGTCTTACTTTTACATTGTTGGAGATCGGCAATTTCTGGACGATCATTTTCAAGAGAAGTAAAATAGAATAATTCAAATTCCGCTATCTATATATAGAGGACAAAAACAAATACTATCTTCAAGAACTTGAGGATTGTAATGATAAATCTTGAATATGGGAAAGTTGAAAGCGCAGTTCCTGTGAACAGAGTACTTAAAAGTACAATCCCAATCCCTATATACAAAATATCATACACATACATCCAAACCAACCCAACCAACAGAAAAACAGTGGTATAATCAACAGCAAACCCCAACAACAAACATCCCCCCTTCCAAAGTTCAATTCACCATTCACCCCCAACTAAACCGGACTCCCCACACTCGTCTCCGACTGCCTGGGCGACCCCCTCTCCCTCGAAGTCTGGGTAATCAACACCGTCTGCTGAATCTTGTTCCCCTTCGTTGCCGCCCCCATGCCACCCTTCCCCCCGTGGAAAATCAAATTCACCCCGTCATCCGCCTGGCCGGTTTTCTTCTGGGCGTGCTTCTGCTTCTGCGCGCGCACGGAGGTCTTCACGAACCCGATGCGGTACGAGCCCGTCGATCCGCCGGAGGCGGTATAGTTGCTGCTGCTGTGGTTGGTGGAGGGGCGGATGGGTTGCCCCTTCACCAGAAAATCCCAGATCGGCTTGGAGGGCGGGATGCATGCGGCGATGATCACGAGGGGAATCTCGAGGAAGGCCCACAGGTACAGCGCGTAGCCGTCCCAGGTGGGGTCCGTGCCGGCCGTGGCGGGGATAAATTCGCTGGTTTTGATGCAGGCGCATATGCCTGCGCTTTGGGGGGGTTAGGGTTGGTTCTTCGGTCTGGGAGGATACTGGGGAACTGGGGAATCGGGGTTGGGGACAAGGGGGGCTTACACGATACCCAGACTCAGAATGCAGAAGAGGACGATGCGCTTGCGGAGGCTGACTTTTAGGTCGATGATGAAGCTTAGCGGGAGGAGGGCGAGGACGAAGTCGAGGTATGCGCCGAAGGCTTTGCTCTTGTTAGCGGTTGCTTGGGGGCTTTAGGGGATGATTTGGAGGGCCCGGGGAAGATACCCGACTGCAGCATGGTGATATCCGTGTTGATGCGCGCGTCCAGACACGAGGCCTGGCCCGAGGTGCGCAGGCTCATGTCCCACAGCGCCTGGACGGGCTTGCACTGGCCGATCAGCATGCAGAGGCTCAGCACGGTGAGGCAGAAGTACAGCACGATGTGCACGGTCAGGAACCACCGGCGCCACTTGGAGGTGCGGCCCGAGATGCGCATGATGAACAGCGCCACGCTGATCTTGCCGCACATCGCCGACAGCGCCGCCGGGAACTGGTTGATGATCTGCATCTTGCCGATGTACAGGATCTCCTCCGCGCTGAGGTAGGCCACGTGCCGCGCCCCGCCGCGCAGCTCCATCGCCGTGCTCATCGCTGCCGCTGCGGTGTAGAGCATCTGTTTGGGTCGCGTGGTTAGTGACTCGCTTCTTGGGTCTTTGGGGATGCTGAGAGGGGGCCTACCCATGCCACGAGGATCGTCCAGTCGTCATACCCCAGGTCCTTTCGCATGCCCCGACAGTAGAAGCGGGTCACGACCAGCCCTACCGTGAAGGGGAAGGGGACCCAGAAGCATAAGAGCAGGCTCACGGCCCGGTTCTCGTCGGGAGGCAGAGCCGCTGACATGGCGATGCGTTGGTTTTCCTTCGCACTGCGAAGGAATTTCGGACGCTGTGTCTGGCTGCTTGTGGGGATCAGCGTGAGGCAGGGAATGCAGGGTAGGAGGGGAGGGAAGGGGACCAAGGGGGGGGGGGGTAAGCCAGGCACATACACTTATAGCGGTGGTGTCACGACGTGTCGATGACTGGCATGTCCTGCAGGGTGCAGTATGGCCCGTCATCCCATATCAACCACCTGCAGGGAACCAGTCACAAGAGATGGTTGCATTTTGGCCCTCCGGTGCTCTGCGCTACCTGGATGGCTGCTGCAATGGTGGTTGGGGTCCATTCGGTGGCGGTCGGCCTGAGGCTGCCTCCTGCCCCAGGCCCCATCTGCCACCAACCAAGAAGTGGGTGGGTAACTGTTGGCGACCGGTGCGGATTGGTGTTCTCGCGTAATCATTGCGATTCGAATGGTGGCATAGTGGTGAGGAAAGACGGCACTATGGCTTACTGACTTATAAATGAGCTTACAGTAACCCAGGCCGAGGGAGGGGGTGTTCACACATGAGGTTGGAACGTGCAGTGTAGTATACGTGGGTCTCGCCCAAGATGTCAGGTTGCAGAACCCCGCTTTGATTTGGGGAGGAGACTAGACCACAGCAAAGGAAAACAAGCGTGCTGTCTGTGCGAAAAAGTGAGTGGCTTGACTCTTGGGATTCGGCCCCGGGCGGGAGGAATCAGGAAGATATGACTGACTACCCAGCTAGGGTTATCTCCGGATTCCAGCCCCCGCCACTTCAACCGTGATTATGCTCAATGTTTCGTTCCACCACTGCTCAATACACTCACTCACTACAGTAGATTTAACGATTCCCCAGAAGGATTCGATGTCCATACAATTCTGGTAGAGCCCAGCAATTGACCCAAGCTCAGAGTCGCCAGGTTGATTTGTCAACCATCAATCAGCCCTTGGTGCCGCCCCACCAATGCAGCCCCCATGCACTGCATAAGCAGTAGTAAGGACAGCCGTATAGCCTGAACACTCAATACAGTACGTACAGTACACGTTATACGTGGATGGAGCCATGCATGCATATATACTTGTAATATAGTTTATTATACAGTACACTATCTCCTAAGGTACTCTTTTTGGCCCCCAATACCACCCCCTCTTCTCCTCTTGTCTTCACCTTCTCTTTAGGGTTCCCATTCACACTCCCGAGTCGATTTCATCCACAAACTCATGCCCGCTGAAGTAAGCCCAGTCGCGACACGTCTGGGCCATGGTCTTGGGAATCTGCAGGTTCTGGATCGCATCCGGCTGCTCCACCACGTTGATCAGCAAGCCCGCACTCACGTGGAAGGACATGTGGCAGTGCAGCGGCCAGGTGCCCGGGTTGTTGAGCTGCCACTCCAGGACCAGGTAGGCAGGGTCCTCGGGGTTGCCCGGCTGGAGGACCTGCGTGTCGCGGCTCTGGGGGTTGGCCGGGTTGGTGATGGTGCCGTCCCACGTGCCGCGGCCCTCGGCCAGCACCCAGAAGTTGTGGCCGTGCAGGTGCATGGGGTGCTGCATGGCGAAGACGTTGTAGATGACCAGGCGAATGGAGCTGTTGGCCCCGAGGTTGTAGATGTTCAGATCCGGGCTCTCCGGGTAGGAGAAGTTGCCGGTGCGGCCCAGCAGCAGCAGCGGCGTGTTGTAGTTGGCCCGGAAGGTCGAGTTGTTCACGAAGAAGAGGTAGTTCCCTGAGGCGTTGACCCCCATCGTCACCTCGAGCGTCTCCGTCAGGGCCGGCGTCGCCGGCGGCGTCTGCGCGTAGTACGGCACCGTCGTGTTCAGCGGGTCGTTGCGGCAGTTGTTGCTTACCCACGTCGCCGTCGACCCGCTGGTCGGCAAGGCTTGGGGGTTGGCCTGCTCGTAGTAGATCGCCGCCTGCGCGGTCTCGTACGTCGCGGTGTTGTTCAGGCAGTACATGTCCAGCGTGGCACGCATCCAGTACGCGTCCGTCGGCTGGCCCGTGGCTTCGACGATCACGTCGGTGCGCTGGCCCACGCCCAGCGTCACCACTTCGGTCGTGTACGGCTGCACCGGCACGAAGTCGTTGGCGATCACCGTCATCGTGTGCCCGTCGATGCTGAACTTCTGGTTCGCGTTGGCCCCCGTGTTCAGCAGCCGCAGCCGGTGCTTCTTGCCCGAGGTGAAGTTAAACCGCGCGTAGCCCGTCCCCGTGCCGTTGGCCCCGTGGCCGTTGATCAGGTTGTTGTCCACGTTGGGGAAGCTGGGCGGGATGGAGAGGATCTCCTCGAGCACCGAGTAGTAGTCGAGGTAGGTGTAGTCCGCGATCATCACCGGGCCCACGTCCAGGTCGTACTCGGCCCCGGGCTGCACGGGGCCGTGAATGATCATCGGCCCGTAGGCCCCGTCGGTGTACTGGGCGCTGAAGTGGGAGTGGTACCAGCTCGTGCCATACTGATCGGCTTGGAAGCGGTAGGTGAAGCTGCCCCCGGGGATGATGGGACACTGCGTGACCCCCGGCACTCCGTCCTCCCACGGCGTCTTCTTCTGCGTCAATCCGTGCCAATGCAGGGTCGTGCCTTCTTCGACGTCGTAGATCTCGTTGCGCACCGTCACCTCGATCATGTCCCCCCAGTTGGCCTCGATCATCGGCCCGGGGAACTGCCCGTTGATCAGGATGGCATCTTTGGAGACTCCGTCCGGCGCAACGGTCCCCCGCGCGATGGTGAAGTTGTAGTACCGCGTGACGCCCGTGTTAGGCGGATCACCCGAGGGAGATGCGTCCGACCAGGGCGCGGTGGTGAGACATGTCTGTTCATGCCGTTAGACAGTCTGAATCCGAGCGTGGATATTTCCGCCGATGAAGGGGCGGAAACAATGAGTGCATACCTTGTCTTTGCGCCACGCGGGAAGATTGCGGGTTGGAAGAAGGCCATAAGGATATCGCGCGACTGAAGAGGAAGTCGAAGTCTGAGAGGAGGCAACTGCTGCAGCCGCCGTCACCGTCGCAGTCCCGGCGACGAGTCCCAACGATTTCCAACTGAACAACATCTTTGATCAAGGGAATAAAAGAAGACGAACTGAATGAAGCACAATTGACCACAATTGACCGCGTGGGGTGTCGTTAGGGCGCATTTATACCTTCACCGGGCGACGTTTTTTTTTTTTTTCCTGTCCCATTGAAGGGACTATTGCACGACGCGCTGCAAACCCCTTGCCTCTAGTCGTTACTGGGGGATCAATCCTTCGAATCCCCCAGCAACCCTCATATCGATTTGGAGTCATCCATAATCAGGTGAGATCCTCTGTGTGCCTGCTCAATTCTTAGGTAGTTTTGTAGTTAGTGTATCGCCCCCACGCCGTAGCCTGACGCAGTCAGACTATAGTTATGTAAACATAGCCTCACCTCGGAGGAACCGACAGGCTAGGCAAGCGCCAGCCATGCCTCTTGGCGACAATTATCCGAGATGAGGCGTTATATTGATCCGGCCACACGTGGAGACTAACGTTGCCATCCAGAAGCGATCTAAAATCTGACATATGTACTGTAGCGCTTCGAAGCGCTTTCCCCTCTCCCATTCGAAACGTGCCGCCATTTTCCGGGCGGTTCCGGATCACTGCAGACTTGCCTTGTTAGGGCTAGCATCGAACTTAGTAGTAACTGACTGTTCGTACTGCTGTTCTTACCGCTATCCGGGCATTGACAGGTGGAAATTACGATGGCAGTGGCAGTAAGCGGACTGGCGTGCAGAAGCACGTTACGACCTCTCGTCATAGTCAGCATCGGCTCTCCAATGAACCAACCCTGCGTGTCGTTGATTGGGTTCTGCGCTTTTTCTATCACTCTATCACTCTATCTCCCTCGTGTCGGTCCTGCCATCGTGCCTTTCAAGGCTGCATATGTGACCAGGGCATTGGTTTCTGGAATTTAGCCCCCAAAGTAGCCTCAATACACCCTCACCCGCATCTTGTCTGATTAGAGAAGACTATACAATGACTATACAGTACTATGCTGAGCCGAGACGTTGTACATGTGTCCATGGCTTCTGGTGAGGAGGCTCAATTGCTCGAGACCTGTTTTCTGCTGCTCGGGTTGACGGTCGACTAGCTTACTGGCCTCTCCATGGACATCTGAATACGAGTGCCGTGCTCAAGGTATATAACTGGGGTTCCGTCCCAGAGGAAGCCCTGACGAACGGGCCAATTGACTGACTCAACTCAGGCAAATCTCATTCCATCCTTTTCATCCCTTCTCTCTTCCCTTCCCCTCATCTCCTCTTTGCCCACACACCAAAGAGCAGAGCAATGCCAGTTTCAACCAAGGCAAGCAACGGCAGCACGCCACCCACCCCCAGACCCAAGGGACCTCCTGCCCCCCGAGCCCAGGACCAGCCGCTCAGCCTCACCAACCCAGCCAGCTGGATCCCCTACCTCCAATTGATGCGCCTCGACCGGCCGGCGGGGTTCATCGGCTTCTACATGCCCTCGATCCTGGGGCTGGTGTACGCCGCCAGCCTGGCGGGGCCCGAGACGGTACCGCTGCGCCGGCTCCTCACACAGGGCATCTTCTGGCTGGGAGCCAACATCCTGATCCGCGGGGCGGCCTGCACGTGGAACGACAACATCGACCAAGAGTACGACCGGCAGGTGGACCGGTGCCGGGGGCGGCCGATCGCGCGCGGGGCAGTGTCGACGCAGCAGGGGCACGTCTTCCTGGCGCTGCAGCTGGCGCTCCTGGGGCGGCTGTTCCAGCCTCTGCTTTCCTTTTCGTTTTCCTCTTCCTCGACACAGACCCCGTCCGCCTACGCCGCCTACGCCACCGCCGCCATGGGCGCCCTCTACGCCCTCTACCCCTTCTGCAAGCGCTTCACCCACTACCCGCAGGCCATCCTCGGCGTCCCGCTGGCCCTGGCCATCGTCCTGTCCGCCTACTCGCTTGTCGGTGCCGGTGACGATGCGCGATGCAAAGGAGACCCCTTCCACGACCGCCCCACCACCGCCGCCACCCTCGCCCTCGCCCTCGCCGAGATCCTCTGGACCATGATCTACGACACTATCTACGCCCACCAGGACCTGCAGGACGACCTCCGCGCTGGCGTCAAGTCCATGGCCGTCCGCTTCCGCCACTCCACCAAGCCCCTCTGCGCCGCTTTGGGGGTGGGCCAGGTCGCTCTGCTTGCCTGCGCCGGTGCTTGGACGCACATGCCCCCCGTGTACTTTGTCGTTGGCGTTGCGGGGTCCGCTGTGGCGCTGGTCGTCATGCTGGTCTCGGTCGATCTGGCGGTGCCCGCTAGCTGCGCTCGCTGGTTCAAGTTGGGGTTCTGTTCTGTGGGTGGCTGTATGAATTGCGGGTTCTTTGCGGCTTATTTGGTGAGGTGGTTTGGCTGGGCGTGAGGGGAGTGGGTGTGTGGGGTTGGTCAGGGTGTACAGGGGGAGAAGGTGGGTTCTCTTGTGAAGAAAGATTTCAGGGGGGCTTTTTGTTTATTGACGCTGCGTTTGGAGATGGAGAGGGGAGGAGGGATGCTGACGAAGTTTTGGGGACGGGGCGTATACTGTGGCAATGGGAAGCAAGGATCAAGCTGGGTGAGGACTGAAGAGATTTGCTGGTCAGGTAACGCCCACTGCACGTCTTCTAGCTCTGTACATAGTTGATGTGAAAACGATAAAGCAACATGAGGTTCTATCATATCATCTAACCTGAGACTTTTGATATTTTCCGTCCCTGGTTGGTAGCGCTGCCAAGGACATGAGGTAGTAGCTCAAACGACGTCTCCATGGGGAATCACCATGGAGCACTATGCGGAGTGAATACTAATTGCAAATAAGTACTATACTGCCCCTTCACCGTCAGGATATCCTCCAGTATATGTGAGTGTGGCACAAACTGTCACTGATTTACAGTCGAGACGGTGGCTCGGAACTCCGTTATGCCGATGCCGATGCCGATGCCGAACCCCAGCATCAGCCAAATCCTCGTCTTGTCCACAACCTCACTCTGTCTATCAAACCGTCTTCCTCTTGGTACTGTATCACCAATATCATATCTAATGCCACCTTTGCGACGCAAAAATGGCCGCCAGCCCGCATGCGAGCCCTGTCGCCGCCGCAAGCTCGCCTGCGACCACGAACTACCCGGCTGTCGCCGGTGCGAACGCCTGTCGATGAAGTGCGTCTACCTCGCCAATCCGCTGACAAAAGCAAAGCCTACTAGTAGCGACTCAGAGCCGTCACCAGACTCCGGCATAGGCATTCCGAGCATTCCGAGCGATAGCAGCGCGATGCCGAGCGCAAAGACCTGCCCCGGCGCGCAGTCCACCACGCCGATCCTCGAGAGCTCCGCCGAGTATCTGGGGCCGGCGAGCTTCACCTCGGTGTTTGTGGAGCATCGCGAACGCTTCGAGGTCGACCACACACTCGCCAGCCCCGCTGCCGCTGGCGGTGGTGGTGGTAGTGGTTACACCGTCCCCAACCTACCGTCGTCGTCGCCGATCCAGCCCGCCACGAACCCGATCATCACGCCGCGCCTGCTCCAACTCGGCGTGCAGATCTTGCAGAACGTCCCCGACGAAGAAACGTGCAACCTGCTTTTTGTGCGCTGCGAAGTCTCCATGGACTCGTGCTTCCGCTTGGCCAATTGGCAGGCCTCCAAGCTGACCTGGGACGCGTATCGGCCGGTGCTGCGGGCACGCACGCCCGAGGATCTGCACACCCTCGCGCGGCGGCTGGCAGAGTGCACGCTCGTCCCGCTGCCCGCGGAGCAGGATCCGGGGCGTTGGGTGGAGTCGTTCTCCGGCCGCAAGGCACGGTGGGAGCTCATCGGCGTGCTGTTCACGTACTGGTCGTATGGGTGTGTCTCCCTGGCACCGGACAGTCCGGCGATTGCGTCCTACTGCGCGGGCCGGGCGATGAATGGCGCCAAGGAGATGATGCTCCACTTCAAGAAATGCGCATCCATGTGCATCGAGATGTGTAGTGAGCTGGGAGGGGTCAATGTCCTGTTCTTGCATCTGCTGTACAAGCATAATATCATGGAGAGCAATGTGAGTGGAGACAAGAGTAGGTGTTTTTCATTTTTTCATTTTTTTTTCTGGGGTGGGAAGTGATGGTTTGCTGACGGTGGTAGGTCTCTCTTGCTGGCGACAACACGGCGATACCATCGCCGTGACCACCTCCATCGGGCTTCATCGCGAGCCATCTTCGGAGTGGAACGAGGTCTCATTCCAGCATGAGCTGAAACGGCGTCTCTATTCGGCGATCTTCGCGTTCGACAAAGTCGCATCCACTTTGACGGGTCGGCCGCCGCTCCTGAGTCGCAGATATTCCACTACCCAGCTACCGTTGGACATCAGCGACCACGATATTCTGTCTGGTAATGTGAGGAACGCCGCTGCAAAGCTGGGTTCCGACGGGTGGGATCGCAACAGCGGTAGGAAATTTACCCAGGCTGCGATTCTGCGCGCGCGGGCCATGTTCGCGAGGAACCGCGAGGAGATATTGGAGGTCTTGGAGTCTTCGCTGGACGAGATCTCCGCCTCGGCTATTGAGACATGCTTGTGAGTCGCGGCCACACTTGCCGTGGGTTTCTACTGACTGGATATAGTAATCTTCAAGCTCAGGCCTCTGCCATCTATGACAAGCTACCCGAAAGCCTGATCCACAAAGTGGAAGATATCGACGATCTCAACATACCAGGGCATTGCCTGCATACACGGATCCTCGTGCGATTAGAGTACTTGCTGAATCAGTTTCTACTGGAAAGACTCTTGACCCGCCACAAGATCGTCACCGAGCAGGCGCTCATCGGGGTCAGCCAGGAGACGCTGTCTCTCACGTTGCTCTACTGGAAACACAAGGACCGATTCATGGCCCTTCACAACGATTTCTCATGGCTGGTAAGAACCACCCCGTGGGCTCTCACCTATCCTCGTGCGCGTACTGATCAGCAGCGTAGGCGATGTCGTACGGCGCGCCGTGTAGTGGAATCCTCTGTCTCGAGCTGCTCCGCCAGGCGGCCAACCCGCAGGCTTACAACTTGGACCTGCCTCGCTCGGCAACCATCCAGAACCTAAGCCTGTTCGTGGCGTTTTTGGATTGGCTCAAACCCTGTGGCTCGGATATCTCCGCCAAGACCCAGATCAAGAGCATCCTGCAACGCTCGCTCGACCGCATCCTCGCCATGCCGGCTTCACTGTGCAGTCCCGCGACGGCCATGGACAATTTCGGCATGCACGACTTTATCGGCGCGGAGTATCCGCATCTGGAGCTTCTGAACACGTTTAATTGGGTGGACTGGGATGGGGGATTGTAGATTGTCCAACATCGGCACTGCCTCTTGTCTAGGGTGTATCTCTATGCTCTAAATCTAGGTTCTAGATCGTCCAACTTCCGAAGCACAAAAAGGGCGACATCATCCGGACTCCATCACTGTACAACTGGATCAAGATGGGGTTGATCCAGATCGGGACCGTCCACAGCATGAACAGCGCCACCCAGACATACCCGATCATCCTCTTGACACCGGGATTCATTCTCGCCCGCAGTGGCCGGGTGAGATCTCGCACAATGCTCTCAATGACGACCCCGACGATCTGCAGACAGAAGAACCACAAGGCGCCGCTCTTGACCATCGGCACCCCGAACCCCACATCCATGAAGAGATGAATGACCCCTGACACCGTGAACGCAAGCAGAGCCCGGAGGGTCCACCCCAGTCGTCCGCTCGGCGATATCCGCAGCAGAGAGAGCAAAAAGTCCGCGTTGGAGGTCAGCAGTTGGCGGAAGGTCTGATGCCACGTTATCCTGTTGCCGGATTAGCTATGCCTGCCCTGCCATGCTCTGCTATGTCGCAACACCCGGGAAGGGACAGTAACAAGAAAAGGCCCCCCGGGGGGGAAGAGGGAGAAAAAGAAAAACATACCCCCAAAACCGCCTAACCGACCAACCCTCCCACAACGACCCAGCAACAGGCGGCCACATCACCGGCTCATACAGCCCCAACCCGACCGCCACGATGGCGCACACATTATACGCAGCGACGATCGTGGCGCGACCCACGATCCCAAACGAGAGACAGAACAGCGCCCGCACCAGCATCCTCCGCCACACCCCATCCCAGTCCCAGCCCACCTGGGCATCAGCATCAGCGAACGCGAACGCGAACGGCAACAGCGCCTCCCTCGCCTCAGGCAGCAGCGCCACCGCCTGACCCAGATTCGCATCCGCGGTCTCCATCGTGCACCCCTGGATCACCACCACCGCAACGACAACCTTCCCCACGGCACCGACCAAGAACCGTGCCCGGGACGGCACATACCCCGGCACCGCGGCGTCAAACCGCGGCAGATGCCGGATCTCCCAGGGCGTGCCGATGCGCCGGTAGTTGAAGGCGATGCTGAAGGCCCAGCGCAGTCGGGAGACCCATTCTTGGGAGGTTGAGTCGTTTTGTGTGCGTGGGGGGTTGGGTGGTTGCTGCTGCTGCTGCTGCTGTTTCGCCACCGACCCGTCCACCGACCGCGCGTACTTGGCGAATTCCCACAGCTTCTGCGCCTCGAACGACACCCGGCTCAGCACGAGCAGGTCCACCCCGTTCAGCACGTTCACCCACCCCATCGAGATCAAGGGCGCGCCGAACCGCGTGCCGCCGTAGTGGAGCTGCGCGCTGCGCTGCATCGAGTAGGCCAGCGCGAGGAGGAGGAGGGCGGTGGCCGGGCGCGCGGGGGCGCGCGGCGCGGCGAAGGCCACGACGAGGCCGGCGAGGGGCTGGATGAGGAGCCATTGTATGAGGGGGGTGGGGTCGGGCCAGTTTGGAGGGAGGGTGGACATTGTCCCTGATTTTCAGACCGGGGGAGAAGGGGGGGGGAATAAAGACTACAGTGAGGAGGAGGGTGAGACTGAAGCTGGAGCGTGAGCTCAATGGACTACGGAGAAGGCTGTGTGTGGGCTTTATGGTCGTGCGATATGCAGGTGTGACTAAGCTCCATTGGCATTGCATTTATTTAACTTATCTTTGGTAGACTATAGTGGAAGTGGCTAGACAAGAAGCGGTGTGGACCCCTTGTAGTGAATGATGTTGGTCATTCGCTGATACAAGCTGGGGCTGTTGTCGATCCCTCAATTACCCCTATCGGCGATAGTGAAGCCTTCGCCGCCATGGCTGCCAGATTGCCCAGGCTGCAAGGGGCTAGATCTATGCTCGCATTTGATTGGACAGCGGCTTGAACCTAACACAATCCCCTGAAAAACTCACACCACAGAGGCATGCATCAACTGCGGTCATCAACATTACAACCAGTAATGTTGATAATAATAAAAAAAAGAACTCCGATGCGGGGAATCGAACCCCGAGCTGCTGTGATATCTCAATGAGAGACAGCGATGTTAGCCATTACACCACATCGGAAAGTGTGGGTTGCATCATCCGTGAATCGAACACGGGCCTCATCGATGGCAACGATGAATTCTACCACTAGACCAATGATGCTATTGATGGGTTGGGGTTCGGGATTTGATCACTTGAGCCAACCAGCGGCTGGCGAGTAGGTGTCCATCGGGTTCAATTGCTTCACGTTTATTTGTGGTTAGGAGGAGGGTGCTTTTTCTATTTGGGGAAATATGAGCAGCCAGTAAATCCTCTATTTCCTTGTCTATCCTGGCCAGAATCGATCCCTCGGAGAGGTAGAGTATATTCTCGATCCAGGATGGGCGACTCTTGGCAGGGCGGAAGATATATTTCGGTTCTTGCGGGTGGTTCGAACGATCCTATCTGACAGCAGAGTTCATGTGGTTACATCGCGTCCAGACCCTAGCTTCTACCGGGACATCTGGTCCACCAAGCCCTCTAGGGTTCGATTCTCATCTACCCCCGGTCCTGTCTAATCACACCGACAAAGATGGAGCAGTGCGGGATGAGGCACACTACACAAGGGACAACAATAATCGTCTCAATAATAGAAGTTACATTTCTAGTTACTAAGCTCATCACCAGTCGGATACGACCCTACAGCAATCGCTAAGTACACTGTACGCCTCTGGCTCAAAACAGGACCAAAGCCGCCAGCCCAGCTACCAGCATGCCAACGCTTCCCGGAACACCAACGGCCGAAGCAGCGCCCGTGAACAAGGCGCCTGGTGCTCCCGCGGTGATGGAACCGTGGACAGACGAAGAAGGGGACTGGCTAGCGATGCTGGAGCTGGCTGCGACGGGCCAGCTGCTGTTGGTCTGGGAGCCAAACGACCAGGTAGACTCTGCACCTGCAGCGGCGTGAGAGGAGCTCGGGGTTTTGGGTCCCGGCTGGCCCGGAAAAGCAGTGGCATCGGGTTGAATTACGGTGGTGATCGTGGCGGTGGTTGTCTCGCCGCCGCCGGCGGTGTATACCACGGTCACGAGGGTGGTTTTTGGTCCGGCGGGGATGGATGCGGCGATGGCGTCGACGTCGGTTGGGGAACCTTCGTCTGCCGGTTGGTTGGGGCTGGATGCTGTGGACGCGGAGTTAGAAGTAGCCTGCTCAGACGAGCTTTGGTTGGTGTGGGTGTTGAGTTCGGTGGTTTCGGCGTTGTTGTTGTTGTTGTTGCTGTTGCTGCCGCTGGCTGGGTATGTCGTCTGGCTGGCGCCGGATATAGAGCCTGCTGCGGAGTCAGGGACTGATCCCTGGGAATTCGGGTGCGTGCTCTCGGAAGACTCATCCATGCCGCTGCTGCCGCTGCTGCTGCTGCTGCTAGCCTGGCCAGCAGTCTCAGCTGATCCAGACCCAGATCCCGAAGCAGAAGAGGGGCGTCCACTGCGACCTTCTCCGATGCCATCACCTCCAGAAGCCGAATGGCCCTCGTCCTTCCCGCTGGACCCCGTCGCACCGCTCTGAACGCCCGAAGCATGACCAAGAACGTCGACCCCAGCCGTGGTAACAGGCTGCACTCCCGATGCCGGCGCCGTCGTAATACCACCGGCCGAGAGAGCGGCGTAAGCGTCGTCGCCAGCTGCAGCAGTGGGTCGTCCACCGGCCACCGAGACGATCGTGGTGGCCATGGCTTCGACTTGGGTCGTGATGTAGGTGGTGCGCGCAGAGGCAGGGCAGTTCTTGACCGTCGAGGGGCACGCGGTCACTGTGTAGGTCAGGGTGCGCTCCACCGTGGAGTAGACGGGTACTTGGTTGTTGGAGCTGGCGTCGGCGTAGCTGGAGGTGTTTTGGGCACCGGAGCTGCCATGGCTATCTGAGCTGCTCTGACTACCGGAGCCATTCTTACTGCCCTCGCCGCCGTGTCCAGCAGTAGCAACCGGCACCTGGGTCTCCGTAGCCGTGACCGGACAGATGGTCGTGTACGCTACCAACGTCTCCGTAGTCACATAGGTCGTATGCTGCGAGGCCGGGCAGTTGGTGACCGACGTCGGACACGCGGTGACGGTGGCAGTGCGGGTGGTGAAAACAGTCGAGGTGGTGGACTGCGGGCCCGAGCCCTGCACGTTGGCCGGCGCAGTGGGCTCAGCGCTGGCAGTGACGGGACAGATCGTAGTTCCGACCACCACTGTCTCCGTGGTCAGGTAGGTGGTGCGCTGACGAGCTGGGCAGTTGGTCACGGTCTCCGGACAGGCAGTCACCGTTGTGGTACGTGTACTGAGGATGGTCGAGGTGGTCACCTCGCCTGCGTCAGACGATGGTCTGGGGCCTTGGGAGATTGAGTTGGGCTGTGAAGTGGGGCTCAGGGAGACAGGCTCGCTGACGCTGGCTTGAGTGGCAAGCGACGGGTGCGTGGATACTGCATTTGAGGAACGGATTGGGCTGGAAACAGGCCGGATGGAAGAAAGAATGACGCTGGAGTGTGGCTGGGGGACTGTTGCGCGGGAGGATGGGATCAGCTGAGATGATGCTGGTCCGGACGGGACAGACACTCGGGTATGGGAGCGAGTTGCAGACGACGGTTGGAGCAGGGGTCTGGACGAGCTCGATAATGCGGCAGATGACGCCGCAGGAGTCACCGACGATGCAGCCGGCGACGATACCACAGGCGTTACAGCGGAAGACACGGCAGGCGACGACACGGCTGGAGACACAGATTGTGTTGAAACTGCTATAGATGACACCACAGGGGTCGAGGCAGACGATACTACAGCAGATGATACCGAGGGAGTGGATACCACAATGGGCGACATTGCAGGAGTAGATACCGCAGCAGATGACGCCACTGGCGACACAACAGCAGGCGACACAGGCGACACAGGCGACACCACACTCGGAGTGGGCGTCACGATCTCAACCGACGAGCTCAGCGACGTCGGAGTAGGGGTCGGGGTCGGGGTGACCAGGCTGCTCGTGCAGGTCTCGGTCTGATAGGCAATGGAGATTCCATCCAGATAGAGAGTCGGTTCACCACTCGAACACATAACGTAGAAGTAGGGCCAGGTGACGGAGCTGCCCGCCCCCTGGTACTTGGTCACGTCCATGGACACATACTTCCACTCGGTCACGTCCTCGGTCACGTAGCCCGAGACCAACGGATACTGCTCGTTATTATCGAAGGTGGCGACGAACTGGCACGACGAGGCTCCGTTCAGGTAGAGCTGGTAGTAGAACGAAGTCGTCCACGTGTTGGTGGGAGGGAAGCCATTCCGGTTGCTGGACACCGACAACACGGTTTGCTGGCTGCCACTGTACATAAGGCCCGCCGTAATCTCTCTGAGGTTTATGATTAGCGCGAGCCTGTTCGTTGAAGAGTCAGAAGATCACGGCCAAGCTCACAGAAAGTATTCTCCCTCGGGTGCAGCGTCAGACTTCACCACCAATGCGGAGGATCCGGCGGTATCCCAATAGTTGGTGTTGCCCGTTTCGAAGCCGCCATTGAGCGCATAATTGGCGGTCGTCTCGCTGCAGACGGTGAGATATTCGGCCAGAGTGGGGGCCACCGCCAGCAGGAAAGGAATGAAGGACTGCTTCATGTTGGGGTTTTAAGATGCTGCAGAAAAAAAGAAGGAATCAAAGAGTGACGCAGATCATTGCCGATCGAAGAAAGAATGGACGAAGCGCAATCGGCCTCAATGTCGACGACGGAGGAAAAGCAAGAACAAGAGTACAGGGGAGACTCTTAAAGTACTGTACAAACAAGCTCCTCCCTGGGAGTGGAATTAGTGTGTAGAGCTGATGATGGCGAGCATTAGCCCACTGATTCTAGTTCCATTGGTAGTGAAGGATCTGTGGATTCAATAGTAGATCGTAAAGTCAGCGTATAGGGTTAGTTTAGCCGACATGCGGGATGGCGTGCACCAGGACGGTCAAGGGACCCGACGGCCAAAGACCTGGCTGATCTAGATCCCCGATGGCATGGTGAATAATCGGAGTCGCCGAAACCAGGATTGAGAATGTATGCGATTGACTTACTATCTCGAAGAGTCAGTAAGTTGGATGATGGTGGACCAGGGTCAGGTGACATCTTCGCTACATGACTCCGTTCCCCAGCCACACTGCAATGCCCCAGGAAGAGTGGAATCATATTTCAATCAGACTGGGGAGAACCGTCTAGATTATCAGTAATCTGATTGTCGGGATGTGAGGGTTAATGCTAGTCATGGGATCCAACCTTAAAATAGCTCCCGTGCAAGCAGTGTTAGTACAAGTCATTGATGACGCAGGAACATCAGATCTTGTGCAGTAAGTTTATTCTCAGAAGATAGAAAGAGTTATCATCGCACCATTACTGGACTATTGTAGTTCTCCAATCGGTGACGATTTTCTTACCAAGAAAATTCACTAACTACCGCTGACATCAAGCCGTTGTGCTAATAGATGACTGACTTGTGCTTCTGTATAGACAACCCACCAAGATTCTTGCTACAGCCCCACAAACTATCCAACAGTTAAATGGCACATTTTATTCGATCGCAAGACAAAGACCCGCATATCCACAAACAAAAAAATAACAAAAAGATGGAGCTGCGGGGAATCGAACCCCGGACCTCTCCCATGCTAAGGGAATATTATACCACTAAACCACAGCCCCATGTGTTGAGAATCGGGTCCAAAGTATGCTCCATGTTGCTAATGTTTTGCTGCAGTCGTTGCTGGGTAAATTCGCAGAGCAGAACGGGCCATCCATGGCCACTTCACCGGTGGATCGGCCTCAACCAGTAGATCAACCGTTGACCCAAGCACCGAATCATTCATCTCTAACCCCGAAATATGACTGCAATATCCCCAGCCAAAGCCATGACATATATACTTTCACACCAAGCCCTTGCTTTCAAGCACTCGTCAAGTATAGCTCTCAAGTACAAAATCGCTGGCTAAACCAAGGCTCTGGCACCAAGCCCGAGTGGCTGACTAGCTGTACTGTACATGCCTCCCATTCCCAAACCAAGAGCATTCGCCAAGCCTCCCCCCCTACGCAAGGATCCTCCTGAATAACTGATCATGCAGCAGTGTCTCCGAATCCCCCATCCTCAAAGTGACGCACACCTCCCACGGCGCAGTCGCACGGTCCCGGCCCCCACCACCAGACATCCGCGCCGGGAGAAAGATACATCCCCCCGGCACCAGCGCCAGCCCCGGCTCAAAATCCTCAATATATCCTAGCCCCGCCCCAAAGTCCAAGGAATAAATGTCGAGATCCCGCCAGCTCGTCACAATAATCCCCGCGGGCCGGCCTTCGACCGTCGTCCAGTCGTCGTGGTCGGCCACGACGGCCGAGGCGCTGTACGCCACCGTCCCGTCCATCGCGGACAGTCGGGTGCGCACTCTTAAGGCCAGCTGCGCGAGGCGGAGGAGATCTCTCTCCTCGTCTGTCGTGGGGTGACCCTCTGCCGCGGGGAGGGGCTTCGGTGGGTCGATTGTGTCGTGGATGGGGAAGATCATGTTCCCCACGTATGTACCTGGAATGCGGGGACGCACGCGGTTGCGCAGGTTGACGGCCATGAGGAAGTCCGCTGGTTTGGGGGTGGTGATGGTGGTAGTGGTAGTGGGGGTTGATGCTCGCTCTGGATGAAGCACGCGGTCGACGCAGAGGGCCAGCGTCGCGGTGAGGATGTCGTTGCTGGAGATCCAACTTGCAGTTGTCGGGGACAGGGCCTGAAGCTGCTCCGTGCAGAGGTCTTTCAGCTGCGCTATTTTGTGTGGATCGAAGGTGTACCGGTTGGTCTCGACCACGAATGCCAGCGCGGACTCCATCGCGTTCCACTGCTCCGTGGAGGTGCTGGGGTCGAAGACGGGCGGGCCCAGTTCGACGCCGTGGTCGAGACGGGTCTTGCACTGGGCTGGGAAGCTGGAGACGTGGTTGCGGAGGGTGATGTGCGTTGCTGCGATGATCTGGGCGAGAGGAGTCTCGGTTGGCTCCGTGCTGAATTGACAACACTCGGCTAGGGCTTCGAGGATCACGCCGGCTCCCGTGCCGTCGAAGACGTTGTGCCAGAAGGACATGGCCAGGACGAGCTTGCTGGGGAACAAATTGGCCTGGAAGCGGAGCACGGGTCTCTGCTCCGAGGCGGGAATGAACGTGAGGAGGGCCAGGTACGCTTGCACTGGGTGCGATCGTAGCTCCTCGTCTCGGTCGAAGTACTTCACCTGTAGAATGGAGACTTGAGAGAGAGGGACCTGCGGTGGCGCGATGTGCATACGACCCTTCTGCCCATCGGGTTTTTGATGGAAGACCACATCGCCCTCCAGCCAAGGCAGTTGCGAAACGAGCTTGTCAATGCCACCCTTGAGGGTGTTGAGAGCAGTTTGTGGGTCGGGTGTATCAAAGTACAAGATGAATGGCAGGAAGAGTTTGGCGGGAATGTGATCAAGAGGGCTCAGGGCCACAGAATCAGCACTGGCTACGCCGGGCATGATGAAAGCTGTGAGACTCAACCTGAATAGCAGCAGTCTTGAGGGTAAGATCGCCACAAGGCGTTCGATGCGGGAATAGGCATATTGTATCCTGCGATCAGCCCCTGACGGACAGTGGGCTCTCAATTTCACCTCATCCCCAGGGAGAGCCTGTATGGGCTAATTGATGCATTTGAGGGGAATGCGCCATTCAACAAAGATGTTTCTTTGTTTGACACAGCCGAATACAATGAATTCACCACCAAGGACGAATCAAGGGCGATAGCTCATGTCAGGTCTTGCTAATCGGATCCACAGCCGACCACATTTAATAACGGGTTGACATATGACCTCCTGACGCCAGTGCTAACAGCGCGCTCATTTGGCCCATTCAGGGACTGGGTGGGTCGTGTGGGCACTCGGTCTCAAGGCATCAGCCCTAAAGGAACCGGCTGGCTTAGCGTCAGAATGGCAGGTTTGAATGCCTTCTAGTACTAGGGACGGTGCGATTGCGTACGCAGACCCTTGCAAATGTCTTATTTGTGCTTCGATGAGGGTTTTAGTGACTTGATATCGCTTGACTGGAAAAATGTTGAAGTGGCCTTGGTCGGAGTCCAGTCAACATTGTGCTGGTTTCCCTTTCCCCCCCCCCCTTCCGAATCCTATAACTAGGTGATTGTTCAGCAAGCCTGAACAATCCACAAGACAACTATAATGAGGAGACTATGGCCAACACAAATGTCGCTCCGTCGCAGTTACCTGATCATACGCCGCTGATGGTGCGCACCGTGAGGGGTGTGATCGGGACGTGTGCTGTTCTCGCATTAGTGGTCTGCTGCCTGAGGGTATGTCGCCACTTACACAAAACCTGGAACACCCCAATTAACTTCACTGATCATAACATATAGCTCTATGTTCGCAGATGTGTTATACGTGCTATTGAACTGGATGACTACTTGGTTCTCCTTGCCCTGGTATGCATCGGACTTCTCCATCAGACAACCCAAGACCAATGTTCTGACCGTGCAAGCAAAGGTAATGGTCCTAGCTTTCGCGGCGCCATCACTCATCTTGACCCGGTATGCAATCGGGTACCACCAGAATACTGTTCCCGCCGCAAACATGATCACACTGGCAAAGGTCAGAGGTTCATCCATCCAGGAGCTACAGACAAAACCAGGATGCTTACCTTCACCACCAGTACGTTTACGTCCTCTTTTGCCTGTATCTCTGGGTTGCATTGGCAGTCAAATGCAGCCTGACCGTGTTCATTATGCGCATCTTCCCCACGCCAAAGATCCGCCGCATTGGACTGATGATAATGGCACTGATGGCCATTGTGACCGTGTCCGGCGAGCTGCCTTTGATCCTGCAGTGCTGGCCCGTCCGCGCCACATGGGACAAAACGCTCCCGGACTACCAATGCTTCTCCGATGCCGTGCTGGAGAACCTCCAGCTCTACCAAGCCATCCTGATGCTCCTGTTCGACCTGATGATCATCGGCCTCCCGATGCCAACAATCTGGAGGCTGCAGATGCCCATCCAGCGCCGTCTGTTCATCATTGGGATCTTCTGTCTCGGTTTGAAGACACTTCTCCCTTCTCGCCATTCCAATTCTATCTCCTCTAAAGACTGACTAGATCACAGGACTCGTCGCATGCGCCGCCGGCCTCGCACGTATCCCACTTCTGGGGTTCCAAGAGAACTCCACAGACTATACATCTACCATCCACCCCTTTCCCCTGGCCCAGCTGCACATGGTAGCCTAACACCCCTGCGCTAGATGTCGGCGCCGTCCCACTCATCCTCATGAACCTCGAGTACGCACTAGGCTTGATCACCGGATCACTGCCGTCGCTTCGCGTCTTAGTCCGATTCATCCCCGGCCTCAACAGCAGCAAGAGAAGCACGTATCCAACTCAGGAGTGGGAACTGAGTGAGCCGGCCGAGTGTCGACTCGGGGGCCGACCGCGCTGGATGCATCGATTACGAGGCGGCGACGCGAAGAGCATCGAGAGCGAGAGTCAGCAGCATATTTTGGAGGTACAGGGGAGTCCTCGCCCCCCGCAAACTGCGGATTGCGGGTGATGGCGTTTGCAAGGGGTGGGGGGCGCATTCATAGACTTTCCGGCAGTATACCAAAGTATGTGTCGCTAGGCACAGGACTATAATTTTTAGTCATGGGAACAGTCAGACGGTAGGCTTTAAGTTACACCCCAAAGCTAAACTGACGAACTGAAACCAGGGTGTCAGACATATATGCTCCAAGAAAATGCAGGCTGCGTATCGCCTCTTTCACCACCACCCGACAAACACCAACACCAAGCCCCCATCCACCAAAACACTACCCCTACACCCCTCTACACCCCCCTCAACCCCGCCAGCTCCTTCCGCATAAACGCCGCATAAAACACAACCTCATCCCCGGCGACCCCGACCTCCCTCCACCTCGGCTCCTCCTTCCACAACACATACCCGCGCCGCGCATACCACCACTGATTGCAGCCCATGACGGGCGGCTCGGCGCCGGTGCGGGCCCACACCCCTGTCCCCTCGGGCGACTCATCCAGGTAATGGCGCTCGCTCAGGGTCGTCAGCGCCAGCCACCGGCACTGCGTCTCGGTGGTTGCCGCCAGCGCCTCGACGAGGTCCATGGCGCGGCTGCCCAGCCCCAGACCCCGGTACGCCGGGAGGATGAAGAGGGTCTGGACGGTGAGGACGGCGCGGTCGGCGCGGGCGAGTTCCTCGTCTGCGGGGTCGCTGTACGCGTCCAGCGAGATGTGGCCCGCGTAGACTACTTTGTTCTCCCCACGGGCTGCTGCTGCTGCTGTTGCTGCTGCAGGATCCGGGATGCACAGCCAGTAGAACCCCTTCAGGCCTTCGTCTTGCTTGCGCTTCCAGCTTTCCAGCTTGGGGAGGTCGTGGTCCCAGCCGCAGATCTGGCGTTGGCGGTGGATCTCGGCGAAGTCGGCGGGCGAGTGCAGGTTGATTGGGGCGAGGTGGCAGGGGGGGGTGGTGGGTTTCATTTTGTTGGCTTCTGTTCTGTTGTGTATCATGTGGTGTGGATGAATCACGATTTGTGGGAGTGTGTTGTGTGTGGAGAGAGGAGTTGATTTTTGATGTTCTGGAGTGGGCGGAGGAGTCACTGATAAGGGAGGCTCTGTGGTACTAGTGCTTACGTGCTTAACGGTTTTGATTAAAGATGGAGGCAGAAACATAAAGGTAATAAGTAAGACACGCTAATATCGATTAGGTTATGGGGGAGATGTCTAGACGAATTAGCTCCCTCTTCATGGCGCAATGCCGATGTTTTTATGCGCTAAAAAACATTACCACAATTATTATACAGACTTGTTCCCTTGGAAGAACCTTTTCACCACATCACCGTCCCGATAAAATGCACCAGCTATGAATCGATCTCAATGGACCAGTGCGGGCTTTGTCTTCGTCCAATGACATTTTTGGTCGACCACCGAAAAGAGTCAAGTCACGACGACGACAACCATTTGTCGACAGCCACCTGCATCAGTCTCGCCGTATATTCCACCTGCGCATGTCATTAGAGATCACACTGAAAACAATAAACAAAAGCGCAACTTACCACCTCCGGATCCATCAGCGTATCGTGATGCGCATGGTCGATGACATGACACTCGACGTTCTCCTCCCCGACCATCTCCGCCCAACCCACGGGGCCCATCGACTCCCGCGGCGTCTGCAGCCATTCCTGACTGGTGCGCGCCTGCGTCTCGGGGCCACACCGCCGCAGGATCTCGTCCGCCTCCACCAGCACGGCGGGCAGTCGATCGGGATCACCGTGGCCCGCCCAGATCACGAAGATCCGAACCGGAGTGGAGTCCTCGCTGGCCGTGCGCATCGGGCGGGGCGAGTATTTCAGTTTCGCCCGGACCGAGGCCAGGCTGTGCTCTCGCCGGTACGATGGGATCTCCATGTCGGGCTTGCCGGCGCGCCGGATCGCCGGGTAGAAGCCGACGATCTCCAGCAGCTTGACCGTGGGCTCCAGGACATGCGGGTCCGGACGCGGCAGCGGCATGTCCAGGTTGATGATGCCCAGGACTTGCTGGCCCTGCTGCCGGAGCTGGTAGGCCTCCTCGTAGGCGAGGATCGCGCCCATAGACCAGCCCCCCAGCAGGTATGGGCCCTCGGGCTGCAGTTTGCGGATCGTCTTGACGTACAGCGCGGCCGCCTCTTCGACTGTCCAGGTGGCGTCGGACTTGCTCATGAGGAAGGGCGAGCCCAGCGCGTAGACGGCTAGGTCGTTGGCGAATTTCGGGAGCGGCTCGTACGAGAAGGCGTAGCCGGAGCCGGGTGGGGTCATGAACAGGCAGGGGACGCCGGGTTTGGGAGTGCCTTGGATGAGGGTGGAGAAGCATTCGCGGGGTGTTTCTTGCGTGGCGGAGTCGATTTCGAGAAGGCTGGATGGGTCGGTAGAGGATTGTAGACGCTCAATGAGCCCGCCGATGGTGTGGGGGGTGAAGAAGAGGGATGATGGGAGAGACACGCCTGTCTCCTGTCGGATCTGGTTGAGCAGCGCAATTGAGGTGATGGAGTCAATCCCGAGGTCAATCATTCGCATGGTCGGGTCGATATTCTCGCCCTTTGCGGAGACAATGGCTGCTAACAGGGATTCTATGAGCTGCGAGTTGGGATGCGACTCGAGTGTTTCCTGGCCACCTGATTCGATCGCTTCCATCTCCTCTGCGACCGTGTCAGCTGCCAGCCAGTCTGATAATGTGACGCTGCTGGCCATGTCCTTCCAGATCTGGGACTTGATCGATTCGAGCAAGCGAACGTCGGCATATGCTGCTAGATTGACGTTCACATCCATCATCATCGCATCGTTGAGCCCCGATGCTTGAGCCCAGGCGTGTTTCAGCCTTGATTCAAGCATCGCGCGACTGTATAATCTGCTGCGCCCTTGAGACTTCTGGGCTGTCCAGTGAACCTCGACCAGCTCGGTCAGTTTCGACTTCTGGACCTTGCCGGCCAGGGTCCGGGGATAGTCATCCAGCCCTAAGGCCGACACCGGAACCACACCTGCCGGGACAAAGAGAGCCCCCATCTTTGTGCGGACGGTATCTTGGAGCTGACGTGCCAGCTGCTCGTCGACATCCGTCCGCACCACCGCAACAGGCACCTCACCAGCAACCTGATCCGGTGCTCGGACGATCTGGGGCTCAAGCACATGGAACTCCGCCGTCTGGCCCAGCACCGCCTCAATGGCCGAGGGCTCGATATTCTCACCCCCTCGAATGATCGTGTCGTTATACCTCCCCACCAGATACAGCCGCCCATCCTGCCCGACAACCGCTTTGTCCCCCGTGCAGAACCACCGCCGGCCGTCCTCGCCGGTGTAGAACTTCTCGTCGTCCCTGTTCCCGATATACCCATCTATCAGACTGGGCCCGGAGAAATGCACTTCCCCGACGGCTCCCAGCGCGACAGGGACTCGACTACCTTTGGCACAGATGCGCACCTTCGCGCCAGGCAACGGCCGCCCAATCGAGACATCGCGGCCCGAAATCACCTTGTCGACGCTCTCCGCCGCGTCCGTCGACACGACAATCCCCTCGGTCATGCCGTAGAAGTTCTCCACCGCTTGCGCCCCGAGATGGCTCAGACAGATGCGGAGCACCTCCTCCGTCGGCGGCGCACCGGCCAGGACCACCCGTTTCAGGGAGTGCAGCTTCTGCGCCGGCGCGACCGCCACGCCACTCAGAGCATGCAGCATGGTGGGCACCAACGCGGTGTGCGTACAGCGTTCCTGGCGGATCGTCTCGATCAGTCGCTCGGGGGCGAACGCTTCGCCCGGGAAGACGATGGTGGCGGCATTGAGGAAGGCAGCCATGAGGAACATATACCCGAAGGCGTGGTTGTTGGGCAGCACGACGGCGACGCGATCGCCGGGGAGCATGGGCCGGTTGGGGCTCGATCGCCAGGCGCGGGCGACCGTCGTGGGGAAGGCGGAGGCCTGCACGAAGCAGCCTTTGGGCAGGGAGGTGGTGCCGCTCGTGAAGAAGATGGATGATTCCTGCTGCTGCCGGTGTGGCTGCTCTAAGGAATCATCCGACAGACGACTACCATCGTCAGAAAGTTGGCTGACATCAGACCGACGGTCCTCATCCTCGTCCTCGTCCCGTTCCTCCTCCGCCAGCTGCACATCCTTCCCACCGGGATTCGTGACATGCATAAGCTCCTCAAACCCAACCCACCCATCCCTAACCCCTACCTCTCCCCCCGATATCGCAACCAAACAGCACTCCACCTGCAGCTGCAACCCCCGAACCAACCCCGCAACCCGCTCCAACCCAGCAGCAGCAGCAGCAGCAACAACCACCACCGAATCGGGTTGACACGCCCCCACCGCAGTCTCAAGCATATGCACCGCCTCTCTCTCATGCCCTAAGCACCTCGGACTCAACGGCACATGCACGCACCCAATCCGGTACGCCGCCCACGTCGCGACCACGTATTCCGCTGTGTTCGTCGCAAACAGCACCATCAGCGAACCCCTCCCCACCCCGCGGCGGCGGAGATTCGTCGCGAACCGCTCGATCTTCTCGTCGAGTTGCGCGTACGTCCAGCGCAAGCCCTCTGCAGTGGGCTTTTGTGGCGTTGTCGAAGACGCTTCATCTTGGACGGTATAGAGGCTCGCGGGCTGGTGGGGACAGACCAGCGCGAGCGTGTCCGGGTGCTCGCGCACATTCTGCCGGAATTGTTGGTCTAGGGAGGGGAAGGGGTTTGCGAGGAGCGGAGGGGGCCCGGTTAGGGAGCTGGGTTGGGCCATTTGCTCTGCTGTGGGCGGGGTGTCTTTTGGGAAATAAGATGAGTGGGTGGTGAGGCGATGTTGCTCTTGGGGGATGGGAGGATCAAGAGCCTGACGAAGGAGGTAAAGATAGGTACTAGGTATGCTTGCGGGTACTGGAAGCCTGGGTCGACCAGGCGGGACTTGCCTTCCCTGAACCACGTGCAAAATACAAGAGTACAGGGAAGCAGCGATGTGGGGAGGGGGTGGGATGGAGTCTAAATGGGATTTCCGCGATGCAGTCGACCTAATCAGCTAGACTTGGCTGAAATCGCTGGACTCATCTACGGAGCACATGGTTCATCGACTGCCGGACCACTGGGGCATGCAGGGTTGTCAAAGTGAAACGATCTGCAGTGAGGATTCGCTGCGTACGAGTTTGTGACGAGAAGGTTGTTCACTGACTGACCTAGACTAACTCCTATGAGTGAATAGTGATCGAGTGAGGTGGGTCTTGGGATTTGGGTCCTAGGAGCAAAAGACTTGGACTTGCAACATCGAGGCAGGGATGCACCATCTTCCCGTCCATGCTTAATCTTCAATGCGGAAGAGTATCCTACATGCGTATTGGACCGAAGGTAACAAGATAGAGCACCACATGCTCTATGTAGTACAAAATAAAAGCAAAACCCCAAACCCCCAAGATCCCAGCGTCAACAACAGAAATGAGAACGCAGTCCCACCCAAATCCAAGGCCGGACACCTACATACTTAGTTTAGTGTACGTAGTTACGGAGAACTCCCTGCAAAATTACAACCCCCAAGATCGACCTCCTAACAACCAGATCCGTCCGATTCTCCCGAGAGCTGAAAAGTGGATCCCCGAAAGAGGCCTGCTTGCCGCGCATTTGTGATACGGGTATTTTACAGATACGCCCGCCACAGGCCCACAACCCCCCTCTTCACAGAACACCGAAGAGTGATCGACTGTCATGCAGATGCATCACCTCCCCTCGTCTTCAAGCTGTTGAGAAGGGATAGCAAGCTGTTGAGAAGGGATAGCATCATGACGCAAATCATGGCCCAGAACCACCGGGATCATGCATGGCGATGGGCTACGAAGGTTTAATGCTTGCTGTCAGCGTAGTAAGAAGGACGCAACTTGAGGGCAGGCTGAGTCCACGCCACGAACCCATCCTCATCTTTGACGCTAAACTTGCATCATCGTCGCTGATCGGGTCAGTGCACTGCAGCAACCCCCTTTTTCCCTTTGCTGTTCCTTTTCCGACAAAGTACTCCGTAAAGAAGGTCAGATATGAGTAAGAGAAATTCAAGATTCGAACCATGGACAAACCACCCGACTCCACGGGTAGATCCAGATCGACCAATCAACTGCAACAAGTGGGGTAGGGATGACCGATCTTTTCCACTGCTTCGGGTGTTTGTTTACTTCGTATCGTATCGAGCGGAGAAGAATTTCGCAGTTCTAGCCAGGCTAGCCAGGAAGCGGTGTAGGTTTTTGTTCTGGAAGAAACTCTGAGATTGAAATTAAAGGATCATGCTTTTAACGTCTCCATCATAGCCATGGACAATTTGACATTACATATTACTCATACCCGGGAAGCTACTTCAGGTTGTGCTTCTCACTGAGACGATACCGATAATGGTGGGGTGGCCTGGAGGCCCGGGGGAAGCCCCCTCACTCCTCGACCCGCTCCTTCTTCGGGAACAGCACGATTATCCCCACGATCGCGGAGAGGATTAGAGCGGATGCTATGCTCATTGTCAGAATGACTATCTACTCATAGGCAAGGGCATTGGGGGGGCAACATACCCGGAATAATCCGATACGCCTCGATAAAACTCTCCTGCACGGCCAGCTGGATCCCGTGCGGCAGCGTGCTGGTGAAATTATAATCCTGGACGATATGCTCGATCAACTGTCGTCCAAAGTTAGTGGTCACACTTCATCCCGGCTATATACACAGTGGAAAGGAACCACATACCTCCCGCTTCCCTGCGACCTGCCCCAACCCCACGGCCACCCGCGCCCGAAACACCCGCTGCAGCGCGGCGGCGCTGACGCTCGTCCCCACGATCTGGCCCACCTGCTGCGCGAGGTGGTACACGGCGATGGCGCTGGCGAGCTGCTCCGCGGGCGCCCGGATCGTCAGCGCGATGAACTGCGCCGACAGAAAGAGGCCGCCGCCGATACCCCAGGGGAAGCAGTACAGGACTTCGAGGGGCTGGATGCCGTGCAGCCAGCGGAGGACCATGAGGGTTAGCGAGACAAGGGTGATGAGGAGGGCGATGAGGGAGAGTTTGCGGGATTGGAGGTTTCTGTTGGCGCGTTTTGTTAGGGTTGCTGCGGCGGGTGGTGTGGTAGGACTTGGTGGCTGCTCACCTGCTGAGGGCTTTGCCGGCGATGATGGACCCGGAGATCAGGCCTAGGGCTGCAGGCCAGATGCGGATCGCGATGGCGGAGTTGGAGAGGTGGTCAATTCGGTAGAGGTAGGCAGGTAGGTTGTTTAAGATCTGTGGGAGTGGTTTAGAGTCAATTTTGGGGGCGGGAATTGTGGTAGGGATCGGGGATAAACTCACGGTGGTGACGGTAGCGAAGTAGATGACCTGGCCACCGAAGATGGCCCCAAGCCCCGGGGAACAGACAATCGAAGGGGGGATAATGGGGTGCTTGGTCCCGAACCGCTCAATCAGCACAAATACCATGAGAAAGATCCCCGAGACAGCGAGCAAGGCTGGAGTCTGAGACGAGAGGTAGGCGATTCCCCCCTCGGTGGTCGCTAGGATGAAAGACGTGACCAGGATGAAAAAGCTGGCCACCCCACAGTAGTCAAAGTTCCACAGACTCAGGTGCTTGGTTGAATGTGTCTCAGTGGCCGGGGTAGTCGAGAACTGCCATTGCGCGAGAGCCAGACAGAGCATCGCGATGGGGGTTTGACCGATTAAAGACCTGAGCATCAGTGTCAGTCCAGTCACTGGAGTTGATTCAGCCCAAGGCCCAGAACCTACCATCTCCAGCCGACCAGGTCGGCGACTAGCGCTCCCAAGGGTCCTCCACAGCCCTGGCCGACGATCCCAGCTGCGATGATGTAGCTTCGCACTGATGCGACTTCCGTGATGTCGAACATTTCTTGGGGTCCCGTCAGCATCGCCCTGTATCCCCGGTATGACGAGAGTTACCGTTCACCAGAACCGACAGGAGATCGGTCATGCCTGCACCGCCCATTCCTGAGATCAAGCGACCCAAAACAAAGGGCCATAGGGTATCGGAGATGCCACTGTTGAGTCCAGCATGAGTTCAGGCCCATTTCCAATCACAGAGTCTCGATGAACGACGTACGAGATCAAACATCCAACCGCGAAGAGGCCGTACGCCGAAAGAAGGAATCGTCGACAACCGTAGATGTCGCTCAGAAAGCCATACTAGATCGAGTGCCGTCAGCCGTCATCCTTGGTATTGAAGTGGCAGAGGGCCACAAACCACCGGCAATGCGATGCAGAATCCCACATTGTAGATGACCAGCAGCAGCGACGCACTGGACGGCGAATGCAGCGACGAGGCGATCTCGCCTTGAGTTGCCAACAGTATGGACTTATCTGCGCTCGCGAGGAAGACACCTGCGGTGCGATCTCCAGTCAGCTTGAAGATTATCACGGATTCAGACATCACGCACCAACTAAGCCCGCCAAAATCCTACTGAAGTAGCCTTTGCCGGTCGGCGGACGGTCGCCTTTGCCTAACAACGGAGTCTGTTCATGCGCCATGCTGGTGTGAACTCGACGAAAGCCGAAACCATGAGAAACAGAAGTGAGCACAGACGGAATGACGTCCGAATTATCACTGCGCCGTCTGAGCTCCCAAGCTGAGTCGGGCAAGGCTCGGTCCCCTCAGCTCGGGCAGGGAAAGTTAGGGCACATCAACTCAATTGCACCTAAACGGAAAGGGGCAATGCACCGGACGATCGTCAAGCCACTTCATGCAGCCAAGACAATAGTTCATGATCATCGTGTCACAATCCTGTCACAATCGGTGTCACACTGTCAATCGGAGACACAAATCCTCCGATTGTTTACCGCTAAGGCAGACAGACCCACCGGGGGTGGATCGATCGCGATGCAGCTTGATGCAGCTTGACGACAGCCGATCCTCGATACATGCCGCATACGCCGTCAGAAACAAGAGGGCAAGTGCGATCTGCAGCAAAAGGGGCCGTGTCTGCACGCTGCAGAATCACTCACTCACTCACTCGGTATAATTCTATTATAAGCCCAAAGGGTCTGCTGACGGACGATCGTCATCTTTCACTTGACTGACTCTGTAGTATTATCCACAATTGGCCCTCCCAGATACCAAAAAAATGAATTTCCTGTCGCGGTCACTGACCACCCCGCAAGCGACGGCGGCAACAACCACGCCTTCGCCCGCCGTCGAGATTCTCAAGCAGTTCCAACAAGAACGCCCGGACATCAAATTCCTGCGCTGGCAATGGCAGGACTACTCGGGCGTGCAGCGGGCGCGCGTGGTCCTGCTGGACACCGCCATCGCCCAACTGGCCGAGGGCCAACCCATGAAAGCGACCGGGCTGGCGCTGACCTGCTCCGTCGACAACCACCTCATCCCCGGCACCCCGACCGACGCGCAGTTCTGGCTCGTGCCGGACTGGACGACGCTGCATCCGACGATCAGCCCGGGGAGCGCGCAGGTGCTGTGCTCGCTGGACTACACCCTGCCGGGGCAACCGATGACGCAGGCGCTGTGCCCGCGCCACACGCTCTCTCGGGTGCTCGAACAGGCCCAGACGCGATGGGACCTCTCTTTCCTCGTGGGATTTGAAGTCGAGTTCGTGATCATGAAGCCGCACCCCGAGACCGGCAGGCTGGAGCGCTACAGCCGGGGATGGGGACTGTTCTCGGTCGCGGGGCTGCGCGACCCGTGCTACACGCACGTCGAGCAGTGCGTGCTGCAGCTGCAGGCGCGCGGGGTCGACATCCAGGCGATCCACACCGAGGGCGTCCGCGGGCAGTACGAGTTCGCGCTGGGGCCGAAGCCGCCCCTGCAGGCGGTCGACCAGCTGCTGCTGGTGCACGGCTACCTGAAGGACACCTTCGCGCCGCTGGGGTGCGCCGTCACCATGGTCCCCAAGCCCGTGCCGGGCGACCCGCTGGCCAACGGCCAACACACCCATCTCTCGCTGCAGCCGAGCCCCGCGCCGGAACTCGAGGCGTCGTTCCTCGCGGGCATGCTGAAGCGGCTCCCCGCGCTGTCTGCGTTCTGTCTGCCCCAGGATGTCTCGTACGAGCGGCTCAAGCCGTTTGTCGGCGGCGCCGATGCCGTGGGCTGGGGCACCGAGTGTCGGCTCACGCCGGTCCGCAAGCTCGAGCCCGGCCGGTGGGAGATCCGCTGCGTCGACGCCATGGCCAATATGTATCTCACGCTGGCGGCGGTCATCGGGGCCGGGTTGCTGGGGTTGGAGGGCCGCGAGCCTCTGGTCTGGCCGGATCTGGGGGATCCGGTGAATGCGAACGCGGACCCCGGAGAGCCGCTGCCCAAGAGGCTGGAGGAGGCGCTGGACGTGCTGCACGCGGATGCGGACGGGCTGGCGAACGTGATCGGGAGGAAGATTATTGATCTGTATGTGGCGACGAAACGGTTCGAGGTGGCTTCGCTGGCGAAGTTAGATCCAGAGGAGGTGCGGGGGTTGTTCGCTGAGTTGTTCTAGATGACGCGGGCCGTCTTGTTCTCGAAGTTTATTCTAATGTAATGCTTGGGTTGTGCTGCTTGTGCTATTGTGGAAGTGGAGTGGTAAACAGGAGGTCGTCAGATGGCCGCACAACAATATATCAGTGCTATATAATGCTTCGATGTCCGTAATAAGTGTCCTGTCGTGCCCCCAATCAGCGCAATGATGCTAATATTCAGCCGAATGATGACTCTATATTGCCAATTCATCTATCCCCCCTCTTCTTGTTTTTTATTCTCGCATCTTTTGTACTCTCTTCACCCATCTGGGCTCGGCGGGGCTTGAGCCTTGGGCCCTCGGCTCATTTATACGTAGCTTGTTGAGACAAGGACTTGTAGCGAACCCGGCTGAGCAATAGCAAGTAACCAGCATCATTGGTCTAGTGGTAGAATTCATCGTTGCCATCGATGAGGCCCGTGTTCGATTCACGGATGATGCACTCACTTTTTCGTCTTTCTTTTTTGCTTCTTCCCGGAACACCGATCACCAGCCGTATAGATGCCCCCTTTTATCCCTGAGTATCCAACCCACCACTTCTTTGTGCATGCAGTCCCTGCAGTCCCCCGGGCGGCGAGAATCACCATCAAGCATGATCCACATTGCGTCCAAAGTCACTGGCAGCCTTTGTACATACAGTACATAGAGTACATACAGATACAGCACAAAAGTACCCCCCCCCCCCCCCCACAAACCGCCCTCCCCAGCAATAACTTGAACCTACACCACCAACTCCCACTCCACCTCCCCCGGCTCCTTCCAATACCGCGTCCCACTCCGCCGAAACCCCAACTTCTCCAACGCCCTCGCACTGCGCACATTCGGCCGCTCCGTCTCCGCAATGAACCTCCTCACGCCGCGCTCCGCCACCGCCCACCGCATCACCGCCGCCGCCGCCTCCGCCGCGATCCCCTTGCCCCATTGCTCCGGCGCCACCCCGTAGCGCACCTCGACCATCTCCTCCCACGGCGGAAGGGGCGGGTCCCCGGCCTCGCGGGCGGGGATCGAGGTCGTCGTGCCGTCGCGGACGCCGGCGTAGCCTACCCACTCGATTTGATCCAGATCGCTGGGTAGACTGGTGACGTCCTCGCCTGTTAAGATGGTGATGTCGGTGCTGGAGGTGGATTTCGCGGCTATGGGGATGGGGAGGGAGGAAGGACGTAACCCCACGGCGCAGTCACCCATCCCGCGGACGCGCCAGCAGCGCGCGATGTCGCGGGTTTGAATCACCTCTAGGGTCTCCGGGTCGGTCCATTGGCGCGCCGGGAAGTGGGCGCCGAAGCCCATGGTGCAGAAGTCGGGGTTGGCGTGGAGGGAGGCGTACAGTTTGCGGTAGGTGGGGGAGGAGATGGCGATTGGGGTGGGGAGGATTATGAGTCGGGGGGTCAGGATGGCGAAGGGGGTCCAGGGGTGGTTGGGTGGTTCTGGAGGGTTCATCGTGGGGTTGGATGGATGTATATCATCAGGTACTACTAGGTAGTTATGTAGGTACTGTGGTTGATGTAGGGTGCAGTGATGGAAAGAGGACTCGAAGACAGCCGCGGGCGGCTGGACAGGGCCAATGTTCTGGAACCCAGCCTGTTATGGATTAGCGGGGGTTCGGGGACGGGCCGGCCAACAAAGTGTCAGTGTCAGTGTCAGTGTCAGTGTTCACAGCCTAGGGGAAAGGGGAGGGGGAGTCTGTTTGCAGTCGGACTCTCATTGCACCCATGCCGCGCGTTCCGAGCCATCCATCAGGTCTTATTCGGCGTTGCAATCACCACCTCCCCCGCGATGACGTCAACAAGGCCAATGGCAGCGGAGATCCAGCCGGGGACATCAACCCATATTTTCACTTAAGGCAGCACGTTATCTGATTTACGTCATGCCCATGGATCTCCTCACGGGTATAAAGAATGCGTCGAATGGCAGATCGAACGCCTCGCTAGCCAAGAAATCTTAAGTCATCCCTACCATCAAACCAAAACTCTCAGCAGAACGATATCCACTACAACAACCCAGCCTCCACCATGTCAAGCTTCCTGCACAAAGCCGAAGACGCCCTGCATCTGCATCACAACAAGCACCCCTCCCAGGACCACGACCACCACCACGCTCAAGCACCCGAGCAACCACAGCAACACCACCACCACCCACAACAACAACCCCACGACCCCAGGGCCCCTGCGCCGCCAGCCGTAGCCCACGAAGGTTCGACATTCCATCCCCGTGCTCCTTTACTTACCCAACTAATCTTTTTTTTGGTTAATCCAGGCACCCACCACGACCACAGCCACCACGGCAAACGCGAGTCCCACCACCCCAGCCCCGCCGAGATCGCCCGCGCGGATTTCATGGCCGACCGGCAGTACGACCGGATCTTGAAGTCGCCGGACCACGGCGCGGGGATCGGGTTTGAGATGTGAGAATCTGGTCAGGACGAGATGTAGGAGGATTGGCCATCGGCAATGAAAGCGACTCTTTGAGTGTGGAAATATGAATAATGGATAATGAATGGAATTTGTTTCTTTGTGTTGTGATTGTATGCCCGGGTCTTGGCGGGGCAGGGGATTGGTTAGTAATCACTTTATTGGGGACAAGCTCCGCCAAGTCGGGATTTTTGGGCAGTCGGTAAGTTAGGGATGGTGGGGTGCATGCATTGCATTGTTGGCTTTGTTGTAGGGATGGCGTAGGGTAAGTGTTGATTTCTGGGATGTGGCTAGGTTAGATAGATGAGGTGCGTGGGCATCTGTGTTGGAGTGTTCAAGATACCATCTGCAATAGCACTATCCAAAAGACAACTAGTAAAAGGATAAAAGCTATGAAAAGAAAAGAAAAAAAAATCTCATTCTTAACTATACGTATGTACAGAGACACACAAATATGTACTGCAACGAAAATAAACAGACACCCAGTGTAGTTATCCGCATTCCCACACGTTTACTTCCCTCTTCCAGGGGAATCAAATTTCCAAGAACTTTTGAACCACCAATGCAAAAACTTTTCTCCGCTGGCGGCGTGCAATCCAGGCACGCTCCATAACCTTTGCGAGCCAGCCACCTCTTCCCACTATACCAACGCAGACACCCATCACACCCATCACAAACCTTACATCAACCTTCCTCACGGCAGACCCCCCACACGGCTGGATCAAATCAAATCCGAACGATACGCCCACAAATACTTCGCGATGGTGCGCCACCCCTCCTCCCCGGACCGGCGATTGTAGTCCAACCCCCTGGCCTCGAGGGTGGTCTCGGCCGCGCGCTCGGGGGTGCGCGCGAAGCCGCGGAACTGGGCGAGGATCTCGCGGATGCGGGGCGCGTCGGTCCGGGTGGAGAAGATGGTCTGCTCGTAGAGGCCGCGGAGCCCCAGCAGCAGGAGGCCGTGGCGCGGGTGGTGGGCGTAGAACTGGACCTTGTCGCCCTGGACGATGCCGGCGAAGGAGACGCGTGGGGCGCGGGCGTCGTGGCGCGGCCACCGCGACATCAGCATCGGCCAGTCGGTGCCCTTGAAGGCGCTCTGGCCCGCGATCAGCGTCAGGTGCGTCCCCGTGCTCGCGCTGTGCACCGTCAGCGTGTCGTACCCGCGCGCCTCGTACTGGCCCCCGTGCGCCAGCGAGTCGTGCACCACCGGGTCGTCCCGCTTCACCACGAACCCCTCGTGCACCGGGAAGTACTGCATCACGAGCGCCTGCCACGTGGACGGCGGGGAGGAGTGCTGCTGTCGGTACGGCCAGTAGCCGTAGTGCGGGGTCCGCGTGAGGCCGTAGCATTCCATTTGTGTCGGAACTGAAGGGCTAGGTTTGGGTTAGGGTTGGTGGTGGTTGTAGCGCAGGGCTAAGTGTATTGGTGGGAGGTAGTGTTAGCCTGAGAGAAGCAGTTCAGATAAGGGGGTCACCTTCTGTTTGCTTGTTCTTGTTCTTGTTCTTGTTCTTGGAATTTCGAGTTTATGATTGGATCGGTTGGGGCATAGGACTACCGTCACGGTGGGTTTACAAGGTTGTTCGTAAGCCATAAGCGTTGCGAGTAATGAGCTGATAAGTTGGCGGAAAGGGGAAGGGGCCGAAGGAGCTGGGCTCAATGAAATATTTATAAGTTTGGGTGGGACGGAGCCTGAAGAGTCTTCATTTACCTTTGATTGCATCGATTTTGAAGGCTTTGCAAGGCCTCGTGGTTGTGTGAACTGAGGCTTGTCGTGGCTTTGATATATAGAGGAGATCTCCGGTAATCGGCGCTGGGAGTGATAAAGCCTCTTTTAGGGTGGATCGAGGACAAAGATATTGTATGAATTAGCTGGTTAAGACAAGACTATCTTTAGTATCTTTTATTAGTTGTTATTGGTGGAATTACCCTGATTCAGAGTATGAAAACAGCGCCGACGGGGTCACTCGTGCTTTGCATGGGTGCTGGCCATGTGTGGAGGTTTGGAGGTGAGGGCGAGAGGGCTTCTTTGTTGCACTTCCCGTCTCCACCCACAACAATGCCATTGTTCATTATCCACGCTCCGCCTGGTCCATCGACGCCAAAGCATCTTTTATCAGCGCCTGTGTACTTCGCCGCACCAAGTGAACCCCGAAGCAGTTGATCGTATTTTTCCAAGAGGACCAGCGGGCCCGGTCAAAAGCCTTGGATTCCTCCGCCTCCGGCTCATCCACTTGATCCCCGGCCACGCAGGTATCCCACATGGGCTTTCCCGCCAGGGCGATCCAGAAGCAAGCGGCGCGGACCGCCTCTTCCTCCAGTGCGTTGACGTCGGCGTTCTCGAACGCGCGGGCGCACAGCCGGAGTCCCAACCGGGAGAAGTCCATGCGATGGCCGAGCCGCGGGATAGCGTTCGTCAGCTGGGCGATAAAGCAGTTGCGATTCTCCCACTCCTGCACCTCCTGCGGAGGATAGTCCCGGCAGTGATCCCCGCAGGGCGTGCGGTTCTGCATCCCCGTACACCGGCAAGTGGGGAACCCCTTGAACACGTCCAGCGGGGCGAACGTGTACCGGTGGTTGATGTATTCGCGGAGGCTGGGGAGATCGGTCCACATCCGGTCGGCGAACGCCACTCTCACGATGCCGCCGCGCCCGGCCGAGTCGTGCACCGCCGTCCGTTGCAGCTGCATGACCAGGTCCAGCAGCTTGGTCTGCTCGTCGGGAGGGAGGAGATAGGCGAGCTCGCACAGCGATTGCATCGTGTGGAATGCATGCTGCTGGTTGAGCCGGTTCCGCACGTAGGGCCGGTGGGTATTCCGCCCCTGCTGGAACTGGCTGTCGCGCTCCTGCAGGAGTTCCTGGACGGCCTCCTCCGCGGTCTTGTCGGGGTTGTTGACCAGCGCATGGATGATCCAGAACTCTCGGCGTTGGGTGAGCCGCCTTCCGAACCCGTACTCCCGGATTCGACCTGCCATGATACCGTCCATGATGTCAGTTGTAACAGAGGTTGGTGATTAGAGACTCAATGGGGGTGGATTACCTTGTGAAGTTGGGGAGGATGGTGGACTAAATTGTGGCAGCGGTGAGTGGCTTATATAGATGTCTCCATCCTCAATACCATCTATGCTGAGTAGACAAACTCAATACAAGGGATGGTGTATCTTTGTTGCTTGCAATCGATAGGAGAAGATCATCACTCTGTCAGGGACACCCTCTCAAAATGTATAAACAAAAGATATGTCACGTGCATTATACCTACTCGAGATCTTTGTACGGTGGAGGCTTGGCCATTTGGGCGTAGCCAGACCAACCATGGGTCAGAGCTGATGTTCATGATAGGACGCAGAAGGAAAACTGCTTGTGTCTGGGGCTGGAACTGAGTGAGAGGAGAAGCAGCAATCGTGAGATATCGTGTGGGGTTGCTATTGTGCACCACGTATTGTATTACAATGTTCAATGCTTGATCGACCATTTCTGTAACTAGCCACGGAGAAAACACGCTGTCTGCTACGTAGCCCCTTCAGAGCTCTAGGCACGTGGAATACACGATCTGTTAGCTCTGTGCTCACGCTCCACTGCGGGCTCGTCAGAATGGGACCCAGTATGACAGGCTGCAGCATTGGAGCGACTAAGGGACAACGTGGGACAATCCTCTTAAATGATCAACAAGACAAGGCATTAGCGTGGTTACCGGATCAATCCTCTGAACACCTAATGACGCACGGTCTTCTTCGCGGTTATGGCAGATACTCCGTTCTGACTACTGGTGTATGTCAGCCGTAGTCGAGTAACATTAACCTTGGATCAGTTGTCATGTCCTTGTCAGGTACTGGTTTTCACCTTGCCCAAATCACAAGGCGATCCTATTGATGGACTGTGAGCATTGGTCGATGCGACGGGACGAGGATTCAGGCACAAGTCACATTAGGGCTGAGACGGATAAACACTTGTGTGTAGCTTGCCGATGCCTTGGATACTTTGTATATGAGATTTAGACAGAATAATCCAATTCCCAATATGTGAGTGTCTCTATCACTTGGAAATATAAGTCTAGAGTCTGGAACCTCTAAGAGGAGGAGGACGAGAAACTGAAACTACGTCCATACTTAAATAGTGAGACTACCAAGTGGAAAGGCCTGGTGGTGTCAACGTCAATCAAGAGTTACAACCTTAACCCTCACCTTGAAAACCAGATTGCGAGCTAACTCCTATAGAATTTATACAACGTTGGAGGTATTTAGAAATGCAATAGATAAGTGCATTTTCACAACCATAAGTTGTATAGGATGGTTCCCCACTGTGGCCATGAGTATAACTCCCCGAGCCGTATCTAGGATAATGCCTTTCAGAAAGCCTGTAAAACAGGTATAGACACTTGTTGAGCAGAAATTGAGCCGAAAATTTGCCATATAAATCATGTAGCATGATAGGTACAAGAGTTTATAACCACATCTGATTTCCCATTCGTTAGTGCTTCCTTGGAGCGTAGAGAATTATCACGGAGAGTATCTGCACTTCAAATCAAGTAGTAGTAAGTAGGGGCAGGGGCGAAATTTGTCCAGTTCGGGTGAACCTTCCTACTAGTACAAATCAACCATGGAGCACTTGAGAAAACCCATGAGAAGTGAGATGGTGCAAAGCGTGAGTACCTTGGGAGAGCTGTTCATAGAACACGATTTAGGATGCAATTTACATCAGTACATAGTAGTTTGGTTGAGTTGCGCATTGAGGCTGTTCGCTCTTGCCAACCGAACTCATCCGATCCGGGCCAGCGGAATGACCACTTATTCTGTTGAGCCATGATACTTAGTACTGTACACTCGGAGCACAGAAGAGTGGATCGGGCACTCTACCTGCAGTGGATCGACACTGCCTAGCAACATTTATCTTTTTTTTTTCGATTTCTTTTTTTTCCAAAACCTATTCACTGTCGCGATCACGGAAATATCCATGCCCTGATAGCCACGGTCGCGATCAGAAGATGGTGATTCGAAGGGAGACGTCACCTCCCAGCCAGCCGGCGATATCCGGAGTGCATTCAGATGCAGCTCGAGGACCGAGCGACAGGGTGATCTGTAGTCAGGTTTTCAGGATAGCTCCCGCACTAGTCGAAGAAAAGGGCAAGAGGGTCGTAGATCGATAGCTCCTAGCTCCATGTCTGGCGTACGACAGCAGCTGAGGAGGAGAGATCGGAAAAGCAACAGCATCTTTCAGCTCCACAGCTCCCCCAGCGATTGTGCAGCACTGCAGCTCCTCAGCAATCCCAGCGTCCCAAACTGCGGCACAATTCGGGCGATCTCGCCTAAAGCTCGGTGGGGTGAGATCTTCCGACCGGGGCCAGGTTCATCTAGCAAGTAAATGAGACTTTTACCTATCCTGGACAATTCTCCACATACGATGTTGACCGATGGTAGACAGTGATGGGCAAAATGACAGCTTGCAATCCATGTTTTGTCATGGAACAGACGGGCCGATGCCGCAACGTACCGGATTTCATTACTAGCTCCAGATACAATGAACAGCGGTGAACACTGAGAACCTTCGATTGTGGATCCTAACCGAGCGTAAAAAAAAAAGAGAAGGAGAAAGAAGTCTGCCTCGGCAATCAGTGTCTTCCGAGAGCCTAGAGGTAAAGCTCAGCCTAGAATTATGGATATTTCTAGAGCTATGAGGACTGGGGAGAAGGTGAATATTTCCGAGCGAACCGCGCGAACCCCCCACCGATGATCTTCTTGGCTGCCCCCATCTCTTCCACAGCTAAAAATGATTTCCGATCTGATTTACGATACCGTCATCGTACCGTACTCGATTGTCCCTGTGTACGGCACGGTACTTTCCTTGGCCTGCATGTGTCTCCAAACTTCAGGAGATGGTGATGGTAGGGAGTGATGTAGGCATGCTACAATTGAATCTCACTTTCAAAATGAAATAAGACTTTCAATTAATGAATTCATAACATTGAATTGTGGAACACATTGAATTCCCTGGCTTCGACATGTGGCTGGTGTATGTACTTGAGCATTCTCAGGTGCCAGGAGCTCCAGTTGGAGTGATGCGACCCTTGGCGTAGATGAGATGCTCACCACCGGAGTGAGGGAAGGCAGTATTCACGAGCTGGTAGATATGATCCCATTTGATCATGGCATGGCAGACCTGGTTAATTGCAATTGGTGGTTAGCACACTGAGATCAGCCTGGATGCTTCATGGTTTTAGGGCTACTTACTCCCTTCTCAGGCTCCCCGCCGAAGCTCCTCCATCCCACTCCCAAGCAACGTGGATTCAAGGCACATGCTTCAGCACATTCCAGAATCGATTGGCGATACCACCAGATCTCTTCAACCGCTCCGTTGGTGCGGACATTACATTTGACCTGGAAATCCACCCCGCCAAGAGTAAACTGTCGTTGAGAACAGGTGCCATCGCAGAGACTTCTCCAGCTGTTGCTGCGACACTTCTCATCGACCGACAGCCACTGACCACCACCAGTGCCACTCCCCACCGACGAGGCCTTTTCTTCCAACTCCTTGATCTTCTGCTGGAGGCCTGCCTTTTCGGCGTCACACTGGGACTTGGACTGCTGCAGCTGGCTCTCGCCCTGCTTGCGGATCTCGTCCTTCTCCTTCTCACATTGAGAGGCGGCGGCGTCTTTCTCGGACTTGCATTGCGATCGAGCATCGTCCACCAATTTCTGAAGCTGATCCTTCTCCGTGGCACACTGAGCGTTGGCGTTGGTGAGAGCGCTGTCTTTATCAGCCTGGCACTGCTGTAGCTTGCTGTCACCCTGCTGGCGAATTTCATCCTTCTCTTTCTGGCACTGAGAGCTGGCAGCCTCCTTCTCAGACTTGCACTGCGCTTCTCCTTCCTGTCGAAGCTGCTCCTTCTCGGTCGCACATTGTTGGTTGGCGCCCGCGAGCGCTGCGGCCTTGTCGGCCTCGCATTGCTCTGCGCTGGCGGTGGCGCCGTTGGCGAGCTCGGCCTTCTCAGCTTCGCACTTGGCTTTCTCCTCCCCACGAACCTGCTCCTTCTCGGTCGTGCACTGCTCCAGCGCCGCGGTCTTGTCCGCCTCACATTGGGATGCCGCGGTGGCGGCCTGCTCTTTGAGTTGAGCTTTCTCGGCTTCGCATTGAGCCTTGGCCTCCGTGAGAGCGCTGGCCTTGTTGCTCTCACACTCCTTCTTCTGTTGTTCCTTCTCCGAGGCACACTGTGCAGCGGCAGTCTCTTTGGCCGCATCGATGAATTCCTTGCAATCCTCCTCCGGATCGGGATCCTCGGGGGTCTCCGCCGACTTGGTCAGGACCATCCAATCCCTTGCCGGCGAGTACGGAGCATAGTCGGTGTTTCCGCTGCCTAGCACGAAACACTTCTTCCCGGTGCTGTGCCAGGAGGCCCCGGGACAGTCCGGACTCGAACAGAGCTGTGCGCAGTCCTTGGCACTGTTCACCTGTCGGTGCTGCGTGCCCGCGCCACTTTTGCCGGTGAGATACTGACCGCAGGTGAACTCGAAGACGGAATCTCCCACGGTTCCTTTTCCGGAGCCTTGGCCTTCAGGACAGCAGAGCTGGTAGTTGGCCGCCCCGACCGTGTTGGAGGATAGACATTTGGAATTGGAGCCGCTGCTGGCCACTGTAGTGCCTAGCAAAGCGGCAAAAAGGGCGCCTTGAAATAGCATATCACCGTCACTCTTCTTGCACAGTAAGAGAGCACAGGTACAGAGTTGAATTTAGAGCAGAAGAAAGATAAGTTGGTTGTGGTAGGTCGGTAGGGTGTTCGGTGATTACTTTATAAGAACGGAGAAGACTATGTCATAGGCTGTGAAAGGTTGCACGCAATTTCACCAAAGCAAGGCTTTTCCAATTCAGCTTGACCTAAAATCCCATGGGTCTTCCTCTGCCATTAACCATCAGGAGGGCTGATAGCAGACTCCCGTCACATCCATACAATCATCAACAATACACGGACTTCTACAATACGTGTACTTCGGATGCTGATCCCTTGGAGATCTCCACAGCTACTGCACAAGTCACGGAGCAATGACCAAATTCGTCAGCTCAATCTAACCGAGGCGATCGATGCGCGCGGAGCATCTCGGGGGGGGGTTTGGCAGCCAAGCTAGTTTGATCAATCACAGTGAATCACTGTTCACTAATGAGGATTTTGGCTGGCGCTAAGGCAGGTTCGCTCCGCCCCGGCTTCGATTGACGCTCCACTCCCGTCCATTCAATACCACCAATACCTTGAATACCATCAGGATCATCGATACCCTGCAAACCACCCAAACTTGAGCTGCAGCATTTGAGCGATCACATCTGATTTAGCTTCCATCGTGTCGGGACTTTTTTCCTCCATGCTCGCCCTTCACTGTCGATCACAGATCACATCCTGACGCCCCGTCCCCACTCTGCCCTTTCCTCGAGAATGCTACTTCAAGCGGAGCTGACTTTAGTTCACCACTTCAGCTGAGCCCACAGCTATCCACTGCTCTTTTGGAGTTGGACTAGTTGATCGGTGTAGGATCTCATCGCTTTCACGCAGAGACAGATACATACACCGCCAGCTCCCCTTTCCTAGAACCGAAGTGATCGGCATCTGATCCACTGGACTGAGTGGCTCAAGCTGAAATGAAGCGGAGATGCAAATCCGATCAGTATTGGAACTGATTACTCCGTATCAGGCGCGGAGAAGCCAAAGAGAATCCGTCATCGCTGCGAGGAGAATCATGGTATAAATACCCTCACTGCCCGGTGGCTTCCTGCCTTTTATCATCCTCACCATCTCTTCTTTCCATCTCCAACTTCCTTTCCCACTACAGCCACGCATCATGGCTAAGTTGGGGTCTTTGTTGGCCGTTCTGGTGGCCCTGAGTGCTGCCCAGGTCCAGGCCAAGCTGCCCGGCAAGACCAAGTATACCCTGGACGACATCCGTCCTCTGCAGGACCCTGCCTCCGGCTTGGTCAAGTGTTGTCCTGAGGGAACCGAATTCGATGGCAAGAACTGTGTCTTGGGCGTTCCCAACTGCCCGGAGAACTTTGTTCGCAAGGGCGACAAGTGTGTGTCGACCATCAAGCCCATCTGTCCCGATGGCAGCGACTACAGCGGCAGCATCTGTGTCTCGACCGAGCTTCCCATCTGTCCTCCTCCCACCGTGCTGAAGGGCAAGACCTGTGTGACTGGCCCCCCAACCTGTCCCTCGGGGCAAGAGTACAACGGCAAAGTCTGTCAATCCACCCAAACCCCCGGCTGCCCGGAGAACTACAAGTTCAACGGCAAGTCCTGCGTCAGCACCAAGCAGCCCGAATGCCCTCACGGCATGATCACCTGCGGCGGCAACTGCATCAGCGTCCAGCCCCCCATCTGTCCCGCCGACACCGAATTCCACGACAACTTCAAGAACTGCGTCTCGACCATCCGTCCCACTTGCGAAGACGGCACCGTCCTCAACAAGGATGGCGTCTGTGTCGACGAGGCTGGTCCGTCGTGCCCCCCCGACACCAGCTTCAACCCCACCACCGGCAAGTGCGTCACCTCTGAGAAGCCCGCCTGCCCTCCCGGCAGTGAGCTCGACCCGGTGACCAAGAAGTGTGTCATGACCGAGGAAGCCACCTGTCCCCCGGGCAGCGACCTCTCCGCCGATTTCGCCTCCGGCACAGCCCGCTGCTGTCCCTCCGAGATGATCTGGGACGGCGAGGTCTGTGTCTTCGACACCGATGAGACCGGCAAGTGCCCCCCCGGCACGACCAAGGTGGGCCAGCACTGCCAGAAGCAGCCCGTGCGCATCCCGCAATGCCCGCCCGGCTCCAAGCTGGAGCGCAACCGCTGTGTCAGCATCGAGCAGCCCGAATGCCCTCCCGGCCACGTCCTCGAGGGCGGCGTCTGCACGTCGACCGAGCAGCCCGCCTGTCCCCCCGGCCTGACCCTCACCGGCAGCGTGTGTATCTCCACCGAGGAACCCAACTGCCTGCCCGGCACCCGCCTTGAGGGCACCATCTGCGTCAGCATCGAGCAGCCCGCCTGCGAGGACGGCTTCACCTTCGACGGCGAGAACTGCGTGTCCGAGCTGCAGCCCACCTGCACGGAGGAGGGCAGCACCTTCGACGGCGAGGAGTGCGTGACGCCGCACTTCCCCTCGTGCCCGGAGGACACGGTCTTCGACGGCGCCCGCTGCGTGGCTACCAGCACCCCCTCGTGTCCCGCGGGCAGCGTCCCCAACGGCTCCGGCGACTGCGTCACCACCAGCGTGCCCAAGTGCCCCGCGGGCTCGACCCTGACCGCCACGGGCGGCTGCATCGTCGGCGTGCCCACGTGCCCCAAGGGCACCCTCTTCGACGGCAAGCAGTGCGTCTCGCGCAAGAACCCGGGCTGCCCCGCGGACCACAAGTGGGTAAACGGCCGCTGCATCAGCACCGTGCCCCTGGAGTGCAACGAGCCCGGCTACCACCTCGTCGACGGCGAGTGCGTCTCCGAGAACCGGCCCGAGTGCCCCGCCGGCACCAGCTTCGACGGCACCACCTGCGTCGGCACCGAGCCCCTCTGCGACGACGGCCTGGTCTTCGACGGCGAGGAGTGCGCCCACCCCTTCGAGCCCGAGTGTCCCCCCGGCATGCGCTTCAACGGCCGCAAGTGCGTCGCCGAGAAGCTGCCCAACTGCCTGCCCGGCACCGTCTTCGTCCCTGAGTCCAAGCTGTGCGTCGCCATCTCCCCGCCCGCCTGCCCCCCTGGCCAGGTGTTCAACGGCAAGCAGTGCGCCCTCGAGAGTGGCGACTGTCTGAACTTCGAGTACTGCCCCCCGACCGGCTTTGGGGAGCCCAACTGCGTCGAAGGGACGCTTTATGATCGTCACACCGGCATGTGTGCCGACTGGTTGTATTAGCTTAGGGTGCTTTGATATGTGATGCATGGTTTATGTGGCAGGGATTTTGGGAAAGGTGTTGTAATCGAGTGTTTTGTTTAATGTGCAATTTGAATATCTGCATTTGTGCCGCTAGTGGATCAAGTAAAACGTAGGATCGTGTGCATGTAGGTAGGGCTGTACTTCGGGGCGGAGTGCCGCGCTGTTTGGGGAGAACCTTTCGGAGAACAAAACCAAGTGGGTGGATTCTTGATTCTTTCGCGTCAAGCAAGCTAAATACACTGCATGGTATACTAGTTTCCATTTGATTCACGTCTGTGTAATAGGCCAGCAATTCACCTCGATGACCCCTTCCTAAAGAGAGCCATTACTCAAGTCCCGAAGACACGCAAAGTACTGCTCAAATTGTCTCTGCGAACAAATCAATAGCGAAAAGACCGTCACCTGAGAGTCTAGTCTGCTGAGTGACGGAGAAGGACTTAGGGCTGGACTGGAATGATGTCAGTCCAGTGCCGACGAGTAACTCGCTTGGCCGCTGGTGAATAGTGTACTGTACGTTTTCCGGTCGGTACTTTGGGCAGCGACATATGGAAACCATAAGGGTAGTGTGATATGGAGAAGCGCACTGGATTAGAACTCATGAAGCCAACAAGCCAGGTACAGTATACTGTACACACTGTACACCGGTAACAGATCGGCGGGACGAAGTAAATTGCATTGAATAAATCACGAACTGCATACACTGCCAGACAAACGGGCGCACGGACGCCAAGAGCCAATGCTATACTCGAGTGACGGGGACGTCGAGAGCGTGCTCATGATGTCAATCCGGTTGACAAGGTTTCTCGCTCCATTGATGCAAAATAGGATCCAACCCGTTTTCAGATAGCCACCGATGCAATCTCATGAGGGGATGGTGGGACAATTGCATCCATAACTGTGTATTATCCAGAAGGGAGTATTCAGTCATGGCGCGTGGAAACGTCCTGACCAAGATCGAAATTTACGGCAACGGCCCAGCTCATCTCACGCACGCCATAGTCACCACCAACTCAAAAGATATCGAGCGATCTAGAATCCATTGCTCAATCTGGGCAGGGGCGCATTTCCGCGTCCATGGGACGGTTTCGCTCTTGATGCTACGACCATTGGCCGGCTGAATACTCCGGTGGGGGCAGCGGGCCGAGGATCCTTGTCACTGCCACGCTTATCTGGGCGGCAGCCCGCTCTTCAGACACGCGAAGGATCCCTGGTTCCGGCATTCAGTAATCTTGGGTCTGGTCGGAAATGCTGTTCCGCGAGGAAGGCTATTAGGGATTGAGTTTAGATCGATGGGGAGCTGTTGGTGGTGACGTATTGAACACCTGAGCTGGTGGTAGTGATGGGATTTTACGAACCGTATGCGAAACCCTAAGCTCGGTGGGCTATATCCACATATACGATACCAGCTTGAACCCTTTCAGACGATGAATTATGATTCTAACTCAATTCATACATCCATCCAAATCAATCCTCACCAATAGCGCCCACCTCCCTCGCAATCTCGACCATCCCCCCCAACACCTCCTTCTCCGCGGCGCTGAAACTCCCGGCATGATCCGCCGCCAGACAGCAGACGTTATTCTGCTGCAGCTTCCACGCACCCACGGCCGTCGCATCCGGCGGTTCCGTGATGAACGCCTCGAACGCCGTCGGCTGCTGGCGCGGGTCGTCCGAGTACTTGTTCGGGAGCAACCACCCGTTGAACCACAGCGGGCGTCCGTCAGTCCCCAGGTGCAGCAGCTGCGGCGCGCATATGCTGAACCGGGGGTCTTCGGGGCTCCCACTCTCCGAATCATCCCCAGCTGCATCCACCGTCTCATTCTCAGCTGCTGCCCGTGCGCGGTTCACCCGCGCCGTGCCCATGACCGCCGCCGCGCCCTCATGGAACGCGTAATCCGTATCCCCTACGAGCTCCCAGCCCAGCCAGAAGGTTTCCTTATCGCCTGTTCACTCCGTTAGCCAAGCCAATTCCACACCCGTAGCCCCCTCAACATAGACAGAGGCAACCGAGGAAGAGAGAGAGAAAGAAAGACAAACCGTAAACCATATCATAAACGCCGACCTTGCCAGTAGCCGTATCACCATCGCGATCCGGCCCATTCAGCCGCGTCACCAGCAGCAACGCCACGAAATGCCGCCACTTGTCGACGACCACCACGCCGGACTCCTGCATGTGGATGCTCTGGCCCGTCCACATGCGGCTGCGGCGCGCCGCCCGCGACAACGGCGCCGGCAGCACCTGCCGCAGCCACGCGCGCTTCTCCCCGGGCATAAGCAGCCGGTCCTTGAAGAAGAGGGCCCCTGTCTCGATGTAGCCTGGGTCGTTGAACAGGTCAGCAGGGTTGGTGATGAACAGTGCGTCCGCGTCGATAAAGATCGCTTCGCGGAAGCTAGAGAGGAGAATGGCAAAGGGCTTGGCGGCCCAGCCGCGCAGCGTCCAGCCTTCGTCCTGCACCATTGGTGACAGGTCGCGTGTGATAACGCCGGGGATGGCTTCGAGGGCGTCGCGGGCATCTTCGCCGAGGTCGTCGTCGCCTAAGTACATGACTTCCACCGGGAGAGTACAGCCTTGTCGGCGCAGGGATTGCAGGGAGGTTAGGACGTAGGGTGCTTGTTTGTCACCCGCGGTTAGGACGAGGCCTCTCCCGCCGTTGTGGAATTGCGTGTGTAGGGTGGCGTGCGAGGGGAAGTAAGGGGTTGTCCAGTCGAAGAGGCGGGTGGAGAGCTGGGTGTAGAAGGTCCGGAGGGTCTCGTAGCTGTGCATTAGAGTGGGGGTGTCGGTGTGGAGGTCGTGTGCGACGGCGGGGTCATTCTGGAGGAGCTGCAGGATGTCATCGCGGGTGAGGGGGCCTGTGGCTGTCGGGATGAGGTGGACGGCTTCCCAGGCGTCGAAAAGGGAGCGGAAGGCCCGGGCCCGCAGGCCGAGCTCGTGGAGTTTGGCTTCGCCGGTGCTGGTGATGGGGCTGACGAGGCCTTGCGCCTGGGATGAGTTGGGGAAGAGGGAGAGGAGGTGGGAGAGGTTCTTGGTGAAATTCGTGCGGTCGAAGTTGGGGGGGGTGTTGCTGGGGGGAGGTGGGTTGTGTAGGGCTAGTGGGTTTTGAGAGTGGGTGTCTGTGATTACAGCGCTTGGGTCTTCTCGTTTATAGAGAGGAGGCGTACAGAGCCCTGCATGGTGGTACTCGATGGTGAGCAGGGTTGCTTTGAAGCAGTATCCTATGAGAAGAACGAGGAGCAGCGCCCTCGACAGGATTGACCCCCGTCGGGTCTGGTTGGGGAAGTGCGAGAGAGTATACATTGAACAGAGATTGTGCGGCCGTGAGTAAGAGCCAGGTGATGGGCGTTGAGGATGGAACACACGCTGACTATCGGAAAAGATTCTTATAGCATATACCTTGGAATTGGTCCAGACTCAAGAGCAACCGCCCTTGTCCAGAGCATGGTCTTGACGTCGAAGATTGTCGTATTCATGTGGGACCACGTCCTCGTTCTTCAGTGTTCCCTTCCCGGTCTAGATTGTTGCGCGAATTCTGCCTCAAGAGAACAAAGAAACTGAGTCGGAACCAGACGGTCATTTGATTTCGTCAAGAATAGCGCGAATCCTCGTCTCGAGAGGGTGGAGCGTGTGGATATGGTTCTCAGAGCTCAGGTCAACTCTGAACCCTGGAGCCGAATTCTGTGAGCAGCATGACAGCACTTCTGACCGAATTGGCATTCGAACCAATCTTCTGGCTGAAGGCTAGAACTCTTGTGCGAGATTGAGCTCTGGTATTCAGTGCTTGAAAGAAAGCCAATTGTTCTTGCCACTGATCCTGACAGTCAATGGGTTGGTCTACTACTGATGACACAAAGATACCCACAAGGGAGAGAGAGAAAAGAATAGGACAGAGACCTGTTAGATAAACGCAGCAAGTTAAATGCATACGAGCAGGAGCGTTGTGAGGTCATCACTTGTGTCAGTCTGTCGCTTTGCGGCCACTGCATATGCAGGCGGAATCGTCTATATAAGACTCCTCTGCACTGGAGGTTCATCCCCCTGTGTGAGAAGCAATCGAACTGCCTTATAGCTTCTCTTGATAAGCCTTTCCAATATGAAAGTCTACATCAAGTTGATGCTCAGCTTTGCTGTGCTGAACCTCTTGTCCACTCTTGTTACTGCAGGCCCAGAAAAATGGATGCCCCGAGCCCGCTACAAGAGACATTCCATCTTCCCGCGACAATCGTCTACACCGACGGGCGTGAATCCCACAGACTCCTCGTTTTTCATTGGCCAGGTGGACTACGGAACAGATGTGTCGCTCCAGATCTCGGGTTCCAATCTCATTGTCAACTACCCAGTGACCAAGGATTTCATTTACACCGACGTCCATGTCTGGATTGGTACTGGAACGGCCCCAGGTAATCCTGGTGGATACCCGTACACGCTGGGGAATGGGGCTTGCACTCTAAACGGTGGAGCAACAAGTGCGACTTGCACTATCCCAATCTCTGGCATCACAACCAAGTGTGACACAACGACAAAATACAATATTGTGACTCATGCCTCCGTCAAATCCCCAACCCTTGGAGATCAAACTGGAACTGCTGGTCAAGACACGTTTCAAAACAACTGGTGGAAGTGGTTCCACTTTACATTTGAATGCTCGCCAACAACAACTACGGCTACAACTACAACTACAAAGCCTCCAGTCACAACAACTACTACAAAGCCTCCTGTGACAACAACAACTACCACCAAGCCGCCAGTCACAACAACCACCACCACTAAGGAGCCTCCCTATACAACCACAACTACCACTAAGGAGCCTCCCTATACAACCACTACTAC